>NC_139944.1:40435628-40778128 GCF_963454915.1 Gymnoscopelus microlampas
GCTGTTGCCTTTACTCAAGCCAGACAATAAAATGTCCTTGCATTTGATCATTACCGTGCTGACTAATACACTCATAACTATAGGTTATCTCCTAGAGGAGTCGGCGTATTTACAGTGTAATAACCTAGACTAAATACATGAATAGCTCATGTGTATTAATGTTGAGTAAACTGTGACTGCCATGTGTCTCTCTGTCCGTTAGGGGAGGGACCTCTTTGCTGACTAATGTTGCCGCTTTGCAGGCTATAATGTGTGGGTCCTGTGTCCAAAACATAGGCTAAGAGTGTCTCAAATTGCTCTCAAAGCAAGCACATTTTCATATGACATTTAAGCATATACACTAGTTTCATATAATTTAGATTGCACTATTGTAGATAAAAATCACTTGCTCAGTCATGAGGATAAAAAAAAGAAAATGGGTGCAGAAATTATACAGTTCAGTTGCAAAGCAATGAAATACACTGGAACACTGGAACCCTTGACATTGAATATCCAATCACTCATATTCTTAATTGGCAGGCGTTTGCCATTACAGTAAAACCAAAAAAAAGGTATATGAGCTCTCATCGTCCAGATCGGGTGGACTCAGCCCAGCTTGGCTCAGTATTCTGGTCCGTAGAAAGATTTCACTCCAGCAGGAGGGTTACCATGGGGGAATGTCAATTCCCTTTGTGGATCCCTGGGAACGCTCTTCCATCTCCCTTCTCGGAACTGGTCTAATGAGGCCAGGCATATTGCCTTTCATCCTTTACTCCCTGCAATTAGGGACAGCTCACAGTTTTCGTTATGGCCATAACAGAGTGTGTTTGTACACACAGACACAACGTAATGGACTGCATGCGCCCACTCCCCTTCCACAAAAAAAAACATCCTCCAAGCCACTCCTTATGTTTTACTGTAGGACTACAGGACTTTTAGGATTTTATGATTTCTGCCAGTAGCAGTGAAAAATAATAGGTTCTTATGTGCAGCCTACAGTTTACTGGGAATTGTATGCCAGAGAAGAGTACTGAGGAAGGTCATATGGTCATGATTTGCAGTTTTAGCTGACATCAAGTGTATAGCATTCCTTCAGTTCAGAGAGGAAAATCAACTATCTAATGCCAACCAGATCTATTTCCAAGCCGTTTCTGTACAAACAAGCATTCATGATAATGGCATACCAAGTGGTCCTTACAGAACTCTCTCCAAAGCACAGCAGCGCGTACTGTTTTTCCCCCTAGTTTGAAAGGATGCCTTTCTATACAGGTTCAGTTTTTATTCAAGGCTTTCATCCTTTCCTATTGCTTTTGTCACAGGACCACTGCTCTGGTATCGCAGCCCAAAGCACTCAAAAGCGACTTACTTAGACGGTGTGCGTTTGCAGCGTTCCAACCAAAAGAAACTTCTGTGCACTGCAATCATATTGTGAAAAAAAAAAGAGAAAAGGCCTAGAGGGGATAGAAATCCCTGACACTTTGTCCTATGCAAGAAAGGTTTGGTCAGCAGCAGCAGCAGGAGTTTGCCAAGCTCTGGCAGTTGCAAGAGGCTGTGATGTCAGCCATTTTAGGATGGACAGTAGGCTACAATATTTGCGGTATGCCGCCATCTTTCTTCCCTTTCTTTTTAAGTTGCCAAATCAATGCCTGTAGTCCTGGCTACAGAACTGAAAGAGTTATTCATCAAAAGTGATGAAAAAGGATGCATGACTCACAAATTCCCCCCCCCCCCCCACACACCCCCTCGCACAACATGGTTTGTTTGTCTGTCATTCATGTGGGCCACAGATAGAGGGTTTTGGAGAACAATGTAAGATTTCAGCAGTGAGCGTCCTCTATAACACAAAACATTTCCGTTCAGGTAAAGATGCGCCCAACAGGCAGAGTAGCAGTAGTTTTGCTGCACTCGGTCCTCAGGCCTGCACTTTGCTGCTTTAACAAGATAAAAGCATCGCCTGCAATGTATATTGCACTCGTGTTTTCTTTCATGTAGAGCTATGTCATGAAGACAACAAGACGAGTACAGTGCAGGTATTGTTGTATGGCTGGGGCCAAAAGGGGGAGAAAAGGAACATACATGTCTTCACTACTGACCACTGCAAATTATCTGAAACACACTAAACGATGAATGGACCTTTCAAAAGATGGCTGGCAGGTCATGTGGATTTAGTTTGTCTTGTACCGGACGTAGTCTAAGGAATTCTGTCTGTGTGTGCGTGTGTGTATGTCTTGAGGTCGGTGGGCGTGGGCGAGTGACTCCAGTGTGCGGTGTGGTGGGCAACGGGAAGAGAGGGGTTGCCATGGCAATGTTAACACATGAGTGGCATCACTGACTGGTCTCCCAGCGGATGGGGCTGCAGTCTGGGAGGAGGGCTGGGGCGGGGGTAGGGGGTGGAGGAGATCGCTGTCTAACAACACCTGCGTCTCAGCAGACGTTCAGACACCAACACACCCATATGGGTATCCAGCACAGGGCCAGACAGAGCCGACACACCAAGGCTACGTCTTTGGAAGGAAGCCGGGACACTGGGGGGTGGGGGCGAGGACAGATGCGTTGACGTGGTGGATATGCCGGACTAATGCGCCATATTAGCGGTGTGTTAATGACCCTGATGACTCTTGAATTATTTTTCAGCACACGTATAAGTGTGGAGCTCGCCACTTATGCATGCTGGCGAGCGTGCCACGTGCACAGCGAAAGGAGTGCCCATGTCTGAGCAAACTCCATCCACACACTGTCCATAGCACATTGCTCCACACAGACGGGCATGACTGACACGGACGTGCAGGAAACAGAATGATGGCAGATAGACAGTCTGTCGTCTGAAGGCTCCCGGCATGGATCATGTTTCTCTTATAAATGAGGCGCCATTGTTCCCAATCTTTTTGCTGTGCGATGGAATAATTGCTCCCTGTCTCTGGCTTATATTTGGGTGTCCAGCTGATACACTCACATGACGTTAATCTATTTAATGGACATTTGGCAGAAAATGTTGTCCCTAAACAGATTTTTTGATCATTCTGTCAGGAGTTCCACTCACTGATCTCCCCCACCCCTCCCTGCCACGCCCAACTGACACCACCACAGATGCCAGGTGATTTGATGCTGTTTTTTTGATTGAAGCAAGCTCTCAAGACAGCCGTGAATTCTTGTCAAATTATAAGAACATATTGTCATAAAGCAGCACCATGTCAGCCGTTCTTCACTGTCTCTTGTGGCAGCCGCATCAGAGACGGTTTCTCAGTTTTTCAGTTTCAAAGAGAAATTTCACAGAATGGTGCAGGTGTTAATTTGGGGAGTTGCAAGGAGACGGTGTGTGTGTGTGTGTGTGTGTGTGTGTGTGTGTCTGTGTGTGTGTGTGTGTGTGTGTGTGTGTGTGTGTGTGTGTGTGTGTGTGTGTGTGTGTGTGTGTGTGTGTGTGTGTGTGTGTGTGTGTGTGTGTGAGTGTGTGTGAGTGTGTGTGTGTGTGTGTGTGTGTGTGAGACTGTATGTGCAATTGTACATTGCATGCTACAGTATCATGTGTGCATGTGTGATTTGGATGTGTCTGAGGAGGTGGAATATTGTACATGCTGTCATCATTCATTGTCTCACTTCACTCTCAACTGTCTGGATTCAGTTTTCTTCTCTCCTCCACCCTCCACGATCTCATTCATGTGACAAGTGGCACAACAAACACCAATCTCTGTTAATGTCAGCTGTAGGTGACCCAACAAACTGGGAGTGTCTGAATCAGTGGACTGTTTTGAATGAAATTTTAATGTCTAGCAACCACTTTGCAGCCTCTGTTCCCCTTACGCTAGTAGCAAAGTACCTTACATGCACCTTGCCTTTTTTGTAACTACCGCAGCAATTGCAGAGGAAATTAATGAGTGCAGAATTTAGTGATTTTTTTAGTGATTTTGGGGGTTAGAATATGGATTGGTTGAAATGTGAGCAGTACACTAAACTATAGAATAAATATAAGATTCAAAGATTACATTGTTATAATAACATTTAAGTGTGATCTCAGAGCTCCTTCCAAATAAGGCTAAATGTATAAAAGCTATCAAACTCAGAATCCAATTTAATCACATTTTATTTTGAAAAGCAAGCCGTGAAAGCTGAATGGTTCACAAGTGAAATCCGTTTGGTTTTGGTTCCATGCACGAGACCCTGTTTCCATGAGTGTGGGTGTAGAGGCAGCTTGACTGAGAGCTCTGTCACTCTCCCTCAGTTCAGATACAACTCCCCAGCTCTGTGTAGATGAAAAGAGCTTCATCCCCCTCGGTGCCACATTGCCAGTGCCAGTGCAGGTACATACGACACACTGGGGACAGCGATCGTCTGAGTGTTGTCTACCTCGCTGCTGAAACACGAGGCCAGGCTTTTCAGAGAGCGCCATTCAATGGTGCTCCCTGTCTGGAAAGCCCTTGTCTTGTGTCTGATCGCACGTCTCGCCCGCTAGATAAAGCAACCCATTCTTTTGATAGGTGACCTGATTCTTTATGTAACCTTTTCTCAACTTTTGGCTTGTCTTGCGTTTTCTCATGCAGGAAGTGGAGTGTTTAGGGGAGGGGAGAGGCTCTCTCTATCAGGCCAGTGTCTGGCCTGTCACATAGCAACATGCCCTCTGGGGCTTCCCTAGGCTGCAGCACCAGACACAGCAATTTGCCATGACCATATTACCATAAATCGACATTACATCCCATCGGCTATTTCTCAAATATGGCGACATACTGTATAGATGACATTGCTCAAACAAATGTCATATGGAAATGGATTGTGGAGAGTCCAACTAAAGCTAAAACTGTTCAGCAACTTACAGTATATAGCATAACCAGGTCTCTTACACAGATGTTTTGGATGTGCATGACTAAGACCCCTCTCTTGAGAACCGATTTCTAAATCCCTGGTTCCAGTGGAACAAACTCACTGAACCCCTGTGTCCTCACCAGGGGTTAATCGAGTGTGTGCGTGTGCGTATGCGTGTGTGTGTGTGTGTGTGTGTGCCAGCCATCAGGGAGTATCATGACCTCGCCAGCGGCAAACATACAGCACAAGCCTGCGTCTGGATGCAGCGAACCAGGATTACTGCATAAGATGCTGCTGACCTAGTTTTTTTTTGTGTGTGTTTGTTTTGTTTTCCTCTTTTTTTTTGGTCAGAAGGCGACCATCAGAAATGAGAAAGAGGCATTTAGGAGGACGTCACAGGCTTGTCTGGGATCAGTGTGTACTCTTGGCCAGTCATTTGGGGGGAGTTCCGGAACAGGTTCATCTTTTATTTATGAGGTCAGCAGGCTGGCTGTGGTTAATGTACACGTGGAGGGTTTTTCAGACTGTGCCCAACGCTGCGTGATGCAAAATTTGTCTGAAGTGTGTGACATTGTATTTTTTTGTGCGGTGGCCTAAAAAAAAAAAGCTGCAGCGTTAAAAGGTGCAGTAACGGCCATGCAAGGTACTAGCGGTAAGGTGTGTCATTTATGCCATCGATATTCGTTCCCCAAGATGAGAGGCTTGGGGGTAAGAAGGTGGTGTATTCTGAATGATAGATTATGATAGAATGAGAGCAGTTTTCAGCTGCATGTCACACATCAACCAGTCTCCGCTCTGCACAAGGAGGTAGGTGTGTGTGTGTGTGTGTGTGTGTGTGTGTGTGTGTGTGTGTGTGTGTGTGTGTGTGTGTGTGTGTGTGTGTGTGTGTGTGTGTGTGTGTGTGTGTGTGTGTGTGTGTGAGAGAGACAGAGAGAGAGAGCACTGACTGCATGCTTGTCGGCAGGTGGGTGTGTATGTCAAGGGTTCATTTGGAGGGCAAGGAGCAGAAAAGCTGTTTCTTAACTTTCATGCGTTATTGTTTTCTATAGGATTTGTTTTACATTTTGGGAAACAACCAGGATTGAAATGTCTACAAATAGCAGTTATATAACTAGAGAACATTAACCTCGGGTGACTTGTGTAAAGTTATAGTTTGCAAGGGTGTACATATGTGTGTGTGTGTGTGTGTGTGTGTGTGTGTGTGTGTGTGTGTGTGTGTGTGTGTGTGTGTGTGTGTGTGTGTGTGTGTGTGTGTATGTGTGACTGTGCAAGCGCATGTACATTCTTGCACTGGGGCGTGTTTTCGCTGTTCATGAAGGAAGGAGAGAAGGGGTTGAGACATATGAGATACAATCCATATCCATCTCTACGCTAGAAGTGGATTGGGAAATACGAGTTGTAACATAAAGATGTCTTATGGCTTTGTACAGCCAAAGATCTGTAAATTGTGTACACGTGTGATGCCATACCCTTCTTGTTGAGTGACAGGCCCATTTGCAGGCTTATAAAATGGCTCCTGATGTATTAGCAGTAACCTTGTCAAACATTTATCAGAATGTTTCCTGTCATCAGTGTTGTTGACAACATACTGATAGGACATCAGTCATCCGATTGGTCGTGGACACTGTAATATGAAGGAGTGGCATGATATAGAAAAAAAAAATCTGGATCCATGGCCGGGTAGGAAGAATCTATCCTTAATATGAGGCACATGATCAGAATTACCAATACGTTTTCCCTCTCGCCTGCTGACAATGTGAACGTTTAGGTCAGTATTTTCTTAACCTTTTTTTTATGTGTGCTTTACAAAAGCACAAATAAAACACAACTTTTTTATATTGTATTTTAATATAGGAAGTTGCAAAACAATAGCTTGACAATTGGCCTCTAAACCAGTGTATTTGAAAATGTTTTGTGCCAGGGCCCCCCAGAAGAGAAGATTTGTGTAAAAAAATAACACTGTTCGAAATCCTAAGAGTCGAAGTCCAAGTTGGATAATTAAAAAAAACCATAAAACCAGCATTAATGCTTTTTTATGACAAAGTCTCTGAAAAATCTCTGAATTCCTTGTATGATTTGAACATTAGTGAGCACAAACCTGCATGGGTGTGCATATATTTGCATGTTTGTGGTGTCTCAACACAACCTGACACAGCGTAGTTGGCAATGCGAGACACATCTTGCTCTACCGCTAGCTTGACTTTCTGATGAAGTGAATCACACCCTCTGAATATGCATCTTTTAACCCATTCAAACAGGGAACGCATCTGTGTAACCACTTTAACCATTATTTTATACCTTCGCTATTCAAAAATAGCAGATATACAAGCTCATATCGCTGCACCGAGCGCCACGCGATGGATGAGCTTGTAGATCTGCTATTTGTTGAAAAATTGTGAGAAGTTCTGCAAATCTTTGAATATGTATTTTTGGGAAAGAAAAGTGAAAATCTTGAACTCAAATCTTTGCTTCTTGGGGTCCCTGGAACAACATATTTTGAGATGGGGGTCTGCAGCGAAATACATATCATTTTGGGGACCCTTGACATGAAGAAGTTTGAGAACCACTGATTATAGCAACATAAGATTTTTTTTTAAACTGTTAGACATTTGTAAAATCCCCAGAAGCAAAGATTTGAGTTACAAATGTTCGCTTTAAAAATATATATATTCACAGATGTGCAAAAATGTTCATGATTTTTCCAAAAATAGCAGATCTACAAGCTCATAGCGTGGCATAGCCAAAGAAATCTAAAATGACACAGATGCCTTCCCGGTCTTAATGGGTTAAAAGAGGATACTGGAAACATTTCATCATTTTTGGTGTAAATATTGGTATTCATTATTCTTTCAAACATCCTTCCTGCCAGTGTTCATATTTAATTACATTGAAAAACTTAAAAATTTGTCATGTGATTTACCACTAATACAAAATACCCAATTCAATGAAATACAGCTCACCGGTCTGGAGTAATAAACGCTGCTAGTCGTATACAGTGTTTCTGTAGTGGTTCTCAACCTTTTCTGGATCAGGGCCCACTTAAAAGTATTGAAAAAGTGTTCGCCGCCCATCCGTCTGACCACTTAACACGGTAGCCGAAAGGCTGACCCAGTGGTCAGATGGATGGGCTTGCGTGCATTTTCAGAACTTGTTTATTTTAAAGATCAATCCATCGATTATGATTCTGGCTTGAATCAGTGGAACTAACAGTATACTTTAATTCATTAGTCATTAGTCATTCATTATCACAATGACATCTTTTTCAAGGTTTTAAAGAAAAATACCAAGAAATGTTTTTAAACAGAATTTCTTTTTTTATATTAATGTTGTATTATCATCTAAATCTTATTGTTTTGCCAATTATTTGGGGGCCCACTTGCACCAGTGGGCCTCTGCCCACAGGTTGAGAAACAGTGGTAGTATGTATGATGGCCTTTTCCACCATCAAGCTAAAAGTGACTAACATGAAATCCACTCAAACAGCAAACTGCAAACTGCATATTGTCTTAAACTTTCCTCATCTTTTGTTCTTTTTGCCATAGGTTCCCAGTGAGCTGTTAAAACAGTCATCCATGTGACAGCGCTCCTAAACAGGCAGACAGCAGACATGAAGAAACACTGTGACGTCATAGCGGCTGGTCCATGACACTAAAGTTCATCCGGCCCTCTCAACAATCCACCTGCCCTCTGTTCTCATTAGACCAGACAACCAATCAGCCATTCTCCCATCTACACAAGGCTGCACAATGGCTAGCAAGAGGAAATCCACCATACCATGCATGATACCGTCCAAATCCAAACATGTGCGCGAGGAGATCATACTGGGCTGCCTGCCAGAACTCCTCCCCACAATCCCAGAGGATAGCATACTGAGCATCTCTGGAGAGGAGTCCAGCCATTTCTCCCACAGCTCCTCCAAACCTGAGGCTTGCAATGGGAGGGAGAGCGGGGGCACGTACAGCTGCCCTACCTGCCGCTTTGAGTCCAGAGATCTAAACTACTTCCTGGATCACATGCACAACTGCCACGTAGACTTCAGGGCCCAGCCCACCTTCTACTGCCTGAACTGTAGGGTGTCAGTGATCCGTTTCGAGGCCCTCGCCCTGCATAACGCTAAAGCCCACCCTGGGATAATGGAGGGTTTGATCACTGCCTCCCTCCATGTCAACAAGAGGGACGGTTTGACCACTGTGGAGCAGAGACTCTTCACAGACAACAGAGAGGACTATAGAGAGTCTGGGCTCTCCCTCATCAAAACGCCCATCGCCAAGATGATGAAAGCCAAGGCGGAGCATAAAAAGATTGTGGTCTCCCACACTGTGGAGGTACGGAAGATAGACACTGGAAAGGAGGTAAACCCCAGCATGCTGACAAATGTGCCTGAACTCCAAAACGGGGCGCTCAGTCTTTCTGGAGCCCCAACTATGCCGAGGACCACTGTCAATCATTTGATTACGCCGACGGTGTCCAATCAAGTCTTTCACCAGCACACTCCCTCGCTTTACTCCTCCCCCTCCTCTGATTCCAATAAAGACCTTCCAAAGGTGATGATCCCTCTGAGCAGCATCCCCACCTATGATGCTGCCATGGACACCAGCAGCTTTCTCAAGACCTCCTTTGGCAAGTTCCCCTACCCGACCAAAGCCGAACTCTGCTATCTGACGGTTGTCTCCGAGTTCCCCGAAGAGCAGATCAAACTGTGGTTTACTGCCCAGAGGCTTAAGCAGGGCATAAGTTGGTCTCCCGAAGAGATTGAAGAGGCCAGGAGGAAGATGTTCAACACCGTCTTCCAGGGCGGCGCGCCCCCAAAACACCCTGCTCCGCAGCAACATGTCAATCACATCATAACTCATCACACAGTCACTGCTCAGCCTCACCAATCAGGCCCAGCGGCTCCAAACTACCAGATGACCAAACTTCCCTATGGCACTTTGAAAGGTAGTCCTGTCGGGGTGATAGCCACTCAGGCTAGCATGTCAACCAACCCGCATGTCACCAGGGTGTCATATTCTGCCCCAGCTGTCCCCCCAAAGTTTCCATCAGTGGTCAGAACCACGCAGGTACTGGCCAAGAATACTCTGGAGCCAGATAAGAGTAACGGATTGGGCCCAGACATGGCTGGGAGCAGTGGTTGTGTCAGTAGCACCAGCAGCAGTAGAAGCAGTAGCAGCAGCAGCATCAGCAGCTATTCCAGTTGTAGTAACGGTGGCGATGCCATCGCCAGGAAGCTAATGAACAACAGCAGCCCCACCAGCAGCATTAACAGCATTGTCAGTTGCTCTGCTAACAATAATGAGGAGCACTGCCTCGCTGATTACACCGGCAAGCCAGGTGTCAGAAGTAACAGTGTGCCGACTGGATTGGAAGGTTTCAACACTAACCAGAGCAAAGTGATAATGAACAACACCAGCATTTGCAGCATCGCCTGCAATGATCATAACGGCGGCGGCCCACAGGATCAGTCCCGCATCAAAAGGGCAGACGATGAATTCAACAGCTACGTCCACCCGCCCAACAGCAACAGCAGTATTAGCAGCGACTGCTCCAGTGCCACCTGTAACAGCGCCCCTAGCCTGAACTATGCCAGCAAATCTCTGAATGAAATCACCAGCACCACTGTCATTACCAAAAGCAGCAGTGGCTTACCCATCACAGAGGAGGAGGGTAAATGCACCAAGGACTTCCCGATCAAAGGCATGTCGATTTTGCAGCAGCTCATTAAAGAGGACGACCACCTCGAGGCAGACAGGACCGGTCCAGAGCTGAGGGTCGACCCCATTAAGATCAACCTGAAACGGTTGAAGATGAACGAGCCTGAGGCAAAATGTGTCTCAGAGACGGTACCAGGGGTCAAGCCTGAAATGGCAGAGGTGCCTACTTCTCAGTCCGCTTTCTCGCCCTCCTGGGGCAAAAAGTCCCCCCAGCAAGTGCACATACTCCGACACGTATTCTCCAGCACCCATTGGCCTAGCAGCCAGCAGTACGAGGAGCTTAGTATCATGACAGGCCTGCCCAAGTCTGAGGTGGTGCGCTGGTTTAGCGATAGCCGATATATCCATAAGAACGGTCAGCTGAAGAGGCTGGAGAGCTACCAGCGCCTGCCAGCGGATACAGAGGCACCCAGGGGCCATGGAGAAGTTGGCACAGAGATGGAGAAAGACCCTCCGATGGCTCAAGAGAAGCTTGTGGAGCAAGACGTGAACAAGCACCTTGATGGAGGAGCAGGACTGAACTCGGAGCAGCGGGTCGTATGGCAGGATACATACCCACCGCTGTTGGGTGCGATGGTGTCGGAGGAGGCCGGAGAGCAAGGCAGAGCTGGGGAAGTGGTGCAACCGGTCGTTATGCGGGATCCCTGGTCTGAGAGAGTAGAAGCCCACCAGGAGCCAGGGGCCAGTCAGTCATTCATTGATCAGCAGACAGACGCCAGCCAGGCCAGGTAAGTCTAATCTTTTTATGACGATACTATACTGCAATAGGTACTACATAATACTTACTCATGTTTAGGGCTGTCAAGATTACAAATTTAAGTTGACGATTAATTGCCACACAAATAATTGCGATTTACGATTTAATTGTGTTTTTGGCATTGAACATTGGAACATATGAATGAAAACTTGCCTTTTAGGGCAGATATGACAAATAACTTAAATATATAACGAAATTACTGACAAAGAATAGCATAAATATGCGATCTACAAGCTTACATTGCATCACAAAGTGACGCGTTGTAAGCTAGTTGATCTGCTATTTATGCTGTTTTTGAAAATGAATGAACATTTTTCAACATGGAAACGATTATGACAATTATGCAAAATAATTGCGATTATCTCAAATAATTGCGATTAGGCGATTATGTAATAATCGTGACAGGCTTACTGATGTTGGCCTCTTAATATTTTTCTATGCTGTTTGAATTTTGCATCAATAAATTTAATAAATGTATGTCTAAATGCCAGTCAAAGCCACAAAGATCTGCCACTTGGTTGTCGTGTAGTGAGTGATTTACATTTAAAAGCAAAAAGATGCACGCTGATGTTGTTGAGTGGCTTATTCAGACAATCAAAGGTCTGTTTTAAGAAGCTATTTTTAGATAAGTAGGAGTCTGGGCCATTAAATTATAGATTGAGAGAGCGCGTGCTAATATATGTGAATAAATCATGACGACGGATGATACCCAGGCTTCTTTTCACAACACTCCCTCTCAAAATGTGGATCGGTGACATAAACCTAATAGAATTGATCATATAAGTACATGGCTGCCCTAACACGTGTCACTTCCATGTTTGTGTGTCTGCCTGGCCACTAGGGACCGCCTGAGAATGGAGATGCTGGAGGTGTGACAGAGGATGCCCTAATCTCACCCGGAGGGGAAAAAGGACGGTTAGGCTGGCTCACTCCCAGGCCATGGTCTGGAGTGTTCATTATGACAGCAGATGTGATTGTAGCTGGACCGCTGGACTCTGACTGTAACTGTGAATACCCCCACCCCTCCTCCTTCCTCTTCCATCTCCCATCACTTCCTGCCATCATCAAAAAGAAAGAACTCGTCACCTTTGAGTCCTGTGATGTTTTTAAGCCCTTCATGCTTTCTTTGTGGTTGTGTGGGGAGGGTGCACAATGAGGTCAGTACGAGGGATCTGACAGAAAGAGAAAGAAACGGGAAAAGATGCACATTGACTGGAAAACTGACTTGAATGAAAAAAACATAGGAGAGGGAAGAAAGATATTGTTTTGGGGCTGAGGGAGAAATATATATGATGATTGAAACTGCACTAAACAGGAGGGTTTGTACTGACTGGACAAACATGAGACGTGTCAAGAAATGTTATTGTTGGCTTTGTGATATTTTTTACTTTTTTTTAGCAACCAGTACTTCAGCACTGCCTTGAATTTTACTTTATTCCGTTATTTGGTTTTTCAATTCTATTTACTCTTCTATAGTCACTGTAAGTCCAGATGCAATCAAACATGTTTTATTTAGATCTGTATAAATGTTGGTGATCACTTCGCTGTTCAGCTACACGCAAGACTATTTACATAAAATGCACTAATGAAGACAGCAATGCTAAACTCACACTGCCCCAGAGTAAAGATATTGACAGATCTGTCAAGATCAGTACACTACACTGCCCTGCAAACCGAACAGAGAAGCCTGTCACGCTAACGTTGCCTTACTCAGCTCTGTCCATGTGTTGATATGACCTGTCTGCCCATCACTTTGCTTTCCAGTTACTGTGCTGTCCAAACAATTACTTGCCAGTGCATTGATGGTCACTGTTGGTCTACATCTGTGAAAAATAAAAAATCTTGTGCTGCTTTCTGTACACTTGGAAATGTTTAACTTTTACTGTAAATGTATCAAATCTTGTTACTGGCAAAAATGTTGCCAAAGGCAAAATTATCAATTTGATCCCTACACTGACAGAGTGAGATATTGTGCTAGCTAGAGAGCCAAATGAGGAGATGTGTCCTCTTGTCAGAATTTTGTGTTCATATAAACATAAAGTCACTACATGAATCCTATTGAGCTGCATCTTTGTCAAGCTGCTAATAGCTAAGAACGGTGCTATACCATCCAAAGTGAAATTGGAGGTTGATCTCCTACCAGCAGTGTATGCACTTGTCGAATGTTACAAATTTATTTTGGTTCGAGATAAATGGAATCTGGACTTACGGTGTTATGATCACTTTTATGAAATAGTCTGATCATAAAGCACTGTTGTATCATCCTTTCTACACTTCTAAATCTTTACAAAATAAACAGAATACTCACCAGGCATTAATGTCAAGTTCTTTTTCCACAAGTGTCCAACACAATGTATTGAATGTTTATCAATTGTACATAGGATGCTCTTTGCATGATTAGCATAGAATTTATATTTATTGCAATTATCAAAGCATGATGTAAGCAACAGTACCCGCTGGCATTTCTATTTGAGGAATGTGTCATCTATGGTAGTAAGCCATGGAGCACAAGAAAACAAATCTGATATGGACAGGATGCCATCCTGTGAACGCTAGTGGCCCTAGGTAGATGATCAGCAATTTTCAGCAAAGAGATTTAGTTTAGAAGGAAAACAGGCTAGACCTAGTATAGAATACAGGGTGTAAATGTTAATTTGATCTCAAATTTGTAATGCGTTGACACGAGTTAGACCACGATATAGGTATGCTAATGTTATCCAAGCATTTCCATCCTATATTAAAATAGTCTAGTTCAATGAAAGTGTACAGAGCATAAGACTTATTTACATGGGCAGCAGATGTTTTCAGAAAAACAAAAACATTCTTCCTGAGCAAGATAGAAGGCTGGACAGAATAACTTCACAAGAATGCACAAGGTTGCAATGAGTCCAGTAAACCATGCCAACCCATCACAGATCAACCTGCATGTACACCAGCTAGGGGAAGCGGTACCTTAGCAAAAACGCAACTTAGAGGGATTCAGAAAAGTTATCAGTCATGCTATACCGAATTTGACAAAATACTCTTCAGGTTTATCTTATTTGTTATACAAATGCCCCAAGCATAGCCCTTGAGAAACCAGAGTTCCATTTGTGGACATTAGAAGTCTAATGTTTGAGAATGTCAGAATATGAAAAATACCCTTGGCCAAACTTCTGCTAATCCAAAACCAACAACCATCTGGGCGTCTTGGGGCCTGCTCTCAGAGGGAGGGGACTTGTTTTGAACTCCAGTCCAGAACACACTAGTCTCTAGTTCCGTTTTCCAAACACTATGCAGGTTAACCAATTAAAGAAAAGGCAGAGACCAGTAAGAGGAGATCACACAGACATCCAGCATTTTGAGTTGTAGGGTTTAATTAATTCTTTTCAACCTACAATGAGCTTGAAACTAAAAACTTGAGGGGAAAAAATAAAACCATGATTGAAGGCTATGAACAAGGTTTGTAAAACAGGAAATGGACATGATTTGACAGCTACCTACATCAACTTTGTCATACATGAGCGGAACAGACTGGAATCAGATCAATAGATAATTCACATTAAAATGTTTTGTTTTTGTCCTTTATCTCTACACAATTGTTAAAACTGCCTAAAATTGTAACAGGTTTTTTTCTCTTTTTGGCAAAGTCAATATCCCTCTAATACCCTTCTGGGAGGAAGAAAAAAAAACATTTACTGATTTGAAATACATTTAAATAATTATCTTCAAGTAACAGATAAGGGAGTTTCTTTCCTCTTGACATGTGAAAATAATTAAGTTAAAATCAGGTGTAGACAGGGCAATGGAGAAGGATTAAGAGGATGCTGGCAACCAAAAGGGGGTGAAAAGAAAATGATTGGTTCACATTTACACTGAACAAAAAAAAAAAAAGTAAGTCCCTGATAGAGGCTGTAAAACAAAATATTCACATTCTGTTTGCAAGTAAATATTGACATGGTTGCAGTATTCTCCCCACCCCCTTGCCCATCCAGACACGCTCTTTCATGTTATATTATTTGACAGTCCAGTTTAAAATATCATTCATCCAAACACACAGCTTTCATGGTCTCCCTCCCCCCCACACTCATCGCAAAACTAAAGCTCACATTGCATTCCCGCAAAAGGCGTGTGGGTGTATTTAAGGAATTCATTTGATTTAACTTTCTCTATCAAAATATAGAATTCATTAATAATACATGGGAGGGCTAAAAATACAGAGTGAACAAAGATATTAAAATGATACACAAAGCTTCTTTTTTTATGAATACAGTAGCTATAGGACCACAGAGTTCGAAGTACAGGCATTGCCAGGTCTTGTCCCCATTGAGGGAGAAAAAAGGTCAAAGGTTCTTCCAATTACTGGGACTACGCCTCGACGCTCGGTTGTGGGCATAGTTCAGCCTTGGAGCCCGACCTTGGATCAGGTCCTCAGACCAACCACAACCCTCGTCAGCTCGAAATGCAATCAAAATGAAGTAGTTTGCTTGCCTGACGTTGCCATTCTTGTCAGCTCACACTTTATCCACAATTCATTGTCAGGTCTGGCCATCGGGTGAAATTCAGTTATGCTAAAAACAAGTATCCAATAAAATGAGAGTATCATAGTTAAACCACAAACTTGGATTTAGAATTCATAGTCATCTTCTGCCATGTCGATAGCCCAGGCAAACTTTTCACGCTGAGTTTTGTTGTAGATCTTCTCAATGGGTATGTCCCACTTCTTACACCTTAAGAAAACAAGATTAGAGAAATTAGAAGGGTACTCTTACGCCGTCACTCATCATTCAAAGTAAAGCACAATGCTCTCCACTCTCCCGTGCGTTTATGTTAATCAATTACGTCTCATATGCCAAAGGCGTAAGGAGAGTGCTGCAGAAATGGGGAGCTGTAACAGGAGTCAAGCGCAGCAGTGAAGAGTCTTGCTGATATCGGAGTCTCACCAGGCCACAGAGATACGTGGGTCCAGATAGTTGAGTTTTGAAGTGCCGAGGGCAATCTGCTTGTTCTCCTCGCGGTCGGTGGCCTGCACCTCCAGCTTCATTAGCTGCTCTTCTATCCTCTCGATTGCCTTTTTCTTGGTCTCCACGGTCCTACAGGATATAGAAGATTGGGGAAACCGTTACCTCAGAAAAAAGTAATCTAATCTATGAAACCCCACCAAAAGTATTTCAGGGAAATTTGCTAGTCTTTAGTGTTACTCACTTTTTGGTCTTTTCATCTCTCCGTACTTTGGCGTCAGCCTTGGCACTCTTCAGCTCCCTCTTGGCATCAGAGAGTTGGTCCTTCTTTGCATCAATCTGAGAACGGTGAAGATGGTGAAGTTCACCGAGTGGAGACAATAGTGTTTAATATGTGGGCTTGCATTTTGAGAAATCTCATAACACCAAGTGTATTCATAAATGCTTCCTGAAATAAACACAGTAATATAGCTTGCTAAATTCTATCATTGCTAATCCATATTTCAAACATCAAGCCCTGCTGAAAACATGTCAACTCCAGTATACCAACCCATACTACTGACCCGTTCATCAACACTTTATTGTACCATGACCCTTAGTTAACCTACATGACTAATTCAATTGATATTCAACTAAAGCACAGTCAGATCTACGACAAAAAATTTTTTTTCAAACCACAGTAGCTGACGAAACCATTTCAAATGTAATGAACTAAAACAGAACTCACTTTAGTCTGCAGGTTTTGCATAGACTTTTCAAAGGTCTTGGGTAGCGCCCTCTGATGGTTACAGAGGATGGCTACAGCTCTGTTAGCCCTGTTGTAAGACAGGAGCTTGGCTGGAACGTTCTCATCCGCTGGAGAGGCAGAACACACAGAGTTGAATACGCTATACTAAACAGGTGGTTTGTTGACAAAAAGAGAGTTCTCAATGTCAAAGTAGAGGCAAGCATGGCTCACACAGAAAATACATCTTACCCACATGCAAACACCTGTATGCACGCAAAACACTTTACATGTCCATACATTGTTTCATAGGTGCTTCCTCTAGCTTAAAGCAAACCAAAACAATGACTTGAACTTGTTCAAGTGGGCTATTGGGATGGATCAGAATAGTAGACTAAGTAAAGATTTCATTACCGTGGATGTAACTAAAGAGATCTACCACACATAACTAGTACACATTAAGAAGGCCTTTCGCTCATCCCTGGTAGGGTAGGATGAGGTGGGGTTAGAGAAGAACTTACGACTGGTCAGCTCCTTCAGCTGCTGCTGGAGGGTTATTGAGGCGTTGTAGGTACGGAAAACTTTGGCCGTCAGACCTTCCATTAACTCCTGGAGGTGCTTGTTCAGAATGGAGGTCTGGGACGGCAAGGAAGTGGTCATTAGTTGTCCAACAAAACACTGTCATTTAGCATCAAGCTTTTCACATTCAAACACCGACTGTGAAACGCTTGATGCTCAACGCCATTACAAAGAGTACACCAATAAACGCCAACAACTTTTATATCTTGCATTATCATTTTGCAAATACATTGAAGACTGACTACATTGTTGGTTCATATCAAAAGTTGGACTCAAGTCTTTATAAGATCATATATAAATAGTTACGATTTATGCATAATTTTCATTATGTCTCAGTCCTCGCATCAAGACCGGCAATACATAAACATTCAACATGACCCGATGGGGTCATTCTACGATTACTACAGTTAATCCAATATCGAGCTTACATTGAGACGGTCAAACAGGTCATCTTCAGGCTGCTTATTCTCCATGAACAACTGGAGGTTTTTAAATACCTGGAGGAGATGTGAGATATATTAATACCACAAATATTAATACCAAGAATACCACAAATCACTCACAAACACTGTTACAGCAAGATGGCCGCCTTTACCCTCTTTTCCACAGGGACTTTGTTGTAGTAGCGGATGGAGTCTTTACCCAGGAAGTCAAACTCCACCACAAACTCCTGTCCATCTTTCTCCGGGTATAAGTTGATGTGTTCCACTCGGAGGGAGCAGCAGCCCACCGTGTCCGCAGTTTCCCCTTCTTCCTTCTCGTTACCGGCTCTCAGAGCAAGCTAGAACACACAAAAAATGGCTTAAGGAACATTACCCTCAAAGCACCTAAAGATTTAAGCTCCTGCCTTTATTTTCAACATGAGGATAATGCTGTTACATAGCATTTAATAAGAAATCTCCCCACCAAACCTGTAAGCCAGTACATCAAGTCACTTCTAAAGGAGGTGGTCATTTATAGGGATATCTCAAGCCAGACAACTATTCAACAAGCTTAGTCAATCTTCACACGCTACATTCTGATTGTTTACAACACATTCCTGATAAGTTCTACAGTGCTTCAAGACAAAATTGGCAAGTCTTATTGGTAAGTCTAGACCTCCTGAAAGCTGAAGACAGAAGTGGTCATCCATTAGCAATTTCCATAGAAGAAAATATGTTTTTCAAGATCCATGAAATATATTTTTGATTTCTGCTAAGCAGCAAGCTATATATGCGTTGACTAATTTGATTTACATAACGACAACTGCAAAGACTGTCTAGAGTAGACTACTGTTGTTTCTTTGCATGTTCAGCGCTTCCCTAGAACAGACTGGAAGGTGAAAGAATTTCAACTATACTTGCTGTAATGACCATTTAACTACTTAAAATTGTATAATTTAAGCACAGACTGGAAGGTGAAAGCATTTCAACTATACTTGCTGTAATGACCATTTAACTACTTAAAACTGTATATAATTTAACAGTATATTTTACGTATCCCTTTTCATTCTGATAGTTTACAACAGTCCTGATAAGATCTCCAATGCTTGAAGAAAAATAATTACTAGTCAACTCAGTCTTATTGGAAACTCTACAAATGCTTACTTTCACACGACTTTGAATTCAATTATCACAATTTTATTCAAACAAACATCTGCTTTTTCAATCAATCCAGTCGCAGAGGCTCTTGCCATATTCAAGAAACACTGTGATGTGCAAACTAATTTCAAGTCAAGGAGAGAAGAGCAGCAGAGTACTTTGAGTAAGTGGGAGGTGGCGGGCGCTGTGTGCAAGTTCTCTCTCTCAATACGGATAATAAACGTTAAGAGTTTTCAACTGGCTTCCAGGCGGCATTTCAAGACCGTTCAGGTCCCATTTTTAGCCCATATTTATTTGCACGTTCTGGCAGCAGGGAGAGTAATGCCCCTTTTTTCTGGGAACAGAACAGTTTTGTTTTTACATACACAGTTGCTGACCCTCTATGGTAGTGGTTCCCAAACATGGCCTCTTTTAATGTATTAGGAAATGAGTGCACACTGTCTATGGCAGTGTGTGCAATCATGTCCTAATACATTACAGAGACCAAGTCTATACTCACCTGGCATTCCCATTTTGGCCATGTCATTACCAGCGATCCTCCAAATGTTCAAATATAGCCAAACTACATTATTATCTATTTTGCACAGAGATTTGGTGTGACACTTGGTGTGACTTGGGTACAAAAGGTTTGAAAACCACTGCTCTACATTTTTAGTCACAGTTGAGTAAAACTGGTTAATGGTTACATCCCTAGTTGGTAAGCCACATAGCCTCTACCCTCACCTTGTCAATGAAGTAGAGTGCCACAGCCCTCTGTCGGATTCTCTACCCTCACCTTGTCAATGAAGTAGAGTGCCACAGCCCTCTGTCGGATTCTCATCTCCTTGGACTTCCAGTCTTCGCGGTACTGGGCCCTCAGGCGGTCCACACACTTCTTCAGTCGACGGGCCGTCTCGTATTTCTGCCAGTCTTTCTCTCCCTGCGGGCACAAACGGCACAGAAAATGAATACGAGGAGATGACTAAGCACTCTGAACTAGACTGACATGACAAGACTGTAGCGCTGCAACCAACGATTACTCCTCTCGGCCCATACATATAATGGTAATCATGTACAAAATAATGGTAAAAGCTAATCAGTCATCTTACATTTGTGTTTATCCAGCATTCAAAGTAACTTCCATATGACATGGAACAAAGACATTAACTTTATTCGTCGTTTAGAATGTTCACTCTACAGAAGATTAAATACAAATTTAATTTGTGACGTAGATAGACTTAATATTTACTAAATATTGCATCAAGATCATTTTTGATTTTTAAACATGGCACATGGAATCCTCAAGACTGAAATCAGTCCCCAGGACTGAGAACTTTAATCCCTGTGAGCCTACCTTGATCCTAGAACTGGGGTTCAACATGATGTACTTGATGGAACCTTGGATATTTTCTGTCCAGGATACAAGCCAGGTTACTTTGTTGTCATGACGAACCTCTTTCCACCTTGAGCCTGGGGGAGCCTTGGGGTGCTTGGAGTCTCTGTGGCAAGGAAAACGAAATAAATCCAGTCAATCATTGTGCATTATTAGACAGAAAATCCATTTACTGCAGCAAGCTGAAGCTTAATACTTCACTCACTTGCTGCAGTTGATGATGATGTCCTCAGGTCTAATCCTACGCTTCAGCATGCCCATCTTGGGGTGATCTCCTCTGCCCCGGAAAAGTCCAGGCGGCTCAATGCGGAAATTAGCGATGCGCTCCTTGTGGTTGTCCATGATACAGAAACCATACTCCTGCAGGATGCGCTCATTCTCCAGTTTGAGTTTCTATAAAACAGAGAGAGATGTCAATTAAGACTAGAGCAACATCTCACTGGAAGCCGGGGAGGACGGGGGACATGGTTAGAATATGCACCCAATTCCGTCTGAACAAGTCCATGTCTCACCAGTTTCTCATCCTTTGACCTTGCTTTCCTGGCCTCTGTTTCAGCCTTGAAGTGCTCGTTCATCTGGTTGAAGTCACACTTTTTAAGGTCTGTGATTGTAGCCTTTTCCTCCGCATTCATTTCCTGTTGGTGTGGTGGGAAAGAAACATTTGGACGATCAAAATAAACAGATTATGCTTTTGCACTCTCCAAAAGGGTACACGACCCATGCCTTGTTCCTACCTTTCGCCAGTCTTTAAAGAAGTTTTTCCGGAAGATATCTTTTGTGGTGTAGTCATGGTCCAGCATTTTTCCAAAGAAGGTGGCCACTTCTTCCGCTTCCGGGCTGAGCTTCATGTGCTTTCCTAAAACAGATGCATAAACACTGGTTGATCAGTCATTAACGCCTATGATTGCAATAGAACTTCCGCATGTCTGGTAATTAAGTGTAAATGAAGAATAAAATGCCATTTAGGAAATTGCTTTCACCATCATAGTAAAATTTGACACGGCTGGGAAGAGGTTCATACGGTGGTGCTAACACTGGTCCTTTGTGTTCCATAAATCTCCACTTTGAGCCGTCTGTGGCCCTCTCCTCCTCCCACCTAGGATCCACCACAGAATGAGGAGTTAGGATAAGACGCACAATTAAATTACTTCATGTCATGCAATACAACCACACAACTCACTCGTCGCCATACTGATAACAGACAAGGAAATGCTTGGCAGGTGGCGGTAAAGGAGAACACCAAGCTCACCATTTCCACTTCTCCTCCGGCTCCTTTTTAGCTTTCTTCTTTCCGTCAGCGACTTGACCTTTTTTGTTTTTTGTCTTCTTGGGCTTGACATCCTAAAAAGGGAAGAGTGAACATGTGAGCCTCGTTTCGCTCCCAGACTGACAGAAAAAGGTTTAGCATCAACACACGGGCTTGAAACTTAAGTATTTCCAATTCCTCAGGTGTGCCCCCAAACCCACCCCCATCCAAACATGCTGGAAAAGATCAGAGAACCTCTCCACATTCATGGACATGAAATCCAAGAGCAATTCAGCACAATACCTCACCTCGTCATAGCCGTCTTGTTTCCTTTTTTTGGCCTTCTTTTCATTTTCGATCTTTATTTTCTTAGGCTTGAAATCAGAGCTGAAAGAAAACACCAAGTGTTATCCAAGGTAACGGTCTTCTCCAATCTGCATTTGGCAGCAACTCGTGGGAAACGGGGGGAGTTCTTGCACTGTCAACTGTTCAAATCTGGTGCCGTTTAAAAGCCAAACTGTAATCTGCATGCCACATAATGGTGATGTGCCCTTCTTCTACTCTCATTCCTTTGTCTTTCCTGTCTCTACACCCAGGCCTAAAAAAAAAATAGATAATTACAGACACTATATACACTGTATGTGGATAATATACATACGTTTTTCTTTTCCCTCTCTAAAAGAGCCTATGAATAGCAATTTATATATTTCTTTCCAATGGCTGAGCAAGCCCGCTCTGCCTGAAAAACAACCATATGCACAATGAAGTACTATCTATCCAAGCATCATCTTGGCTGCACACATTTCTTAAGGTCAAGTGAAACGCTATCCTGTTTGAAGACAACTTGGGCACTCACTCATTGTCATCACCCCGTTCTCTTTTCAGAGTCTTCTCGAATTTAGGCGAGTGGTAAGAGTCATCGTTGGGCTCGGACTTCACACGTGGAGGACTAGAAACGAAAACAGGCACAAATCAGGGATGTTTCACTTCAAAATCAACCAATTAATAATTTTAGCAGACAAGTAAAATGTTTTACCTGGCAAAGCCATTCTCCTTTTCCTTCTTGACATCAAGGGATTTAACCTTAAAGGAACAAGTATGCGTTATGTGAGGACCAACAGAAGTCATGAACAAGCAATCTGTCCATTTGAAATGTATGATTGCAAACAACACCATAACAAAGATTGGTTTTGGGTGACAAAATATGATATTTGTTGCAGCATACACCCCCCCCCTCTCTGCCCCCAGCACTCACAGCAAATTGGCAGAATTCTTAAAGTGTAATGTAGTACTTCATTTCCCTTTATTTAATAGACCTGACCTCACCTTGGGAACACTACTGTAATGTCATTTTGCCTATGGGAGCCTGATGGATGGAGAGCGATACTGTAGTGTAGAATGTCCCCATTATAGACTTTAGAGTAGTGAGGAAAAGGCTCAGTGTTATGCCAGAGCTGCATTGTGCTAGACCTTGTGATTGCTGAAGTGGTTGAATCAATTTGTCATATTTCTTTCAGGGCCACCAGAACCCCAAGTATTTTGCTCCAGTAACTAACATTTTCAAATGACAATGAAAAATGATTCTGCCAATATTACAGTCCTGTCATATTCGCTTTAAATAAAAATTTAAAAAAAAATTACTAAATTATCGTAGTACAGTTAACAAAAAAATATATAAATCAAAATCCTATTATGGATGTAACTATATGTTACAGAATGCACAAGATAAGAGTGACTGATCATCAATTTAGGAATTAGAATAGTAAACAAAATATTTTCAAGACCTACAAGCTCAAAGCTTGTAGATAATGCATTTTCTTTAACTCACCTTGTCTTCCCTCTTCTTCTCCTTGTCCTTGTCCTTGTGCTTATCCTTGTGTTTGTCCGTGCTGCCATCTTTGTGCTTTAGCTTGTCCTTTTCCCTATGCTTTTTGTCAGATGAGTCCTTGTGGTCACTGGCATTTGAAGAGCAAAAGAAAGAAACAGCATTTTACCACCTCAATCTGCACAAAAGACTTGGTTGTGGTAATGTAGTCATACTAGACCACATCTAGTGGGCATGCACATGGCTACATATCTATATACAGTCGCATAGTGGTTAGACTGCCTGGTGACAGTTACAAGACGCACAGGGCAGCTTCACATGTTGTGATTCACCCCATGTTAACACATTACGCTTCACTGCCAAAGACGCGATAATACGTCCATTAAAAAATATATAACATGTTTTAGTGATTACACTAGAGGGCGTCTTCGCCAACCTATGAATGATCCCTTGACTGCCAGAGAAGGATAGAATTGGAAATGACATCAGCTGGTGAAAACACGCCATATTCAACTGCTGATAAACAGAACGGACGATAGTGGTTACAATGTTTTTGTTCCGGTAAAAGAAGAGACTCGTACTTCCACGAGACATCGTTCGTTTACATCCAGGTTGAAAAAAAACAAGATTAGTGGATCGCCAAAACGACTCTAAGGTTAAACTGCTGGCAGTGTTGTTAACGGTTATAGATTAGCTTACTATTAGCATCCTCTATGGGAAACCCCATGTTAACGGTTAGTGATTACTAGCTTACTATTGGCATTGTCTATGGCCCATGTTGACGGTCTGCACTAGCGTGCTATCGCTAACAACGTTCCCTTCTGGGGCGACAATATGCGTGATGTCAGAGTGGTTCGCTACCGAGCCGAAATAGGTCCCAAAGAGCGAATTCAAATGTATAGTAAACAATTAAAAGTAGACGAAACAAAGGCTACAGGCATGACCAAATTTTTGGCGAAATGTGTCTGAAAATTGGACCTGTGGTGTGGTAGAACATCGCTATGACAGGAAACGATAATAGGACAATGATAATAACAGCAACCCCGAAGTGTTACCACTACGGGTATGTATAGCTAGAGATGAGCAGACTGCTTATCAGGCACATACCCTTGCAAAACTGCAATGAAACCCATCTCCAACTTGTGGGTGGGATATTTAAAGGTTCACAAAAAGTCTCAACATGTAAACAATGCATGTGACATACCCACTGCCATACTTTGATTTCTCCCGTTCCTTGTCTTTCTTGTGGTCCTTGTGTTTGTGTTCCTTGTACTTTTCTTTATGTTTGTACGAATCTGAAGAAAGGGAAGAGTCAAATACATTTGAGATGCATTCAAAACAGAAGACAAGCAACCCTGGGAGATTTTCATAGTCTAACATTACCCGCTTTCAACAACCAACACCCACACCCACCTAAGCAAATCCAATCTAATTGAAATTTTAACAAATGAGTTCAAAGGTTGTGCAAATGGCCCTCTTCAAACCACCTGAAAAGACTTAAACTGCAATACAAATGTCCATGTCAAAAATGCACAGTATTTTATGAATACAACACTACACAAAAGTTTATAGGGGCGCCATTTGTCAATAGGGATGCCTTTCAAAAACTATGCATCTCAAAATCCATGCATGATATGCATTTTGCTTTAGTTATGAACAAGCAATACCATCAGAAAAAAAGCAGAGAGCATCTATGACATAGTGAGATAGCACCCTCTAGTGCCCAGATGGTTCTACTAATCTTTGTCAGAGAGACATTATGAAATGGAAGACACTAACAGGCTCCAACATGCTCAGAAAATACAAACAGGCAATCATCCTTTGCTTCAAAGTCACAGCCATGAGGAAATCCCTGTAATTCTCACATTTGCTCAAAGGCTGGTATTGTAAACACAAATTGAACAAAAAAATGACCAGCATCAATGGCCACCACCTCATGCCAAACTTCCATGTTTCAAGAACTTCAGCTAATTGTCTGACATGAAGAGAACTCTGAAAGAGCCATTTAAACACACTGGCAGATACAAATGTCCTTAAAATCAGGTCATGCCTCTTCCATGATGCTACGTGGTGGAGGAAACCTAAACCTGCATGGTTTGTAACAGAAATAACTAGTTCAGTGATCGCTTTAGTCAAGGAAAACCAAATTTTCTATCAGACAGCCGTTCCTCAGTTACAACATTTTTCACTGGAAGCGTTATAAGAAGTTCATCATTTAGGACAGGACTCATTGTCTCAGATGGGCAAAATGGGTCCCAGGCAACCGTTTACTGCAGGGGCATGCAAAGTCAGCCACGCAGTTTGTTTAAAAACATGATTTGCGCATGTGAAATATCTATACCATAGAAGGCTGCAGATTCTGCTTGCATTATTCTCTTGCACCAGTAATGTGTATTAGATTGATGTGTATATTCAATTGATACATTCTAATACTGTAAATACACTCATTTGTTGCTGCAATCCACTGAATCCATTTCACATTATATGTCTACTTCAAATATTCACAATATTACAGTTTAAATGAAACTAAACCAAAAAGGTTACTTTCTAAATAGTAAATCATTCCCATCATCCTGGACAGCTCATTCAAGAACTAATGGGTATCTATCAACAGTCTCTAACGCCTGGAAATGACAACTGAGATGAGGCCCATGGTATATAAAGTATCATCAATCAGCCATGTTACTATTTAAGGAGACCCAACTTTTGTTACAAATTATTTTCAGGATGGCATTTTCATTTATAAATAGTCTTTTTTTTTTTGCTGTCATTTTATTTATTTGGTTTTCTATTCAGTTTATGTAAAGCACTTTGTAACCTTGTTTTGGTATGTGCTCTATTAAGTTTCATTAGTAGTGTGGAAGGAGTAATTTGCATTGTAATGTCAATTGTCATTTGTCGAGTTCAAATTTTTAGGGTAGACAAATGATAACCAAGTATTTCAATACATTAGTTTGCAATTTTAGACAGTAGACATTGTAGATATTAGAGGCATATACAGTCAATCATAATGCATTATACATCCATACAGTTTAAATCAGAGTTTAAAATAAATCTGGCTTGAGGTGTTGAACCTTTCCCATAGTAAGAAGCGATGTAAACTGTAGTTAATAGTTATGCTAAGCATCCCAACATTTTACACTAAATTGTGTGATACAAAAAAATCAAAAATTCCTGATCATGAACTTATTGAGTCACATAGTCTTTGCTACTGTTCATACACAGTAAAATCCTTCCGTTAATGTATCCATTATTAATAATTGGTTACATTTGTACACACCAACACAGTTAAAAGAACAGTGAGGATTGTACTGTGTAGTCACCCTAGGGAACCTGGTCTCATCTGTACTTTACAACCTCAGATCATCAGCCTGCTATGGTACAGTCAGGCCGCTATACTGAAAAAGAAAATGGCGCAGAGACTAAGTCCTCAACCCCCAAACCCTCACTTTCAGTCAGGAAATAAGGCATCTAAAGCGGACCAACATGGGAATCCAATCAGATAAACTGATAAAACACGCCCAAATGTGTAGATACAGACGGTCCGCTAGAGATAATAAACGACCAAAAAGCTTTTTCAAGGCCCCCCTTTTGAACAATAGGCGCTTGTGAGCGAAGCAGAGGACTTAGTCTCTGGACGCCATTTCTGTCATTCTGCTCAGATCAACGTTCAGTGTGTGAAGAGAAGACATGTCACCGTTTCAATAACAGACAAATCCGATTTTATTCCGTCATCCACATTATAACCGCAAGCTTACCATTGATCCGGGAGCCACAGTCGATCTGAAAATAAATTAAAAAAAAGACAAATGGTTAATTTCCATAGTAGCCAACTAGCCCCGGCTAACTAACTTTTAACTTCCAACTGGAGGACCGCAAAGGCGACACAGTCAGTCATTTAATACACAGACATATTACTTGGTCGGGCGACAGTGGAACGTTACCTGGACATAAACATAGAAATAGTGTTGACGCGGCCCGCGGCGACACTTTTCTAGGTCGTAACAGAGTCATTTTAGTCAATCGACACAAAGTAGACCTACATTAGCCGTTAGCCGGTGAGCTACTAGCCACACTTAGCTTCCCACACCGGCAGACAGTGTGAGCTGGCTGCTAACGGTTACCCATGTCTAACGTAGCCATCACTGGCTAGTAGCGTCAGCTTTAAACAACGTTACTATCAAACACAACACATGCTCGTTCACCGCTATGGGAGAAGTTACACAATACAATACATTTGGATGGATATTGAGGTTAAAAAGGTGTGATGACAATATCAAGTTCACGTTAGCAGTCAAGCGTATGTTGTGCGCTTTACAAACATGCCTAGTGCCCTAGCTAGAGCGCGCTAGCCGAATGCTAGTTAAGTTAGCTGACCTGTAAACCCAGGCAAATGAATAAAAACGGCCAAGTAAAACAACAGAAGCTTTTTAAATGGCATGATGACAAAACACATGTACTGTTACCTGGCCGTCGCTATGACCTCCACTCATTTCCTATTCGTTGTGTGATTAAAACAAAAAACAAAAACAAAGTGAGAAACGTGTGGTTTAAAACACCGGCTGACGAGATGCAGGCAGAGTGAAGAAAGAAATAGTTGTGTAATAGACCAAGTCCGAATTTTATACCAGTGCGCACGCGCGAGACACTTTAAATGGGCGGAGAGACGCGGTGTAGCCCCTCCCCCTCCCGAAACGTGTTCGCTTCTCCGGCCCACGTTGTTGGTGGTTGTTAACAGCAGAGGAGACAGAGGGGTACTACAGTACAGACTCTATTTGCTTCTAGGCTATGCTTTCTTTCCTTCTATAGGCTACAGTGGTGGAAAAAGTACTCACATTTTTTATTTAAGTAAAAGTATCAATACTGCAATGTACAAGTAACAGTCCGGAATTAAAACATTTTTTTAATTTTTCAATTTTACTTGAGTAAAAGTACAAAAGTATTGGAATCAAAATGTACTTGAAGTACCAAAAGGCAAAAGTAGAATGTACTCATTATGCAGAATGTTCCATTTCACAAGTTTTCAAATGTAAAAATGTATTAAAATCATTTGAAAATAGCAGATCTACAAGCTCACAATTTGACATTGTGAGCTTGCAGATCGGCTATTTTCAAATGGCCAAAATGTATACAGGGCTGAAGTGGGTAATGTATGTTTTGTTATAATAATCAAAATCTACAAAGTAACTAGTAACTAAAGTTTTCAAATAATTGTAGTGGAGTAAAAGTATAACATTTGCCTCTGATGTGGTGGAGTAGACATAAAAGTACTGAAAATTGGAAATACCCCAGTAAAGTACTGTAAAAGTACCTCAAAATTGTACTTAAGTAAATATACTTAGCTACTTTACAACAGTGACCATACTATTCTGCAACATTTTCTAAAAGCCATGCTGATGCTTTGACCCTTTTCTTAAAAGGGAGATGGCTGCTGATGTTCTTAATCGTCGAGGGTAACGAGTTCCAGTTTACTGAACCTCCCAATCTAAATAAGCATTTTCCCATTTCGGTGGTGAACGTGGGCATGGACAGGTTTGTAATGCTGGCTCTGGTTAGGTGGGAATGAACTTCGCTACGCTTCTGAAAAAGATTGCAAAGGTACACACACAGGATCAGAAATCACTACATTAGAGGATCAGCCCAGGTTAGAAGGTTTGGGGTTAAGACAAGAGAGGCGAGGTTGAGATGGTTTGGACAATATGGACATGTGCAGAGAGGAGTGATGAGGGGTACATTGGGTGAAGGATGCTGAATATGGAGCTGCCAGGCAAGAGGAAAAGAGGAAGGCCAAAGAGGAGGTTTATGGATTCGGTGAGAGAGGACATGCAGGTGGCTGGAGTGACAGAGGAAGATGCACAGAGCAGAAACAGATGGAAACAGATGATGCGATGTGGTGACCCCGATGGGAATTAGCCGAAAGAAGAAGACTGTGTCTGCTCTCTCTCTCCCCGATGCTGAATCATATTGTGTTAGAGCAGAGCTCCTTCACCCCTCAAGACTACTGAATAGGGTTGATGAAAAATGAATAATCTTTGATAGAGGATTGTTGCTCATATCAAATGGTTTTAGTGTATTATAAATTAGATACAGATAGATAGATAGATAGATAGATAGATAGATAGATGGATAGATAGATAGACAGATAGATAGATAGATAGATAGATAGATAGATAGATAGATAGATAGATAGATAGATAGATAGATAGAACAACAACAAAATTCACAGTTTTGAGAGATTAGTCCCTCCCTCGACCAAGTGTGTGAGTGACCACTGGAGGCCACTGCCGTGGCATTGAAAAGCCTCAAGGCTACCGGCAGTCCGGCACAAAGGACTGATCAAGTCTTTTGTTGTGCTGATTGGGGAAGATAACCCCGCCAGAACCCCTGGGGCTAAACTTCCCCACTACTTAATTCTGGGGGGGAGGGGTTGCCAGGATAGCCTCCACCGCCAGCTTTTTCATTGTTCCCTTTCCAAGTACCTTGGTGTTCAGCCTAGGTACTTGTAGGTGTCCATACTTGGTGTCCATACTTGTAGGTGTCCATGGGCATCCGTTTTCTCATTCGATAGTCCACCACCAGCTCCTTGGTCTTTCTTGAGATAAGACCTTTGATGATCCCGCTGGGGATATCCAGGCGCCAAAGACAGTGAGTACAGAAGTTAAAAACAGCAAGGGGAAAAAGTACAGTAGATAGATACAGCATGACAGAGAGACATCATTCAAGGTTCAAGGGTTCAAGGTTGTGCTTTATTGTTACATCTTGTGTACAGGTACATAAGAGTAAAACGTATTTCTTCCTTCAGACAATGCAGCAGCATAGATAATAACAACAACAATAATATTGATAAAACCGTAAAAAAAAGAAAAGAAGAGAACATCAGCGTATGTTCAGTACACATGCATATCATTTTGGTATATTATGTACACCGACAGCATTTCTTCAGTAGCTGCCACAATACTTTATGTAAACAACTTCACAGTATATTCTATATACAGCAGATTAGTTAGGAACAGTTCAAGCATAATAGTACAAGAAAAGGACACAGAGGGGAGAGGTGTGAGGGATGGGGGGGGGTTAGCGTTTCCCTTTGTCCTGGTTCATTCTAGTTCTTGTCAGTTCGTTCATGTGCCTGATTGTAAAGGGAAAGAAGCTTTTTAGCAATCTGTCTGTTGCCAGTGGCTCTGAGCCGTTTTCCATGAGGCAACATCTCAAACAGTCTATGGTTAGGATGGCTTGGATCCTTGATGATTCCGCGAGAAACCCATGCCAGCTTTCTTCAGTTGTCTGAGGCATTGTTGCGCTTTCTTCACCACCCGCTCTGTCTGCACTTCCCAGGTGTTAGATTTTTTTACTATCAGTAAGTGGCAAAAAGAAAGAAAGAAAATAAATAAATAATAAATATTATTATTAAATTATTATAATTATGAAATTATAATAAGATTTGCAACATAAAATATACAGCACCCTCGGCAGTGCTAATATAGTGCAAGAAAGGTAACAGTACAAGACAACACACAGCAGCATAGAGCATACTGTACTGGACTGCTTGTTATCGAGAAATTAGTCCACTGAGCGAGATGAGGGACCAACATGTGCCTTGTTATACTGACATCTTCATAGTTAACCAATCAATCAATCAATCAAAGTTTATTTATATAGCACGTTTCATACAACAAGTGCAGTTCAATGTGCTTCACAGAATAGGTTTAAAAATAAAGATTAAAAAACCCCGGAGGAAAACAGCAAAAAAGGAAAAAGAAAACAAGAAATTAATAAACAATAATAATAGTAAAGCAAAGCATAACAGATATATATGTATACACATAGGACACCTAGGTAAAAGCAATACCTATGTGTACGGCACAAAGGACTGAATCTATCATTCCCTCTGTTGAACCTTCCCACAATTTCCAAGTGAAGGGGAAGGATTAGAGTGGTTGTCCATAATAGCATCCAACTTACTCACTACACCCACCTTCATCACCTCCTCCACCCCATCCAGCTAGCTTTCCTGACCAGCTTGTTCGGCTTGATCGTGTCCCCCGGCATTAATGTAACCCCCCCGCAACATGCAATCGCAAAGAAGAGAGAGCTAGCCATTATAGACTGATAGAACATCTGCAGCATCCTGTTACACACTCCTGAAGGACCTCAGCCTCGTCAGAATCAATCTACTCCGGCCCTTGCTGTAGAGGGCATCAGAGTTGTCAGACCAGTCCAGTTCTTTGTTCAGGTTCACTGCCAGGAACTTGTAGCTATCGGCAACCTCCACCACCTACCCGTGAATGACACTAGGGACCGGAGGGACCCTTTTGCTCCTGCGATAATCCACAACCATCTTCTTGGTCTTGCTGAGCCGGAGGCAGTTCACCTCGCTCCACCTTGCACAGTCCCTCACCATGTCATCGTGCTCCCTTGTGTTGTAACCTGTGATGCAGCTGACAACAACTGTGTCATCCTAGAACTTCTGGAGGTGACAGGTCTTAGAGTTGTAACGGACGTGAGGTGTAGATGGTGAACAGGAAGGGTGACAGCACAGTGCCTTGGGGAGCACCCGTGTTGCTCACTAGCACATCAGACCGGCATCCCCCCATTCTCACGTACTGCGGTCTACCTGAGAGATAGTCCGTAATCCAAACCACCATACCGCTGTCCACCTGCATCACTGCAAGCTTCTCCGCCAGCAGGTGTGTTTGGATGTTGTTGAAGGCTCTTGAGAAGTCAAAGAACATGATTCTGATCGCGTTGTTGTCCTTGGCGCCGAGATGAGTGTAGGCCCTGTTTAGCAGGTAGATGATTGCATCCTCCACCCCCATGTCTGCCAGGTACGCAAACTGGAATGGGTCAAGGTGGTCACTCACCACAGGCAAGTGCTAGCTCTCCACCAGGGCATTATGTTTGTCCCTGTTGTCCCCTGTGATGCGGCTGACAATGACTGAACTTCTGGAGGTGACACATTTCTGATTTGAAACAGAAGTCGGAGGTGTAAAGGGTGAATAGGAAGCTTAGACTGCACTGTGCCCTGGGGTGCACCTGTACTGCACACTAGCACATCTGACTGGCAGCCCTGCAGTCTGACGTATTGCCAGTGAAGATATCTCTAAGATAAGAACTTCCAACCCATCTTTATGTGTGTACTTGTGTTTGTATTTCATTTTTATCTTTGCCAGGCGGAAGGCCATGATTATGTTTTCACCAGTGTCTGGGCATGTGTGATTCCAGAACTAATCTCACAAACAAACTGCTGGACCAATCAGTGCCAAAAGTTTTGTGCATGCTTGCCAGTAGGCCAAGAAAGACACAGTACACCCAAATCTTTCAAATCTGCCTCATGGGGCTCTACCAGCCCGCTTTATGTTTTGGCATATAACTCTTAAACCGTACAACCAAATTTCTTTACCCCAGATTCCTTGGATCATGAGACAGATTTAATCCAAAACTCACACAAATCGCTATACATTATCTCTGGAAACATGCGATAAACATGTAAGTTAAAAAGAGAAAAAAAGAAGCGCTGCAGGGATCATTCATTGGCTCTGATAGATAGGTGCTCTTTGCTGATAGGTGCTCATGGCTCTGATATTCCCAGAACCATGAAGGCTCTGGATATTACATACTGCACAAATTAGTGTACATACACTGATGTTCTCTTTTTTTGCTCTTTTTTGCACTCTCTCGCTTTCTTTTCATTATTGCTATTATTAATGTTGCTGCTGCATTGTCTTAAGGAAGCCGAACAAAAATAGGTTTTACTCTTATGTACCTATTGTATACACAAGATGTAACAATAAATGGTGCATTTATATAGCGCTTTTATCCAAAGCGCTTTACATAGAGTGTGCATTACATTCACCCATTCATACAGCAATGGCGGAGGAAACCATGCAAGGCACTAACCTGCTCTTGGGAGCAATTACACAAGGACACTTCGACACTAACTCCAGGGGAGCCCGGGATCGAACTGGGAACTTCGCGGTTGCCATCCAGCCGCCCTACCGGCCACTCTACCCGTGAGCCACTGCCGGCCCCAATAAAGCACAGCCTTGAACCTTGAACCTTGAGGGGCCTATTTTCTACAACAAAGTAAAAACACCATTTATCATGAACAACATCAAATCAACCCCCGAATCACATATTAATTTTTCTCTTTTATTTTAGCACACCTCCAAAAGAGCTTTCACTTCGGGCGTGGCAAAATGCAATATCATTTGTATGATGTTGTAGTACTGGATTTCAGTGTGAATAGCTGTTCTTAAAATAATTCTGCCTTAGAATATAGTATTATGTTTTATGTGATTTCAGAATGGTGAAGCTCAGAAGACATAAATGGAATGACAGGAACTATCACGCCATTTAGTGAATAAAAGATAAGTGACACTGTTGTGCCTTATCACACATCAATGTGTGTTCCCAGACCACATCATATCACATGATCACATAGTTGCTAATAAGGAAACATTGACTGAATTTTCCACTGACTTAGTTGTAAATAATATGTCATATTTTGCAACCTGACGTTTTTCTCTCAGTTAATAAAGTTATTACAAAAGTATTGTTTGACTTCACTGTGATTTTGAAGGCCTGTTAGTCCTGTAACCATATCTGCAGCATCAAAGTTGGTGAGAATACAGGCTATCCATACCTTCACAGAATGATGTGTTAAGCCAACCCATGGATACATATGACTACGCAGAATGGTGCTCCAAATCACAAGGTATGATGACCTTGGAATGTATGTATCACTCAATAGATATCTGAACATCTGCATAAATTGTATATCCACAATGAAATGGACCTGTAGGTATCAATATCTGGTTACTGAGGAACTAGTCTACTCTGTTGTTATTGTTATTGTTTAAAATACAATATATTGTTTCACTTGATAAGTCTTCATGAGGCTAGGAATCATATTTTACATCTTACTTTGGAACAATCAGAATACATATTTCTTACTGGATCTGAGCAAATTACACTTCTCCACAAGAGGGTAGTAGAGACCACAATACCCATCACATAGCTGTAACTAAACGCCTTAAAAGATGTAATAACACCTATCTATCAAACTCATAATAAAATAAATTAACCATTTAAAAAAAAAGAATTTCCTGTATGTGCTGCACAAGTTATGCTTTTAACTTTTTGATTAATATTTTTTAGGGAACAATTACACAAGCATAGGTATAGAGGCATAATTGTACCCCCTTTTCTTTCCTATTATGCCTTTAAAAGTTATGCTCTCAATCTGTGTAGTTGTAATTTAACTAGCCCAGACCTTGACAGGCTGTGTGGTGAGGTGTTGAGTGTGACAACATGAAAAGATGGTAGGGGAAGTAGGCTATTAGATCTCCCTGTAGGTTAATAATGTGAAATTAACCATTTGAACCTCAGCATCCATATTCAGGGGGGAACATAAGGCAAAAATAGCTGATCTACAAGCTCACAACGCGTCAATGCGTTGTGAGCTTGTAGATCGGCTATTTTTGACAAAAAGATTTGGTGTAGATGCATGAAGAAAAACGGTCCAAGTACAGAGCCTACTCGGGTCCAGTTACTGTAACACTAGAGGGTAAAGACGGTCTAGAGGTTAAATCATTTTTTCATCTCTTTATTTTTCAGAGAAATTCAGTGAAATCTGACAACATAATAGCTTATCTCATCTCTCTGATCGTAGGACTGCCTTTATTTATTCATTTTTAGAAAAGAGTGTAAAGAAACCCAGGGGGGAGAGAGGAGAGACATGCAAGACATGATGGGAGTTGGGCACGAACTCGGGCCCTCGCAACCCACAGGGAGCATGTGGTCAGTGTACTAACTAGTTGATCTACCAGGCACCCCATGACTGCCTAAGAGATGTTGAGACACGTAACACTGATGACTTTGTTGTTATAACATTACTGAATAGCATAATGGGGGAATTCAGAGAACAAATGTTAGTTACAATATGCAGCTAAGCTTACAATCAGACAAGAACTTGTTTTTAACATGAGGGAAAAGCATCCTTGAGATGATTTGTTGTTTTCAGCATGCCAATTGATATGCTATTTGTAAGCACGAGCTACTCATCACTAAGTAAGAAAACAAAGATTTGCCTGTGTTATCATTACACTTCCCTGGCTTACACCATTGGTGCATTTTATTAAAAATAATTATACATTTTAAATTGACTTTTGAGAGAAAGAGAGAGACTAACCAGAAGTAGATTAGCAAATTACACAAAATGAATGAACATGAGAGTCAGTGTTTTAGAGAGGACCTTTCACTTTTGTCTGATAAAACAAGAGAATCAGCACAAATTCATAAAATCACTGAGACAGTTTCCTTTATAAAACTAGTATAAATAATCACAAATACAAGTGCACACAACAACAGAGAAACAAAGGTCAACAGCGGTAGTACGATCAAATAGTAATATTGAACTGAATTGAATATTGAATGCCTGTTTTTGTGGAGGGGCAAAACAGGCAGATTTTAACACAGATATTGACAAAGGTCAAAGGGGTGACAGTATCTCACAAAGATCAATTAGGCTTAAGTCAAACGGGACAAGACTTTGATCATTCAGTTCTACAGTAATAATTTGCATCCATTTCCAATCTTGCTTTTTTTGCCAGTTATTAGCATAAAACCTTGGTGTGGCTGCCATGCACTGACATGTCAAGAAGACAGTGACAAGGTCAAGGTTATTATGGCACTGTTGTGGGAACATTTTGTCTTCCTTAATGTGTTTCAATATGCATGGATGGGCCTCTGGTATAAAAACATGTAGGAATCACACAGCAGCCTGCACACTAGCTCGTCGCCCTGAGAGAGATTGGCCCGTGCTAGCTCCTCATCCGTCTGTGACAGGAAGTCCCCCACTTCCGGACAAGCCTTGATCTCTGGAATGTTGTAGCCTCTTTCGTCATCACCTGAAAAGAAGGTGGATACTAGATTAGAGATCAGCACAAGCCAAGATAAGAGCCAGTCCTAGACGTCAGGGTGCAGTGTTATCTCAAATCTACTGTAGCTTGGATACTCCGAAAACAAGGTAGTCATGAATAACCATCTTGCAGAGAAACCACAACATAACAGCATTTGCACGAACAATCATGTTTTTGTCAAGATGGAAAAGTCAATACTCAAAGATAGTGACTGCAAGCTCAGGTCAAAAGTACACTTTATTTTTACACTTCTATAGCACTTGTTTATGATCTAAATTATGATAAGGCAAACATAAATCTGTCTCACCGCATCTGTCTGCCATGCTGTCAAAGAAGAGCCAGGAACGAGTGTCAGTGCCGTATTTTACGAATGACACATAATGACTAGTTTTAATACAGAGCACAGCAAACAGCTGCATCATGTGCCTTGGCACAGGGTTATCAGTATGCATCTGTGGTGGCACTGCCAGAGCCCTGGGGCAGTGGCCCTGCCGCAATCGATGGGTATGCACCTTAAAAAAAAGTAAGAAATGTAAAGGGTCATACTTGTAGTAGTGTAGAAAAACAACATCAGTCCTTCAATTATTTAACTTTTGTTGTATGAAATGCTGGTAATTTTGGATTTAAAACCATATGCCACAGCTCTGCTTACCTGTGTATTGCAAGTGGAGCAGTACTGTTTGATTCTCCCTGGCTGGAGTTTACAGTCTGGAAGACATTGAGGACATTCGATCTCTGCCACACACCCACAGACAAAGCATTCTCTTGGAGCTGTTAGGGAGGGTAAACAATCCATAGGTGTGATTCAGTATGGCTCCAAACCTGTGTCTACCATTGAAAGTATGACCATCTAGAGTCTAGAGTCTACTCCCTTTAAAAATACACTCAGTCTAGATTCTAGACTGAGTGTATTTTTAAAGGGAGTAAGCTGAAAAAAGTGGAAATCCAGTAAGAATCCAAAAGTAAAAGGCGTCGTAAAAATATTTAATGTCTTACTCACAGTTATATAGCAGATCTGTGATGTCCAGCTCTGTGGAGGGGATTATGTGGGGGAACATCTTGTACTTCTTTCCAAACCTTGGCATCTGCACTATTAGACAGGATGGAGGCTGATGGAGAAATGGTGGGGACAATGTCAAGGGATTTAGCCTGAGTTACTTGTGTGAGGCAGGCGAGTATCGTCATTGGGGCCAACGAGGCCATGGCCCGGTCTGTAGACCCAGATCCGCCAGGGGAAAAAAACAAAAAATCAACATTAGCAGCACTCACCCTATTCTGTTGTAGCCGACCACAGAAAGTCGCCTTTGTTTTCAAATGTGGTTCATTTGCATTCGGCCGAATTGTTAATGAGTGGCCATTAGGAAACCAGTTTAGCCGTCAAACCGGTCCCCCCCCCCCTGGCCCGGTTCTGGCCCGGTCAACGTTAGAATCCACCAAACGCCACTGGTGTGAGGATGCACTGAAAATAGCCTATCTAGCATCTCACAATATGTCGCTCTGGGGTGCTTTAGAGCGGCCATAGTTTAGTGGGTAGAGAGGCCGCCTGGGAATCAGAAGGTCGCCAGTTGGATTCCCAGCCTCAGTCGAAGTGTCGAAGTGTCCCCGAGCAAGACACCTAGCCCTAACAGCTCCCCCCTAAGCGCTCAGTGAAACAAAAATCGCGGCATTAATAATGTCTACATTATTATCATTATGACGTGCTGCGACGCATTGTGAGCTGGTAGATCTGCTATTTTCGGTGTGTGACACCCGCATGCAAAGTATAAATCAAGCTTAAATATACTGTATATCATATCTTTGAAAGATCACATAACAAGGCAGCCCAACCCACCTCCTCAAACTTCAGGTCACATGAGAGGAAAGACGTGTCCAGCAGTTGTTGGACGGTGGGCACCTGGACCACTTGCTCTTTTTCCAAGATGATCTGGAAGGTATAGGCCCCCTGAGAAATCTCTCCTCTAGATCTAAGAGGATAAGAACTTTAGAGACTTGAGTTTGCAAAGACAAACGGGACAGGTTATCATTAACGGATCAGTTTCATACCTGAGTTTAAGCAGGGGCTCCATGCAAAGTCCCTTCTGCAGGAGAACTGTGATGAACTCCTCAGGGTCTGCAGGAAAGCAGTATTAGTATATGTATATTACAATATACATGGCTCCTTAAACATAGGTTCTGTTATCTTGAGATACAATGTCAAAATATATTTTCTTGATCGTTCCTTGAACACTTTCTATCATAACAATAAAAACAAAACAGGCTCCAGGCACACATACTGTACCTTTTTCCTCTGTGAGGAAGGTTTCACAGCCCAGCTGTTTACGGAATTTCATCACACTTTCAGCAGGAACAAATCCTTGTCTGAATAGAAAACAGTAGCAATCAGTGCCAGCACAGGAATGATACAACAGCATGCACAGGCTAAATCAAACAAGAACGCACGCGCACACACAAACACACACATCTCATGCACTCACCATCTCATGCACAATAGCTGCATGTATTTCATGTTAGTGCAGCTAGACTTATCAATGTTCTGTATATACCATATCAAGAAAGCTAATACAACAAAATGTGTTGTTTACCCAGTTGGAAAACAAATCATCATGCCCTTATTTTGCAGTTATAAGGTCTGGGCTAGTCAGTTATAATGTACCTGCGTAAACGGTTGATGATTTCTTTTCTAAGAGTGCAGGATATGGGTTGTTCTGTATCTGTTGGTTTGCGGGTGCTGCAGACAGTATCCAGAGTTGTGGATGAACTGAACAGACTGTGTGGAAAGAAAAAATCACTTCATCAACATGGCACTTGGATGCTGCAATTTACTGTTACTTGTTTTTTTTACGTGAGTTGTGTGAAATAAAATTAAATTAAATGAAAACGATCCCAATACTGTGCCAATAAAGTAAATCTGAATCTGAAACGGGTGCTACTGGAGAAGCACAAGGCCTGTGGGGTGCTGCTGAACTTGTTTTACCTGAAGAGTGTGGCATCCAGGTAACAGGAGTTAAAGTGACCCTGAATACCCTTCATTCTTCCCACCAACAAAGACAAGGCCTCTGATTCATGTATAGGGGGTGCATCCTCCTCCAAGTCATCTGGGGGGAAAAATAACACAAAAAACACATTATTATAGAATAAGTATGTCCCAATATAAGTATATATGTGTCAAAACTATATGTGTGCATATACATGTGCAACCTGGAGATGGTCCTTTGGGTTTCAGGCTCTCCATATATGTAGGGGGGCAGAGAAACCTGCCGTCAGGGCTGCACTTTGTAACTGGCATAAACAAAGCCCGGTTCCCTTTGCAGGAGAAATATCTCTGGCCTCCGTGCATCCCATCAGAACAGCCATTTACGTCATAGTCCTGAAAGAGTGAGAGTCAAGATAAAGGGAGTAAAATCCAACATAATCCTCTATTATGCATAAAGGGCAACGTTGCAGATTTTTTATCTGAATCGTATTGTTCTGTGACATGAACATCTGACATAACACTTCTTAATTAAGTTCTCTGCCTGCCTACAGAATGCAAAATAATGTATTTTAATACATTTTACGTAGCCAAGTGAGCAAGCTCTCAACACAGAACACATCAGAAGTTAAGTCGTAAAGGGCCATAGCCCATTATCTACAGTAGTCGCATATACTTGACATTACTGCCGATCATTTTCCAAAACATACCATAATTTGCTTGATTTCTGAGGAAGCCAAGCCATTGATTCCATTCATTTTAATACGGTATGAAAATCAGCTTAATCCAACACTGATGGCTTTATTTTTGTCCAAGATACACAGATTTGTATGGTTTTATTTTGGTGAAAGTTACGATACTTTAAGTTTTCAATGACTATTGAGAAAATGTAAACAAATGCCAGATCTAAAGATAAGGCTGTTAACGCAGGGGCTGTGAATAGAAAATTGCATGTATCAATGGCAGGATGGTTCTTTAACTCACCAATTCAATTCCTGCCGATTCATTCGTTTTTCCTGGGAGGACTCCCATCCAGCGGATGACTCCATATACAGTGACCCCTGTATTTGATGTCACTTCCACTATGGACCCTACTTCTAGACGAAAATGGGAACCGTTGGGGCTTTGACTGATACTCTGTACTTCAGGATTTTCCCTCATTTGTCGTGCACGTGATCCAATACTTGGCATGGAGTTGATGCGTGACACTGCCTTCCGGTTTAGACCTGGAGGTGAAGGGACAACAACCATAGTTATTATGAAGTTGTATATTTGAAGCAAAAATGTGATGTTTTAGGCCACAGTGACCTTCCTCAGGTGCTGGTTCCCAGCATTTGCATGTTCCAACCTTTCACGCTTTGTTTCTCACCAGCACCGTTTAAGATGTGTGTCTGACAATGACATTTTATTGGTCTTGTGACAGTTTTTGTGCACCGTCACATGCTGCATGCCATCAGATCTCCTGTAAACATGCCACAGGTCTAAATATGAGGTATGCAGACTGTGAGCACACAATGTACACAATGTGATAACTTGGATTGAATCTGCATTCCAGAACACCTGGGGCCAGTTTTTCAGGTTCCATGTACAGTAGAGGACCGCTTGATTGGTGCCCTCACTGTAGTCACAGGTGCTTGGGTAAACCTTTTGTGTAAGAGATTATGTTTCTGTTGAATAAAAGGGTTTACTTAAGCCACTACTTACCTGGGGAATTCCGTTTTGTGTTTAAAAAAATATATGTTTACATTTTCCAACAATACAGTTATGTGGTTATACTGTACCTGCAGATAATTTGTATTTGTTTTGCTATTTAGACTTAAGAGCATCCTTCATAACATTTTGCATAAACTACACACAATTGTGATTATTTGTGTTATATGTGATCACTTGTTAATTGTTTATTTCACTGTAACGTCTGCTCCTTTTTATTGTATTTTTCTCTTGTGGACTCTTAGAAAATTAGTGCCTTGTGGTCTAAAGACATGCAAATAAACAAACAGTACTGACCCCCAGAGTGGCTGTCTCTCCAGTGAAGACCAACAGGGACAGAATAAGCAGGGACCACCTGGATGATGTCTGCTGCACTGAATAAGGGAAGAGGGACAGGCTTCTTGGATGATGAAGTGTGATCAGACTCCTGTAAAAAAAAAAAAAGAACCTTCAGTTAAAAATAAATATATCAAATACACAATGGCGACATCCCTGGTTAGAAGACTGCTAACTAGGGATGTTAGGGATGTTATCCGGACAAGTGACTTTTGTGCCCGGACAAGTGAATGGAAAATGTACTAAAAGTTAATGTCAAGCCCTGGAAGTACATACATAGTAGTAATAATATACTTAATGTATTATAACTGGATACATTTTCCTTTTTGATATAGGCAGGTCACGCAAGTAAATAAAATTTGAACCTAGATAATCAAGTCGAAGCACATTCTCGTCAACATATCTGACGGTATCATGACTGACAGGCTCATGACGTACTCTGTAATATTGCCAATTAAAAACACACTCACCACAAATTCAACCTCAAAGCCAAGCATTTGCAGATCTTCTTGGTTCTCCTTCCTTCCGATCTGCATAAGGTTCTTCACCAGCCCTGGCATGTGTCCTTTCTTGTGCTTCACCACCACAAGGTCATCCTGAGACAGTTCACAGATGGCAGTAAACAGCTGAGGATTACACAGCAGCTCCAGGCGTTTGCTTGACGGGGACACGAAGAGAAGAAGCTGGGCTTGGTGGCGGGTTAATGGGTACGTGTCCTCAATCCTCACGACCCCCCCACTCTTGGGGCTGCCCGCATTGCTGCCACTGGTGTATAGCAATCCCATCAGTTCCCCATGCTGCATCTCTGCCTCCACACGGCCAATGCATCCTCTGGAGAAGCCTTTCCTCGCCTTGCCTCTTGTCACAATGAAGAACTTCTCTTTTCCTCCTGCTTTGGTCTCCATGGGACTCCTTGTTTGCACAATACAGTTTTCTGCAAAAGTTGAGGCTGGCAGACAACCTGTGGGGCAAAATTGTAATTCTAATAATTTCCACTGTATTGTGTGCAAAGTCATTTCAGAGGATCTCAAAAACAATATTTGATTATATTTATATTAAAGAGAAGACTTAAAGAAAATTCATAATTGGTGACAAGATATTTCAAATGAACAGATGTAACTTTCAGTTGAATAATCAATTCTCATCCTTTTATAAGGGTCATACAAAGCATTACAGTGAGGATAATATTCTGCTAAATAATACAAATTGGTGGTAACATTGTGCTAGCCTAAATCTGCCTGAGCACAGCTGGGATAAAGACACAGTTTGGTTCTTGTCTAAGATCAGATGGCAGTCAAACTAAAAGGTTTCACTGCAACATTCTGAAACACAGATGAAATCAGTAAGCTAATATATAGGAAGATCTACTTACTCAGGTTTTTTTCAAAAGCAAAGTGCAATTATTTAAATGTCACAGACATTCTGTTATCGGTGCAGTACGAGCCGATCGTCTGAACTCCTCACAAAGTGTCTCTGAATGAGGAAGTCTGCGGTCCCAGTGAGTTGATATAGTGACCTGGCAGTGACCGGCGACGCCTCCTCAGTGCGTGCTAGCATGTGCGCGTCGCTGCCCTGAGCACACAGTGTGACAGATTGGAAGCCGGTAGACAGGAAAGAGAGCTTACTTCATCTAAAATGCTCCAAGTGAGTTGACACATGATCACATCATTGCACGTGACATACATCATACATGTACAGTAATATGCATGTGCCATGTTCAGGTTGGTTGTTACAGCAGGTTAAAGGGATGGGAGGGGTGAGTTCAGGCCAGTGGTGGAAAAAAAGTACTAACATTTTGTATAATCAATAAATTATTGATAAAAGTATCAATACTCCAATGTAGAAATAGTGCATAGTGCTGAAGTGGTTAATGTATGTTTTGTAATGATAATCAAATGACTACAAAGTAACTAGTAACAAATAATTGTAGTGGAGTAAAAGTACAATATTTGTCTCTGAGATGTAGTGGAGTAGAAGTAAAAGTATTGAAAATTGGAAGTAGGCCTACGCCTAAAAGTACCTCCAAAGTACTTGAGTAAATGTACTTAGTTACTTTACACCACTGCATTGCACATGCATGTACAGTAATATGCAAAGTGGCATATTTAATTTAATTTAGGCTGCAGTTAACATTCCATGGAATAGCAATGGGAAAATGTAAAATATTTACAGGTAAATTATCAATTGAAACGAGTTTATGTGAAATAAATCATAAGGTGAAAAAATCAGCCATTTCACCACAATTTATTTGTATTTAGAATTCACTTTGGTTAGTTACAGGATTGCCAATTATATCTATATATATATATATATATATATATATATATATATATATATATATATATATATATATATATATATATATATATATATATATATATATATAGATAGAGGTCTAACAAGGTGACTTTTTACATTTATGTAAAATACAAACGTAATGTAATGATTTATTAGACAAATCACAACAATCTGCTCAATTCCAAATACAAAGTAGACTACACATTTATTTTAGTGTCCTGCAGTGGTCTGCCCTCTGGTGGTCACTGGTTGTTACTGTAAATATAGTCTCGCGTAGCCAGACCCCACAGAAAATGAAAAACAGCGACCTGCAGGTCAGAATCTGTTCTTGAGAGATTACTGTAAATACAATAAACTGAATGACAATTGTGCTGCAGCTGCACCATTTTCAAATAAGACACCACAGTCTTGCATCCTTGTACTTGTTGTTTTCAATTACATGGCAACACAAACTATAAATAATATGAATGGTATAACTATCGTGGTCCAATAAAGTCCTTGTTCCACTGGATACCCTGAACCACAGATAGTGCCTTCACCCTTTGGACAATGTGACCCTTTCCACGCAACATCTGCACCGCCTCCTCCGGAAACTGAGCTAAAAAGTGAAAAGGCAGGGCAGAAGTGAATACACAAATGCTACAGTATGTGTCAAAAACAAAGGCCATAGTAGAATGCAGAACTATTGGCATATACTTAAGTCTTACAGTCTACAAGAATGCTGTTTGATTGGAGCTGGGGATGAAGTCTTCCTATGGACAAGCTGTCATTCATTTCTTTATGCCTGGATAATGCATTTATCAACACCTAAAATAAACAAATGTCACAAAATAGAAAGCATCTTGTTACTTGTCTTAACTACCTACATTCACATTTAAATATACGAATGTCAAAATACTGTAAAGTATGAAACATTGTGGACCTGAGTAATCCCACTCAGACTGTGTTCTCCATCTGAATTGCTTAATGCCAGATAGCTCCCACATTTACGCCCGGGAGGCACAACTATTGTGGTCATGAGAGATGATAATGGCCTCTTCCCTGGTTGGATCCTGTTTCTCTACAAAAAAAGGCAACCAAAGAACATGAAATCATGAAAGTCTTCATATACATTTTTCTGCAGGTCAAATCTCCATGAACAATCAGTCTTTACATCAGTTGTCCCTGTATTGTGTATTCACTGCCAGCATTTAAAGCTTTTTCCTTGCATAATCTGTATTGATATTGTTGCACATGCTAAACTATCCTAAAGCACCACCAAAATGTTTTTTCCCCCTTCTTTGCCACATTTCAGTTAGTGCACAATGTTATCAGAATGAATGCAGGAATTTGCATGCTATACACTATTATTGTTACAAGTAAAGCATCATCTTGCAAACATGTAATGAATTGCACTAAAGTTCTGGTTCTTGTGGCTTACTAGTTATGGTAATTTACCAGAGTGTTGACGATCTCTTTGGTTTTGTTAGGCATCGAGAAGTCAAGGATGTGACTGTTGAGGAGAATGCCTGAGGGGGTCATGATTCTACTCCCAAATGGCCTGCTCAAAGAACTGCAATGTAAAAACAACACATAAGAGAAGAATGTGCCCAGTGGCTCATAACATGAATGTTACCTTTTTTGTTGACATTAAAGTTAGATTTAATACAAATGGATCATACACATCACCTTGTCACGGATACAATGAGGCCATCTGGTCCCGTTACCATCACTTGGCTAGCCACAGGCTCACCCTTAATGGAGATAGTTGGGTCGTGCTCTGGCGGAGAGGCGTGGGACGAATTGATTTTCTGCCGTAGCATGTCAGCCCTACTCTTGCTTTAACAAGGACAGGGGTGTAAGAAAGAAAATCCACCAAAACCACTTCGGAGTTGTGCTTACATAGATAAGAAGTTAAGTCCAGCATAAGAGGCACTGATCCAGATGAAAAGGGTAGTGCACGCACATCCGTTGTTCCAGATGCTTAGACAAACAAAGTATAATGAAAAATAATAAAGTCACACACTGGTAGTTGCAAAAAGCTTCAGAATGTATTGCTCATGAACGTTTCGGCCTGTTCAGGCCTTCATCAGGACGAGCAATAAATTCTCAACGTTTCGGCCTGTTCAGGCAGGGTTTGCACCCCTAGGTGCATTTGTTGATTAGGATCCCCATTAGTTGGCATGTGGATGCCATTTCATGGGTCCATAGAATAATTATAAAACAGGAACAAAATGCCCTTTGTCCTTACGGTACACATGAAATACAGAATGCCTGTCTTGAAATAAATAAAGTTTACCTTAGCATCTCAGAAAGAAGCTCATTAATTGAGGAGTTGTGCAAAGGGTCATCCAAACCACTGGCTAATGCCAGAGCTGCTTTCAACGACTTCAAAATGCATAACAGAAAAAAAAGTAGCATTCAATAAGGCAACTAGAATTTCTGTGATCACCAAATAAGCTCATGGTGCCTGAAGTTGAGATCCTGTACCTCAGCAATCCAATGGTATGTGTTAGGTGAACCACCAGTTTCATGGAGGTTGAAGCCCTCCAGGATGTTGAGGGTTGATATCAAGGCAGCACCAACAGATGGGGGCGGGGGAACTAGAACTTTAAATTCTAAAAGGAAAGCACAGATGTAGAACGTGAATGAAAGTGTCATGAAACCAGACACATTTGTCACGTATAATATATATTGTACAGCATTTACCATGATACAGGCCTTCCACAGGTTGTACAAACTCTGCACTGTAGTTACTGATATCCTCTCTGCTCAGGACCCCTCCATTTGCTTGCACCTAATGATCGAGGTACAAGTCAATTACAGCTTCTGTGCACTTAACCACCTGGATTCGAACCCAGGTTAAACCAAACCTCTGGGCTACAGGCAGGGACACTCTGCTACACACTGCTTTCACTTGATAATTATTTCCCCCAATATATTATGAAACAAGCCTTTTAAAATTGTTACCTCATCCACCATCTCTTGCGATATGTTCCCGCTGTAAAAGTCTGACAGGCCAGTTTCGAGGACAGCTGCGAGCCTCCGCATTCTAAGAAATGTACCTGGAACAAGAGCCCGACCGCCTGGGAAGAATGTACTCCTGAAACGCCCTGACAGGTTCTCACTGTTTACCTTATTTATGGCTTCAGCTGTTGAACAACAATTTGTCAAATACTAATGGAGAAAGTACTGCATGTCATGAAATGAAGTTACATAATTACACTACCTTGTGAGTCTGGGTGGGAGAAAACACACTGGTTTGACTTACCTAGACTGTGAGACACATTGAAACCATCTCTGGCAACATCAGCTGCTCTGGTGACCACATCCTTCCATGACAAGCTGGAATGGAGCAATTTTGTGCTTAAAGGCAAATAAAAAGGGGAGAGAAAAAGTGGCAAGAAACCAGGTAAAAAGCCATATCCAGTGTCCTACCTCCCATACAGTTCATGAGCTTTGTGTAACCCTTTGAGCATACTTGGCACTCCAACCTGCAGACCTGGCTGAGTGGATGAGATGACATATAATGAACTTCTGCATGACTAAACAACAAATTCAAACATGTTATGAGTAATACAAGACGTTTCCCATACTCATATTACCTTTAGCTCTAGAGCATTGTGAAACAGCTCCTTTATTGCGTAAGGTGCACTTTCCTGAAAATTGATTGCCCTGGATTCTTTCTTATAAATGTCATGAACCAGCATCACCCCTCCTCTACATAAAGATAATACAATATTAGACAGTATTTATTCTGTGAATCGTATTTTACAGTAAACATACCTTAATTGTGTGGCCACATACCCACCAATACCTGACAAATGTGGATGCACAACACCTAGACAGAGGACAGCAACGATGGCTGCATCTACACTGGAACCTTGATCATGAAGGACCCTCTGACCTAGCGCTGTGCAGTACTTATCATCTGTCACCAGCACGCCTTTCCTGATCTAGGATGACAAGGACGTTTAAATATGAGCAAGTATACAGTTGTGTTTGAATACTACTTGTGCTACTTGTTAGATACAAATTATGGCCTACTTGAAATTTCCCCAGGTAAATATGAAGGAACATAGCAACGGTGACTGCTATGGCAAAGATGATGGATGCTGCATAGAGTGGCACAAGTGTGTCATGCCAGGAAGAAAGTGTCTTGGGTGCTGCAGAAGGTGGGTCCCCACCAGTATTTTTCAAAGAGAAACCTTTGTCCGTCAGATCACAATCACCAGAGACCAGCTGTTTTAAAGGTATCTCATTTGGGAGATGGCTGAAGTCTGTGGCAAGAAAATAATGATTTTAGATCCTGACCACAGTAGAAGTTTGCTGGGTTTGCTGGGTAACCAAGGGTACACATACCTGTATCAGGATCCTGTTCGGTCTGTAAATGAATGGTAAAGTCTTTTGTCAAGTCTTTTGTGCCAAACGAGCCTCCAAAACTCTTGTAATTGAGAGGTGTTTGATTGTTGTTCAATTTTGTTCCAGGGGATAAATCCATTCTTTTTGTGTTTACTCTGAAAGAGACACGTGATTTATATCAAAGATAAACAGTAAAAGATGGATTTGGGGATTAAGTAGTGTTCCTTATTTAAGCAGTTGTTCACTAACTGCACTCAATCCTCAGCTACACAAATCAATAATGGAAGACAGGAGTTGTAATTAACTCCTGACCAATGAGATTTTGCATGCACAGTTGCATCTGATATCTCTCTCTCATTCGTCTTGGTGAAGTTTTACTCACATAATACAGACATTAGAAAGCTTTGGATTAATTAAGAAATTATGCAAATTGAAGACCAATATTTTTATTGCTGTATGATGTTTTTAAGCTGGCAATCCAAAATCAGAGCATAAAAGTAATTACATTGAGAAACACAACTTAAAATGTTTGGGGATACATTTAGCATAGGCTAGGCTTTCCAAATCAACAAGCACATTTAGCTCAACTCAAGTACAGTATATAAAAGTAAAATGCACACAACCAAAAAACATAGTGTCTTTAAAAATGAACAAATAAAAAAGCTGCCCATGATCAGATAAGTGCTTCAAGGTTTTGACAATATTCCCTGGCAACCATTTTTCTATTACATCATACCCCACCCCTCCCACTTCGACATGGGGGCCAAATTGCCACCTTGGAATATGTCCAGTGGAGTGCATATTATGTATTGCTTATATAGTGATTTTTAATCATAGGTGAATCATCATTTCAATCATTACTACGACCAGTGAAGGTCAGCTGCACCCAAAACATGAAAATGGGTATTTGAGTATGTGACTTCCAAGGTATATGGCTTGACCAATTTGTGTGCTTATTAGCTTGGCGTCCTAGACCTAAGGCCTTAGTGGGTGCAGTTGCGACGCCCTGGCTGGTGGAGGTAGGTGTTGCGCATGTGGAAGGAGTGCCGCTGGGCTCGCTGACAGACACAGTTCTGGCGTTGAATGCAGCTGCGGGACAGTTGGTGACGGTCAACCCATGCCTGAGCCCTCTGGACACGAGTCACCTGGGTCATCTTAGCCAAGGCTCCAGGCTGGGACGTAGTGCTACGGACGCTCGGAATGGTGGCACTGTTGTTTGGAACAGAGACATCTGGCTTTAATATGCAGCAAAGAAACATGTTAGTGAATTTACATAACAAAAGCACTCAGTCTGCCCTCGGTTCAAACTGAGTTCTAGGGGTGCAACAGTTAATCAAACCAATCAATTTAATCTATATATTTTTTAACTATTGAGTAATAATCACTCCCTATATGTGAAATTGTAAAACAAATTTCACGCATTTGAAAAATAGTGAAAACACCAGATCTACAAACTCACAGGGTGTCACAAAGCAACACATTGCAAGCTTGTAGATCGGCTATTTTCAAAATGTTTGCATGACTCCGTTGTGTGACAAAGTATAAAATAGGGCTTAAAAGGTGAATCGATTCATTGAAATATGCATGTGTATATGAAAATGTTGTAAAGCTTCTTGATTATTCATATAATCAAAAAAGCAATCAAGAGAAGAATCGCTACGGACATAATCGATAGCTGCAACCCTACTGAGTTCTGGCAAGAAGATCTCACTTCTTCCCTTGTTCCCATCATCTTCTCTCACCTAAAGTCAGTTTCTGGGTTTGCATCAGTCTCCTCATTGACAGCAGGGTTTGATGGGGCCCTACAGGCACAGGAGTCATCTCGCTCTGTATCCTTGTCTGCTACAGAACTCACTTCATTTACTGCTTCTGCAGAAACACATAGTAAGGAACTTTAAGGCCTAATTTATACTTGATAGTAGTGACACCCTTGTGTGATGAAATATAAATTAGTGTCAAACAAAGCTCTGATTTATATTTAACATTAGAGTTTAACGATGGAAAAAGAGACAGATACACAAATGATGCCGACATAACATTTCTGAACAAAATGAACTCCTTGTTTGCATCATCACAGAAAAAAAACAACCACCCATATAGCATTGCTACAGCACCACTGACCGAATACCGCCCAACTCACTCCAAATCCAACTCACTCCATGAAGACTTAAGAAATATTTGCCCAACTCACTCCAGGGCTCGCCCAACTCACTCCAGGGCTGGGACAACTCCCTCCAGGACCAAAGACCAACTCCCTCCAGGACCATAGCCAACTCACTCCAGGACCAAACCCAACTCACTCATGCAATGTCACCAGTGTAATATTGGTTCAATGTGTCAGTGGTGTAAAGTAACTAAGTACATTAACTTAAGTACTGTACTTATGTACAATGTTGGGTATTTGTGCGTTATTTGAATATTCCCAACTTCCAATGGTTTTACCTCTACTCCACTACATATCGGATCCACATATTGTTTTTTTACTCCACTAAATGTATTTGTTTTACTAGTTACTTTGCAGCTATAAATTATAATATTATAGTGTGTGTGTGTGTGTGTGTGTGTGTGTGTGTGTGTGTGTGTGTGTGTGTGTGTGTGTGGGTTGAATCGGTGGAGACTCTTACATTCTAACCCTAACCCTAACCCTAAACCCTAACCCTAACCTGGGTGGAGGGTGATTATGCGGGTGAACTCAGTGGAGGAGGGCCAAAACCTTAACGAGGAATATAACAACACCTCTTGATTTGACCAACAATAGAATAAGACATCTAACAAACACTGGACTCCAAGTGCCAAAGTGGCCAGCGAGCCCCCCCCCCCCCCCCAGAACCATTAAGTTGTTTTGTAGAGACAGTATTTAAAACTTTAACCAAGCCTAAAACAGAATAGAGTTAAAAGTAACAAATTCCTCAATATTGTACTTAATTCCTCAATATTGTACTGAATAATAATTTTTGGAGTGAGTTGGGCAAGTGTGTGGAGTGAGTTGGGCAAGTGTGTGGAGTGAGTTGGGCAAGTGTGTGGAGTGAGATGTCTGGAGTGAGTTGGGCGCGATTTGGAGTGAGTTGGATTTGGAGTGAGTTGGGCGGTTACCCACTGACCTTAGCTCCGACGGAACCTCTCCCTCCGCTGTATAGCTCCGAGATGAGGTTCCTCGTTAGTTACTGCCGTCTGTTTTCGAAATGGTCGCACGTCGTCCACTTTACATGTTTCTTACCCCTTTCTGCACATCGTATCCAAAAAGTAAAGCATTTCCGCCACTCTCTCAGATGTTTGAAGTTTTAACGCGCCATAAAAGCCATCCAACGGGTTGAAGAAAGTATTTAATTTGCCTCGGTTTTCATCCGGTTACATGGTTTTTAAGACATTGCGCAAGAGTTGCGCCCGTAGAGATAACATTACTTTTTACCCTACTGGTCAAATGTTGAATTGCATCTTCTAATGCAAAATATTATGGAACCGGATGAAAACCGAGGCAAATTAAATACTTTCTTCAACCCGTTGGATAGCTTTTATGGCGCGTTAAAACTTCAAACATCTGAGAGAGTGGCGGAAATGCTTTACTTTTTGGATACGATGTGCAGAAAGGGGTAAGAAACATGTAAAGTGGACGACGTGCGACCATTTCGAAAACAGACGGCAGTAACTAACGAGGGACCTCATCTCGGAGCTATACAGCGTACAGCGGAGGGAGAGGTTCCGTAGGGGCTACACTGACCTGTATGGTTGACTAGAAGCCAGCCCTCATCAACCACTTCTTCAGACTTCAGGTCTTGGTGAGCGTCCTCATCTCCCCCAAAAAACAAACTGGTAATTATTTTGAACATGTTTGGTTTCTGTCAGGTGTATATGAGGTAGTTGCTTGGCCTCCCTCCTTTATTTCCCCTCTCCTTTCTTTTGTGCTGCAATTTTCTCAATGTATGTCCCACCAAAAGACCTTGACAGAAGGAGACAAAAAGTGACAGTCACATCAGATGAGTTGGCCCGCCTCTCTGTTGCCAACTCTAGGCCTATTGTTCATTGTTGTCATGTAGCATCTATGATACTGCCCCCCCCTCCTTTTTTTATAACGGTAACTAACTCTAATCCTTCTGGGAGGATCCTATCAACATTTTGGCCTATTGTAAATTAAACAGCATATTCACTCAACTGATTGCAATGGTCATTGATGATTGGCCAATGACAGCCCTACAGTGATTTTGAATAATCAACTGGCACGAAGAGTCCCATTGTTGAGTCCATCTGTTTTTGGTCATGGCATGGGGGAGGGGCTTCTTGTGCTCCAGTCTTGCTTTCATATGGTCCGCCTCTTTATCAGTTTGATGATGCTCAGGGGTGGTAATATTAATTAACGATATTGTGCAGTACCCATTTACCCAAGACTTCAACGGAAAAAATGAGTAGCGCACAAACTGCAATGTGGGTCGTGTGACCATGAGCCAGAGTTTGGAAAAGCAGTAGCCATCAGTGAGCATGAGCACCATGCACTTGATGCGAACGGAGCGGATTTAAGACTAGCTCCGATCGGGGGATGTTTCAAACGGGGCTAATTTAAGGCAACATCTGGAAGTTGGAACAGATGCATAGGCTACCACGAAACGAAAATAATGGCATAATAATCGCCAACGTGTTATGGCTATATAGTATTTAGAGCAAAGTAGGCTTACGTTAGCCTTGGATCAAGACTATCATAGACGTATTTTATCGATTTTTACATTTGCATATACGATAGTCTTGGGATTTACCCCCAGAGTGCCCTGAACTTTCACCAGTAAAGTCCGTATTTCTCCGAAAATGTACAAATGCAAAATATAAGGTGCTTACCCGGTTGCCCCAAATGTTAACTCGGTATTCGGAATCTTTTTGCACTGTTTTAGTCCGTATTTTTAATAGATATGTGTTTTAATCCCGTCTGTGGCCGAACGCCATTTCCCCCACTCGTTTACTTCCTGTTTACATTGAGTGTAATTTAGGCTTTCATGGGTGCGCCCCGTCACTATCAAAAATAAAACATCCGAAGTGGCTTCCGTGTCGTATTTATTATATCACCTCCGAACATAACGGTTTTCGTGAACTATAATATTTTGATATTTAAGAGGGAGTCAGGGACACAACACCTGTTTGGCTACAGACCAGATGAGAGCATCGTAGGGTGGCGTGGCTACTTTATCGTGTCTGGATTCGTCCAATTTCAGTATTTACTGTTGGACGACCTATTTACAGATGTAATGTATCTATAACTAAGTTCTGAAAAGGCTAATGTCCTTACCTGGGTGTTGGGGTTATTGTCTCTCAAATTAATTCGCTGTCCATTTTCTTAAATTGTGATGTGAATTTGATATGTTTTACCAGATCAGTTTTATAGCCTAACTTATTGCACCGATGCATCCATGCAGGCATGCACCCAATATTTCTGTTTTCGTTGCTGCTGTTTTGCCACTGTTTGGAAATTACAGCTGATCGCGCACAGAACCTCCTCTTTCTCCGCCCACTTAGAGGTCCACCACCAATCAGAGGGCACACGAAGAGCCCTCTATTTTTGAAATGCAGAGATAGATAATACACAACACACATAAGCTGAGTTTAATGTTGAGTTTAGTGTTTTAAATTGAATTACAAACATCCACTGTTTTTGTTGAGATATTAAGATTGTATCAAATAGCCTACTGCATATCAGTTGCTATAGTTTTTTCCCCCTTGACAAAGACTCTTATATTGGAATTGGTTTGGTTTGGGGGATAGCGTTACCATTAACGGTTTGAGTGCGTAATCTGAATTTTAAAAGTAGTCTCAAAACCATAATCAGAGGAACCGCCCCCCGCCCCCACCCCTCTTTGGAGTAAATAAAAAACACTGCAGTGGCCTATAGGCTACATTTAAGTGTATTGCCATAGCCACATAGCTTTAATACAGACGTAGCCTACCGAAGATAAAAATAAAAACGGATTGATGACCCCCCCTCTCCAAATAAAGAAATAAACATGGCAATAATTGTACTCATACATTTGCACTCAAAGGACCACAATGGAAATGACATTTTGATAGATATGCCTATCAGCCTATGTACAAATATATGTTCATGTAAGCCTATATGCATTTTTCTCAATAAAAACCCCAATCAAACAAACCGGTCATTGTATGGACTAAGAAGACTTGTTGCATGTACTATGGAGTAGTCTCAATTGCTACTTTATTCCTAAAGATGGCGCAGTTGCGCCACTGGATTGGTTTGCAACAACGAATCAATGACAGATTGATAGCCTATTGCACTGGAGCTCCTGCTGTTTTGTTTGTTTGTTTATTTGTTTGTTTTTTTGGGGGGGAGGGGGGGTTGAGCACATAGGACAGTCACAACTCAGAAATTAACTTTTAGCATTACGTTTACAATAACATTTATGATATTTAGAATTAGAACCATAAATATTTCCTTTGGCATTTCAAGACCATAATGTTAATGCATGATTTTAAGATTAAGAACATAGAGGCTATAGGCCTGACAATATCTTTCAGTAATGATTGTAGGCTATTATGTCACATAATTTGTAGGCTACATAATAAATCAATAATTACAATTAGTGTGTAGGCCTAGGCTACATTTGTGCACGCGTGCATGGCATGCAGACCAAGCTGTTGGTGATAAACAACATTTTTTAGTTGTTTTTCTGTTCCAGTTTGTTTTGCTAATAATAACAATAATAATCATCATCATAATACAATGTTGCAAAGTGCTTGTACGTACAACGGAAGAAATAAAATAAATCACAGCAACAACAGAATAAAACAGGCTGCAAATTAATAAGCAGACATTAACTGTTTACTGTGTTTTGTCTACAGGCCAATGCCCTTGATGGCCCTCTGCTAAGGCTTTGAGGCATATGTTTTGTGTCTCTGTCTCTCTCCTCTGCGCACTTTACCATTGCCATCATGGAAGGTGGGGCAGTGGTGTAAAAAGTACTCACATGTTTTACTTAAGTAAAAGTATCAATACTGTAATGTAGAAATACTCTGTTACAAGTAAAAGTCCGGAATTAAAAATATACTTGAGTAAAAGTACAAAAGTCTTGGTATCAAAATATAAAAGTAACAAAAGTAGAAAGTATACTAGGCTACTCATTATGCATATAATGTCCCATTTCACAAGTTTTGTAATGTATAAAATGTATAAAAATCCTTTGAAAATAGCAGATTTTGCATCTGCAAAGCATTGTGAGCTTGTAGATCGGCTATTTTCAAATGGCCGAAATTTATATAGGGCTGAAGTGGTTAATGTATGTTTTGTAATAATAATCAAAACCTACAAAGTAACTAGTAGCCTAACTTAAGTACAGTACTTGAGTAGCTACATGTAGTTACTTTACACCACTGAGGTGGGGTGTGCCCTCGGGGCGATCACACCCCTACTGCCTATGTCAGAGTATTTCAGCACAGAAGTGCGTTTAGTCATTTTGAGAGAGAGCGCTGCACATTCACAAGCACTAGTCTACAGTAACAGTTGTATAAGTAGCCCAAAATCTCCTGGATTACTGGATGGATGGTATTTCTCTTCGTATTGTTGTTTCTGTGAAGATCTGAAGAACCCGTTGCGTTTTCCGCCGTTTTGTGCTGCTGTTTAATTTGTCCCGCAGGATAACTTTTAACATCAAAAAAGGAAAATGCCTCGATCTTTCTTGGTCAAAAAATATTTCGCCAAACAAAAGCCAAACTATAGTGAACTGGAATATCAGAATGGTAAGTTACAAAACTCTTACTACTAAAAAAACATAATGCATTATGGATAAGTGCATAAAACAATTCACAGCCACCTGTTTTCTTAATTGGCTGTAGAATAATTATATATAGTCTATTATGGTCAAGTATAAATTCCTGTCAACCTATTGAATGTGCGCTGATTTTGCTTTGACTAGCCTAGAAACCTCACAGCTCCATGATCAAGTTGAGGCCCGTTAGATGCACTTTCCCCCTTTTTGCTGCTAGACAGAGCTCCATTCATGTTACAACCCCTTGTGAATACGTGGGAGGAAATGGCCCATGAAACTTCTACTTGCCTGCAGCTTTTATGCTCTCTATGAGGACAAACACAGGAATTTTAAACAAAATGATCATGGGTAGAATAGGTGTCACTATTGAGTGTATATATTAACGCATGCATATGAGTAAATATAAAACATAATCCAGATCAGATGTGTGTATTTGTGTCATCTATACATCAATGCATGGTTAGAAAGAACTTTTGTTGTTTTATGCTGGCTGTATGTTTGAACGGATCGCCTTGTTTCTCGCCCTCAGAAACTTCATTGGATAGGTACCCTCTGTCTGAGCTCGCATCAGGAGAGAACAGTTCAACAGCCACCTGCTACACAACAGGCCTAGTGTGGGACCTGAGTGTTCTCCCAGCCCTCTACCTACCCTCCCATATAGAACCCTCTTCTACCCCAGGTCCACTGGACCTCAGCTCCCCATCCAGTCTGAGCAGCAATGCCAGCAGCAGTGGAGAGGAGGACGACGGTCGCACCTCGGACCCTCCCAGCCCCGAACCCACTCACAGCTACATCCCTCGCCAGCGAATGAAATGCACCGGCTCCAAGATCCACGGAAGTCCCAGGGAAGAGGAGGAGAGAAAGGCCCCCGCCACAGTAGCAAGGCCAGCCTTTTTCTGCAAACACTGCCCCAAAGAGTACACCAGCCTTGGGGCTCTGAAGATGCACATCCGGTCACACACTCTGCCCTGTGTATGCACCACTTGTGGGAAAGCCTTCTCTAGGCCTTGGCTGCTGCGCGGCCATATTCGAACGCACACGGGTAAGATTTGCTTCATAGATGGATGAGGCCATTGGCTCTATAGGATCCACACACAAAAACAACAGTCCTTACTTGGTTGCCAACTTTCCATTATGTTTTATGAGGTATGAGGTATAAGCATTGTAAGAAATCATACGTATGCCTCTGCTCACATCTTCAAGCTGCAAATCAATTCACTTCGGTTGTTGTAACTGTTATTCATCGGTTGCTTCTAAAGTATAGTCATTATTTGGCAAGTTTTTTTTATGGGGAAGGATATTATTCAATACAGTCAGTGCGATGAGCTCATCACACAAGGGGTAAACACCCATAGGGAAGCCCTCTGTAGGCTCATTGATCACTCACTGTGTTCCTGCAACAATGACCTGCTGGGTACTTATCTTATCACAGACTGACTGAAGACAACAGACGAGGGATAGAATTCTGTCAAAGGGTACAAAGAATGTTTGAAGAGCCTCTAGCTACCATTGAGCACGTACTACCTGTGGCAGTATGTTAGGGCACTAATCTCATTTAGCTCTTGATTAAATCATGCTAATTCAGTCAGACCCCTCCAGAAATACCACATGTCTCTTCATTAGCTTCAGAATGAGTTGTGGGTGAGGATTCTCTCACTCTCAGGTGTTAATGGCCTGCTTCTGTACTTGGAGACGCCTGTCTGTCATTTCTGTGAGGCTTACCTTTAGCACCTTTTTCCAAAGACTTTTGGTGGCTTCACATGGCCCATAATTCCTACTATGCCAGAAATGGTATCCATAGCTGGTTCCAGCTGACTGAGCTGAGTGCTAAATGGTTTCTGAATTTAACAAAAGTAACCCAAATCCCATTTAATTACTAAACAAAAACAATACTCCCCTATACATGATATACATCACATGTTCACAAGATACTACTACAGATTGTGTGTGTGTTTATATGATCACCTTCCAGTTTTTTTTTTCACCTTCCAACCTGGAACCTGCTATGTAGACTACTATTGCTAGGCATTATGATGAAACCACTCAATGGCCACATCTCAAGCGCAGCAAGTGTAGTAATCACAGTAAAGTCATATGATGTGCTCACTAAACCTTTGCCTTGCCCCCCCCCCCTCCTCCAGGTGAGCGTCCCTTCTCCTGTCCCCACTGCAATCGGGCGTTTGCTGACCGCTCCAACCTGAGGGCACATCTGCAGACGCACGCCGAAGTGAAGAAGTACCAGTGTGGTGTATGCTCTCGCACATTCAGCCGCATGTCGCTGTTACAGAAACACACCTCATCAGGCTGTTGCTCTGCCGCGGTTTGAGCCAGGCTGTGGAGTTGGCGGCGGATCCACACAGACCTCAGGGCCAGTGGAAGAAGGTGGAGGACAGTGGCAGCGGGGGCGGAGAAGAGATACACACGGTCCCAAGCAGTCTGTTGACAAAAAGCAGCATGGGGACTGTCCGAAGAGCCCTGGAAGGAATAACCAACAACCTGGTAGTAAGGGCTGACGCTTCTTTTTTGGTTGAGAGTTTCACAAGCGTCTTGGCTTCTTTGTTTGCTGCAAAACCACAGGAGGAGCTGATATATATATACACATTTTTATTTGACTGCCTCCTATTTCAAGCCATTCTCGGTTGATATCTTGGCACTGGACCAAAAACTGAACTGAGTAATCATGACAATCACCAAATATCTGGCCCTTTGTTCCAAGTGCGTTAGATTCCAAAGACCAAATCTTTTGTGGACTCATGGGGGTTAGTATTCAGTCTGTCTCTGGTACTGGCCAACTCAAGATCATGGCCTAGACATGGCTGCTGAGAGGTAGGGGTGCGTGGGTGGAATAAATCTCTCAGCAGGCCTCAATACACACACACACACACACACACACACACACACACACACACACACACACACACACACACACACACACACACACACACACACACACACACACACACACACAGCTGTCCCTGGTACTGTGTTGTAGATAGACGAAGTGCTAACAGGTGCTACAGCCATGACCTTCACTGGTTGATAACAGGTAACTTCCACTGCCCTCAGATAGCTAACAAAAAAGAGGAAGTCTATTATCAATAAAGATGGCGTGAGAGAGTCTTCGTGGGTTTATTTTCTGATTTTAAGCCTCTATTTTGACCACATCCAAACCCTCTTTCTAATCTGATGCGTTTCAGAGATAAGGAGAAGCCATTTTGTTTGGAATTTTCTATGGAAGCTGTGTTCCTATAATAATGTTTTTTCTTATGACATTTCAAGTCATGCACTCAAGGTTACCACAGTGTTACTAATGCCTACCAAAGCCATTTTTTGTAAGATGTGATATGATTTGTGCCTTGAAATCTATATAGCCTATACGTTTTGAAACAAAAAAATGTGCCTTTTTTACCTCAGCCGGTAGTTGTAATTAATAATAAAAGTGAAAAAATAACATTTGCAGTATTATTGGAAATTGGCACCAAAAATCAAAGGAAGAAGGCTGGGACCAAAGAACGTGTGTTTCAAGTGTTTACTCAACTGAGGTATGGTTGCCCAAGACCATGTAAATAAAACGGTCTGTATGGAGATCCGTTTCAAACTTTCCTGAATATTTTATGGTGGTTTTATAGTGCAATGTCCAGATATGTCTTATATCAATTTTGTACTGTTCCTGTGTGTTAACTTCTATTTCTTGTTTTTCATGAAATTTGCATTCAATAAAGTAATTTATGTTTATTAAAACCTTTTTTTGGTCATTTGCATTCATTGAATATTTTTTGTATGTGTGTAGTTTCTATTAGAAACTATAGCAATTACTTTATTCCTTGCTTAATTCTAAATAGCAGTTAAAATGTTGGTTAGAAATGTCCATAAACAAGGGTTTTATATTCAACTGATGTTTATTCTCATATTGGATGGTGTAAAATTGTGACCATTGTGTTGTAGCTTAAGTACAGGTGTGCAGGTGATTACACGGTGATGGATGGGGACAACTGATTGCACCTGCTCTAAGTTCACACCTGCCACCAACTTCTCAAAGCCACTGTGCAAACACTGCTGTGTGTGCGCGCGCGTGCGTGTGTGCGCCCGTGTCTTTAAAAGTGAAAGTAGTTGCGGGTAAGTCAGTAAGTCACATTTGTTATTTTGACAGTTTCATGATTTACAGTATTTGATTGTGATCACTATAGGGCTCGATATAGTAATTTGCGTTGGAATTCTGATGGGCTGACATCCAACCATTCAGCCCTTGGACGGAGTGAATGTATTTTTCCCCCTCCTTTAGGAGGGTATAACGTTCTCTTCTTCCTCTGCCTAGACAGTGAGTCAGAGTCTGCTCAGCCTGGAGCCGAGGTTCCCATGGCTCCTTGACTGCACTGCTCTTCTCTCAGTCAGTAAGTCAGCCAACCAGCCAGGCAGTCAGATTCGTGGTTGTGCGTGGGCTGAGGCCCAGGCCAGTGCAGGGTGAGGTAAGCTGTTCCACGGAGTGGCTCCTCATTTCCTTCTGAGTCAGGGAAATATGCACACATCCCCTAGCCAGGACGACTGTTGTATTATGCATTAGTGATTCAGTGCATAGCCTACATATAAAGTTATGAATGTTATTTTCAGCCAGCTCTTTGAGTTAAATAAACACTTTGCTGCGTCAAGTTTGTTAAGACAGATGCTCCAACAGCTGTGTACGGATACAGACCAGGCCAAATGTGGTGATAATGCGAATAACCTTGATAGTGGCTCATTTGGTTGTTCATTTTGTACTTTTGTCCAGGATGTTCTTTAATACTGTGCCTATTAAAAATCTCAGCTGTGGGAATTTGATAAAAGGCCTGTTTGATTAAGTAAATTGCTAACATGAGCTGAGGCTCTGCTGAAGAAATACTAAAATAACTCTTCTACTTGGTCAAATTCCTCATCCTTTTGTTTCTGCTTCTTAGTCATCTCATAAGGACATTGCCCTATATGCTTAATTTTGATGGCATTTCTTATCATTCACACATTTGACTTGTCTGTTGCTCACTTTCTTATGATTTTATTTCTGTCTTTTTTTCTCATGGAGAAATAAAGACATAACATGCTCCCCTTCTTGTTCCTCAGGGAGAGTGGAAGGCCTGGATCTGAAATCTGAGAACTCTTTCCTGCTGTGTGCTTTACAGCGCCAGAACACTCACTGTAATTTACCAAAAGTGGCTGCTATTTATGCCATAAAGCATGTGTTTAACATTCCAGAACCCCACTGTGTTTGTGTATTCCTCGCTCTCTCATTCGCGCTCTCTCTCTCCCACTCACTCTTTGCCTGCCTCTATGGCTGGCTGTATTTCTATTTATGTATGTGAGTGTGTGTGTACGGGTGTGTGTGTATGTGTGTGTGTGTGTGTGTGTGTGTGTGTGTGTGTGTGTGTGTGTGTGTGTGTGTGTGTGTGTGTGTGTGTGTGTGTGTGTGTGTGTGTGTGTGTGTGTGTGTGAACGGTTTCTGCAGAGCAGCAGCCCCCTCCCTCTTCACAGAAGGATCATCTCTCCCCCTCTGAGACAAGGCCGACAGGAAGTGAGAGTTTACATTGGCCTACTTTACCCAAAAAAAGCATGCTGGCCGGGCCAGAGAGCTCAAGTACTGTTTCTGTTGCTGCTGTTGCTGCCGCCACATCCCATCCCCCCCATCGGCCGTCCCACCCACGCCTGCTCCCAGGCCCAGTTTTGGAGGTGGGTGGGGAGGGTACAAAACTAAAGAGTGGCCTTCGATGCAACAGCAGCAGCCTGGGCTAGTGGCCTGGGAGACAGGAAAGAACTGTCAGCATCTCATAAACAGGACTCATGCTGCATCCATGATGTTCTGAGCCTGCAGAACCCATGCAGGAACAGCCTTCAGTTGAGCCATCAATACGTTACCCTTTGAGACACGAGCACGGCATGCATTATTCTTTTTTTCCCTGCTGGTCGGTCTTCTGTGGGATGCTTTGCCACAGTCATAGCCTCTCTGGTTAATAGTACAATAAGCATTTTGAGGACGTCCCCCCCCCCCCCCCCCAACACACACAGATGGGAGAAGTGCTATGATATCTAGGGCACAGCCTTGTTGGTGTCGTTCCAGTGCTGGATTGCACAAGATATCACGTCAACAGTGGGATTGGTCCAATTATTGCAGTTGTCAGCGCAGCTCGAAAGGGGTCATCATCATGTTTTATGCTAAGAAGGAGAAAGTCCAGATAGTGTTTTAATGGTATTCAATTGTTGCAGTTGTCAACTCGGCTCTAAAGGGGGCCATCACCATGTTTTATGCTTAGAAGTAGATAGTGTTTTGATTGCATTAAAAGTGTCATCATTTTGTGTTGACACCTCTCACCTCATGTAGCCTTGTATCACTCCCATAGCCTCCTACACAAAGATCACACTAGCAGCTCAAACTCATTCTAAGCACCTCTCAACGTCTGTTACATTACTTAGTTGAAAGCTGTTTTGGTTGGTGATCGCTTATCACTTTAAAGATCATTCCCAGTCGTGTCCCCCCCCCCCCCCCCCCCCAAAAAAAAAGAGGAACCTCAGAGCATCAAGCTAACCTATGAAAATCCTACACTAATTCCACTCCCTTTAGATGCCAAAAGCGGCAGAGACGCAACCACTGCATCTGGTAAATAAAGAGGCCAGCAGCAGTAACACCACAAGTATGTCTAATGATGGATTCGATCAGGCTGTGGAACAGCCTGGGGCTGCATTGGAGAGGTGGTCAAGTGGGTTTGGGGTGGGGGGTAGTGGTGTTGGTGGGGAAGGGGGTGCATATTAAAGAGTAATGAATCACACACGCAGTCACAGGGTCGCCGGCTATGAATGTGCTCTCTGTTGGTTTTCCTGGAGCCTGGAGTTTACTAACTGATGACGCAGGCTGCACTTGATCAGAGACATGTGTTGCTGCGGACTCACTGCCAGTGAGAAACAGAGAGAAAGAGAGAGAGAGAGAGAAGTGGGGAGGAGAGGTGGAAGAGGACGGATGGCGCCTAAGCTCGATGCTTTTCCTCTCTCACTCTCTCTCCTTCTGGGCATTGCCTCACACTAGGGCTTATGGGATTGGAGAGGAGTAGGGAGGTGGAGGAGGAGAAGGAGGAGGATGGGGGGGAAAACCCAGCTTCTTTCTACCCTGAGACAGGAAACAAGAGATTCTCAGAGAGTATCTTGACCTAACTCTCTCTCTTTTTTTTTTTACCATCATTACTCCCAAAAATACTTGCGTGGCATCTCAGCCTGTTGAGACATGTTGTCTTCCATATATAGAAAAACAGTATGTTTACTACATTTATCCCATTAAGACCTGGAAAGCCTATACATTGTTATACCCTTCAATCCGGGAAAGCATTTGTGTCATTTTAGATGTTGCTATGTTTTTTTTTTACATTTTTGTCTAAGCTTTTCAGAAAACGTAGTTTAGGATTTAGAAGCCGTTTTTAGTCTAAATGGGTTATAACAGAGCTTACATCCTGATCACAACCATGCATGAATATTACAGACACATACAAAATAGATAATGGTTACAAATAAAATAAATGTGTAACAAATACAGTATAGATATATATATGACACAAGGGCAAGCTAGATGTGTGGATAGTTGAGCAGTGAAAAGCCAAATTCGATGTCAACTTACATCATTATCTTACGTCATCTAGGAAACTTAATACAGGGAAGTGAATGTGTCTTCTATGAAACATTGTTGTCCACCAAATTGTACCATTTGTACTGTGTGAGTTAGATATCTCATATGATATTTTAGGGTTAGGGTTAGATCAGAATCATGGCCTTGTGTTGTGAGTTGACAATGATAGTGTATTGAGTCTTTACGGGCAGAGTGACACACACACACACACACACACACACACACACACACACACACACACACACACACACACACACACACACACACACACACACACACACACACACATACACCGACAAACAGCCTCATTACAATAGTTTTACAATGGCTCAACTAAAAAGTCAAGCAAAATCTGCCGTTAAAGCTGATGAGCCTCACAAAATGGTGTTGGCAGCAACACTGACAATTCTGGTGTACACATGGGGGAATTGGCAGCAATGGCTAAATTAGGGGGAAAATTGGGAGAAACCGAGGAACAACGAAGTCTTTCACCAAACTAGCAACACATTAGAGCACCAGCCACCATGGCTATGCAGAAGTACCTTCTTCTCCACTTGACAGCAGAGCAGCAGATCACCTGTTTGTCATCCCACAGTGGAATGCACCTGAGTTAAATTTCCCAGACAAGGTGCATGGGACGTTGAGCTGTTGCCGAAGGCCATGGCAGAGTATTGTGAAAGAGAGGTTGTGTTAAATTTTTCATCTTCGTGTCAAGACATGTTTCTGGAGTGCCTAAACTGCATCAGGTGGTGCATTGAGAAACACATTGTTTTGGTTTGTTCTCACTCCCAGGTTAAGACTAAGCTAGTCTCCCAGGTTTTGATTTGATGAAATTGTGATCACTGTGTAAAGGGAACAACACCCGTTGCAGCAAGTCTGATCATGTCACTGTAAAATCTGCCGAACAATGGCATAACGCTAATGCAGAAAGGGAAAATGGACTTGTTAAAGTGCTTGTAGTGTGCCATTTTGTTGGCCCGTGAACATCGGCATATCGGTGTTGGTCCAAACTCTACACACCAGCATGAGACTCAGAAGGGCATGTGGGAAGGGGAGATGGGTTTGTCAGTGTTGTCAGTGTGAAGGTGCCAAGCACTTCTTCCATTTGTTCCAATGGAGATCAAAGGGCGCACTAAGACCCAGGAAGCAGCTGAGGGGGCTAGGGCCTTAGAGAACAGATGTACGGCATCAAAACACTCCTAGAGATAGTCAAAGTAGCACAAACACTAACAATCCTGCTTTCACACACGGACACACACACTCATACTGTACATACAGCTGTCATATTGTATCATTAACTACTACAGCATACAGTGACGCGATTTCTCTGACATCCCCCTCAACAAACACACATGCACAGCACACATATATACATACATACCTATGTCACTGTGTGACACACACACACACACACACACACACACACACACACACACACACACACACACACACACACACACACACACACACACACACACACACACACACACACACACACACACACACACACACATACAGACAGACAGACAGAAGAGCGTTCTTCTGTGTGGGAGGCCAAGCAGCAGCTGGTTATGATGGAAAACACCCGGCACCCCCACTGACAACCCCCCCACGTACACATACACACACTCACACACACACACACACACACACACACACACACACACACACACACACACACACACACACACACACACACACACACACACACACACACACACACACACACACACACACACACACACACACAGGCTGTCCCCATCATTGTGACGCACCAAGCACTGCTGACTCTCCAAGGACTTTGAGACTGCAAACCTGGAGAAGAGTCTATTCATCAGCGGTGTAGCTTTCAAACAACTCCCCAAACAGAGGTCTGTGTAGTTGATTTGCAAACAATAGCCACTCAGAGACACACATGCGAGCACTCGCGCAAGCATGCCGTGCTCATGCACTCACACGCAAAGACACACGCAAAGACATACACACAATCTCGCACATGTTGAAGCCATTATCCTGTTGCTTGTTAAGTCATTACTCTGTAGCTTGTTATTTTCTCAAGCCAAGAGAAAGCAATCTATCCAGAGAGGAGTGCTGAGAGATTTGCCACCCGACTGGGCCTTAGGATATGGGAAGTTACGTTGAAATTTGAGGAATGTGGTGAGGCATGAAACCTAAGGAACAGAGAGAAAATGAACTTTTTTTGGAACATTGAAAATTCTATTTTCTCAGTGTCTTCTGGGCTGTAACTGCAGCCACGAATGTATGAGCTGTCTATTGGGAGGGCGTAATGCAGAGATTACTGATGACAGTGCAGAATAGGCCCGCTCCACCAATGGGACAGGGAGGAACTGACATAGTCCGAGAGCTTTGACATGTTCATGGTGGATCTCAGACATCTGGTTTCCATTTCCCTCCCCTCGCAAGACAGTGAGCGCTGGCAGCAGGGCTTTTCAATGAAATCGTCTATTCCACTTCCTGTGCTATCAGTTTAGCATACAGGGTTACACCAAAAAGGGGGCAATGAAAGATATCTTTGGCACATTAAAGTGAAATGGCCTCTTATTAGTAAATGCTTTGAATGATGACTGTTGTGCTTTCTTCTAAAGTCTCTCTCCCGGCCACAAAGTTCTCCAACATGGCACCCCTCCCCCACTCCCACCCCAACCCACACAGCCACAGTGACTCTCCTCATGGCTGAGTGGGGTTTATTAGTAGAATCACTACAAGTCATAGTCCTTTTCACAGCATCCTCTCTGCTTTGCTCCACAAATAGGAGAAGCGTTCATGTGAGTAGCCAGGCAGAGTGCACCGCTCTCACCACGCTGCTAATGAGCGACACATGTCCCTTAGCTCTGCTGCTAACACCTAAGATCAAAGTCCTGGAAGAGAGTGGGCCTGGTTTACGCTCTGGCGCCCCATGCACCCTGCCCCCACCTCCTCTTTGACACCCACACGATAGTGTCTGAGGGCCGCCAAATGGGGAAGCACCTGTCCTCTCTGGGTTTAATGTGAGCAAATAATGTAGTAGGGGAGCGTGATGTCTGAGCTCGCTCCCACAGAACCCCAAAGTCCGAGTGCAATAGATGTGTATTCCAGCTGTGGCTGATAAGAGATCAGATAGCACCTGTCCAGATTGGTTGCATGTCAGTGGGACGTACCGCAAGCCATGAGTGATATATGTATCAACTTTGGCTGAGGCTCTCTAAACTATCCATCCACCTGAGCCTTTGAGTGGATAGATGATGACAGGAAATGGAATTATGGAAACTAAAGTTTGAGAGTCTGGATCACTACGAAACATTCTCCCCCATGGTCCCTAGGGTGCTTTTCAATATGCTGCGAACCGTTTACTTAATCAATCACCGTTGAGAAAGTGTGCAGTTTCCATGGACAGAGACATGTCTACCATAGTGGGTAGATATGAGAAGGAGGGGGGAGTAGCCAGGGCAAAAGCAGGAAATCCCAATGCAGCATGAACCTTTTTCCCCTCCACCGTTCCACCAGAACGGCTCTTTGTACCACCCCCCCCCCCGCCCCCTCCATCCTGCCCGTCTCACAACCAGCCAACCTCTGACAATCATGCATTGCATTTGTATGAAGCAACCTCACCACCACCACTAAGAAAAAACAATCAGAAACCCTCTCTCACACTCACACTCACACTCTCACACTCACACACACACACACACACACACACACACACACACACACACACACACACACACACACACACACACACACACACACACACACACACACACACACACACCACATACTGCAGACCCCAACAGTTCACTCACGGGCCATTACTCAGCAGTGAAGGGGGGATCAAAAGCTTCAGGGTTCCCCAACGTCTCGGTGCGTAGTCCCTCTGTGGTTAGGCCTTAGACAGAGAGGCACCTCTTTTACGCAGAGCCCCTAGATGCCAAAAACACTCAAGTTTGCGAAAGGAAAGCACAATAAAAGTACATATACACACACACACACACACACACACACACACACACACACACACACACACACACACACACACACACACACACACACACACACACACACACACACACACACACACACACACACACACACACACACACACACACACACACACACACACACACACACACACACACACACACACACACACACACACTCTTCCTTTCCTGTTGCACAAATTCCTTACAGGAGGGAAGCTATCTGTGGCACATTGAAGCCTTTCTCTCTCTCGGTCTTGGTCCTCTCGGCAGACATTCCATGGCAGTAATTCTCAATACCCACACAGTATCACTTATTCATCGAGGGCGCACATGCTCTTCATGTGACTCCAATGAAGAGATAGGCTATGAAGACATGCAAAGGGGAAAAAAAGCAAAGATTGAGCGCTCGGCTTTGTTGCTCTGAGACCATGGTGACATACATTCCATACCGTGACGTCTAAACAGTTTGTGACACTACAGTGCAATGCAGGTCAGTGACGGACGGCCATGCAGAATAACATAACACCAGGGACAGCAAACGGGCCAATGCAGCAGTTTGACTCTCCGCCATTGCATGACCCGTGGAATTCGTTTCCATATTGGCAACATTAAATCCAGACACCACATTGATTCGTTACAGAAGTGGAACTAGGCCTATGATTGACTGGGATTTATTTTATGCACCAGTAAGACCCCATGCAAAGTTTAGCAGCCTCCAAAAAACGAACCAACGCCAGCTATTTCTCTTCCAATGACGAACCAGAGGCTTATAGAAAAGGCAAGTGTGAGTGTGGTGGGTGGGAGTGGGCAAGGCACCTTGCAACAGCTGGTCTGAATTATCAGCGGGGTCGGGGGGTAGCTGGGGGCAGACTGGTGGGGGGTTGACGGGAGGTGTGGAGACTCCTGGCGCCAGGATCGGGCCAGAAGGTCGGAGAGGATGATGATTACCAAAATATAAGCAGGCAGCCATAGCCTCTGTGAGGGGGGGTTCCTGGCTCAAAAAGCTCAACAGCCACAGGATGGGCAGGCAAGTGGACAGCCCAGGGAGGAGTGTGTGTGTGTGTGTGTGTGTGTGTGTGTGTGGGGGGGGGGGGGGGGGGGGGGGGGGGGGGGCGCTCCTACTTCCACTTCCTATCCGATAACCCCTTCCTGTCTATGCAAAACAGAGGACACAGAGGACCAGCTGACCAATGACCATTTTGGTGGAATGACCTTTCCTCTCCTTGATCTGTTCAGTCTAAATAGATAAGCCTGGAATTTGATAAGGACAGCATAGAAGATTTTTGATGATTCAGTTCCAAAAGGGCCTTTTTATTTATCACCAACCCCTTAGAGTTTTATGGCGTGACCTTTTTTGTCCCTGTTACTGATTAACCAGCAAACCCCATTGTTTGAGAAATACTGCTTGTTATGAACCTCCTGTGTGTTGTCATTCAGCCTGAGCCTGGCTAATTCAGCCTGGTGTTGACCACAGACCAATAATTATGTAGCAGTGTGTGACATGACAGGATTATAGGTCCCTCTGCTGGTAGCAGCATGGCACTGCCCCATGAATTTTACATCCCGAGGATTGTACGTAAATTAGGTGTATCCAGTGTAACTAGATAAACTGTAAGATAAAACCATGTATCCTGTATATATTTTCACAATAGGTTTACAACTAGCAAGAAATGCAATACAAGAAAATAATGAGAACGCAGAATAGCCCATATGGAAAACATGATGTTGTCCACATACCAAGCCAGGAGCCAGGGTGCATGAGTATGTGATTCTTTATGTATTTATAGTTTTCTTCTTTAGGGCTGCGCTTCTAAGTCAACAACATGGTTATAAAGGCCAGAAGACAAATATCTTGTGGTTTAAATATCTGTTCAGGAAATTGTTCTTTGCATAAGGACAGTTATGAATGCCAGGAGATTATTTAAATATAGAGATGTGTTCACAAGGACAAGAAAATAGCATTTGATCAGCAACACTTGGAAGTTAATAAATAGAAAAACATTTCAGGCAAGGAATGTCCCAGTGAACAAAATGGTAGGTCCATTGGGATTTCAGTTGGCCTTCCAACATGGAAGGTCAGGTGCTGCTTTCTGTTGTTGGTACACAACCATTCTGTGTAAACCATTGAAAGTCATTTTGATACTGTGTGGTTCCTTTGTGCCGATAAGCTCCACTATCTCCATTGTCTCCTCAGTTGAGTGTTGAAATTGTGTTATTTTTTTCCACTTTTTTGATACTTGCATGCATATGCCATCCACTGCTGTGCTGATATGGTGAAATTAACAACATACAGTATATGATTGGATGTAAAGGCGTGTAAATTGGCAAATTTTGCTAACACATTCATCTTACGTTGTTGGTGCTTTCTATAGCATTTAAAATGTCCCACTCAGTTGACGGCTAGCACCGGGCCTGCCCACTACATCAATATGATGATTGTTTGAAATCTCATGATTCAAATCCAGAGTTTCAAATGTTTGCTTTTGGATTTAGCAAGCATGACTAGTCTACACGCAGATTACATTGAACACAGATAGCAATACCTCATCCCCTTTCAAGGATGTCTGCCATGTTGATGATGTCTTCCTCTTGCACATAATTACTAAGCCAGAATTGTATTTAATAAATACATTCTTAGCTTGGTGAGCTTGAGTTTACAGTAATAGTTTAAAAATAAATGGAGCTATTGTGTGTTGTGGACCTAGTTTAACCTGCAGCCAACCCTTCACCAGTGTCCTGACATAATACATGAGGCCCTGTTTCGAGACAAGAGGCAGTTACAGTGGGCAGAAAAACAGATAGCAATAGGCTCTGTAACTGAGAAACAATCGTTTGCAAACAATAAGTCTGCTTAATGTTTAATGGAAAGCACTTGTTTGCCTTCCTGTTGAAAATGTGCTTTACTAATAATCTAGCCTGCCTTGCGCAGAGCCCATATGATTCTGTGTAGCCGGCCGTTTGTCCAAGAGGTCATTCAAAACAAAAGCTGTCATGAAAACTCAGTGTAAGGTGGGGCGCATGTTATTTTCCGTCTGTGGCAGTAGAGGGCAGCATAGCTCAATATTACAACTTGCTCCAAGCACCAGGCACCACGAAGGGTTAATCCACCCCTGATCACAGCAGATGATCCATCCTGACACAATCAACACCTTAATTGATAAGCTATATAATGATCCCGTTGCGTTACACCAGTTTGACAGAGCAGTATGCATCACTTGCCTGTTTACATAATTCTTACATTTTGTTGTCAGCTTCATATTACTTTCACCTCTCATTTAGCATCAGCTGCAGGTGAGGTAAGAGAGGACTCCTGCTACCAGACTTCAATCTCCGTCCGATGTTCACACTATTCTGGAATTGCCATTTAACAGATGACAACAGATTGGTAACACACTGTCTACAGCATTGTGCACCAGAGAGAGCTGAGACACTCATACATGCCAGCTGTCTGCCTGGCCCTCTGCCGGGAAGTAGCACTTCTCTGGATGCCATGTTGATCCTTCTGTTGCCTCCCGACTCCCGAGTGTGTGTGGGTCCACTAGTGGAAGTAAATGAATGCCTTTCCCCCAGGACTCCCTTCACCTGCTCCTGCTGCATCTCTTAAAAGGCATAATGTATGTATCCTCATCGTATGGCCGTAGCGCTCGCCGACTTAGACTTTAAACTACCATTCCATCATGCTTTGGGGTCTGCAGGCTACATAGCTGTTAAATGTTCGCTCGTTGTTCGGCCAGGATGGCAAGTTGCGACAGTGGTTGGTGCCCTCTGCTGGCCACAACACGGAAGGAAACGGAAGGAAACAGGTTCAAGGTTTCTTTACATCTTGTCTTAAGTTAATGACTTGTGTACAGCACTGTACATAAGAGTAAAATACATGTTCTTTATCGTAGTAGCAGTAGTAAGAATATCTATTATTAATAATGAATATACAATTACAAGAGGAAAGAGCAGTTTGACCATTGTAAAATTGTGCTTGAGGGTGCTGTGCAAGGTTCTTACTCCTTGTGTTTGATTGATTTGAATATATTATTAGACAGAATGTAAAAACAGCACAAGTACAGTCAAACACATTGTCCAAAAGGATTACACCAAAAAAGTCCTTGCGGCCTTGTTTACATTGGGGTCCTCCTAGGTATTCAATTCATCAACATATAAAATAGTACCAGACATTCAATATCATCACAAATATAAAACACTATATGTACAGAGTAGGAAAAAAAAGGGGGCGGGGGTGTCTCCCAAGATATTTTTATTTTCTTTGGCCAGATCATTCGCATGCCTGATTGTCCGGGGGAAAGAATCTATTTATTTAGCAATCTACTGCCAGTAGCTCTGTGGCTAAGAAGCCACTTGCCCCTAGTATCTGTCTGTGGTTGAGGTCGCTAGAATCCTTGATAAGCCTGCAAGCTTTGCTAACACAACGTCCATCTTATGTCCTGGATGGAGGCAAGCTCACATCCGCTGCTGTCTGCATGACCATTCTGCATTGCTTTGTATTTATTTGAGGTTGGTAAGCTAAAGTTCAAATTCCAGGCAGTGATGCAGCCAGTCAGGATGCTCTCAGTGGTGTCTCTATTCACCCGTTTCCTAGGCTGTGTGTTTTCCACTTCCTGGATTTCATTGGATATCATTAGTCATCTGACCAGTTTCATTGGATTTCATTGGATCAAATTGACAGGAAGTGGAACACACACACAGGAAGTGAAAAGCCTAGGAAACAGGTGAATAGACGGCTGAAGGCCCATAGGACCTTAGGGTTACATGGCGGCTTTCCGACATGTCGCCTTTCCGACGTTAACGAACCCTATACCTAACCCTAACCGCACGCGGAAGCCACTAGTCGGAGTGGCGAGATGTCGGCATGGAAGACGGTTACCGACCTTAGGGCCCATACCAAACCTATTCAGTAGAGGCGTTTGCTCTGCTGTGCCTCCTTCACTACTTGGTTAGTGTGCATCCCTGGTGGTTTCTCAGTGATGTGGATGCCAAGGATTTTGAAGTCGCTGACCATATCGACTGCGGCTTGTAGGCTGGCTTTTTTCACTTCTGAGCTTTTTTAATCTGGCTCCTGACTCTCCTAAAACTGGGGAGTCAGTCACTAAAACAAATAAAAACTAAGCCGTTTCATGGAATACAAACTAAACTAAACTAGCAAATGCATTATAAAAACTAACAAAGTCAAAACGAAATTAAAAATGAATGAAAAATTCAAAACTATAATAACTTTGCTAATCTGGGGTGACCATTCAGCCAAAATAGCAGATCTAAAAGGTACAAGCGTGTCTATTTTTTATATATATATATATATATATATATATATATATATATGCATATGTATATATATATATATATATATATATATGCATATGTATATATGTATGGTAATTTGGATCTGTACTCTGCCATGCAGTCGTGGGTGTACACTGTAAAGGGAGTAAAGGAGACTCAGGACGCAGCCCTGGGGGGGCTCCTCTGCTGATGGTCTGGAGGCAAAGGTGTTGGAGCCCATCTTTTGTCGTAGGTTAAGTTTGATGTCAAGTCTGGAGGGGATTATGGTGTTGAATGCTGAGCTGTAATCTATAAACCGCATTCTCACATAGGAATTATTTTCTCCAGGTGAGTGTGGGTAGTGTTGTGGCTATGGCGTCATCTCTGGATCTGTTTTGTCTCCAGGCATATTGGTGGGGGTCTAAGGTAGTGGCTAGAGAGCGGCTGCTTGGGATCCGGAAGTTTCCCAGTTCGAATCCGGGCTCCCCCAGAGTTACTGTCAAAGTGTCCTTGAGCAAGACACTGAACCCCTGTAATTGCGCCCGATGAGCAGGTTGGTGTCTTGCATGATTTCCTCCTCCATCTGTGTGTGAATGGGTGAATGTAATGCACAATCATTGTAAAGCGCCGCTATATAAATGCACCATTTGCCATTTATTTAAACAACTTTAAAAAACAGTGAGTAGTGGTGACACGTCCTCCAGCTCTCCATATCCACCAGGCAGCTCCTCTGCAGTTGTGAAATACATTCTAAAAGCTACAGAGAGCCAGTGCAGTGTACGATGTAGCCAACAGAGTATGCTCTCTCTTCCTTCTTTTCATTAAAAGTCTTCAGTTGAGTAGAGTTCTGAATTAGCTACTGTATAGTTTCTCAATTAGATTTTTTGATTTAGATTTTTCTGTATTCTGTTGAATTTAAAACAGGCATACTTTGGCAATGTTTCTAAGGTGGAAGAATACTGTTTTAGTTACCTTTATGTGGGATTTAAAACTTAAATCAGAGTCTAAAATTACACTTGGACTTGTTGCTTCCATTTTAGTCTGATGAGCCAAATTCCTAGCCTATTTGAAAGTGCAGCTCTTTTGACTTTGGGCCAATTTCTTTCTTATTGTCTTCATTTAATAAAAGAATCGTCCCTTGATTTATTGCGGAAGGATGGGTAGTCAGGGAGCTGACTACCTGAAGTCATTTACACAATTTGACTCAACAGAAATGTATAATTCTGAATCATCAGCATTTGAAATGAACCAAGACTGCATTGGGGAATAAAACATTGGGGAATAAAACATCAAAATATTTACATGGATCTATCTCCAAAGTACAATTTTGAAGAGAAGTCAAGTCAAATAAATCCAGTTTCTCAGTTTCATATATCCCTCTGTGTGTGTGTGCGTGTGCGTGCGTGCACACACGCATAAACTACATAAACTACAAAATGCAACACAAGAACAATACAATATGGACAATAGATTTCAAAACTATAAACAACTAGTGTCAATAGTGTCAAAAGCAATTATTGGTGACTGAATGGTTGTGACCCTGACTTAATTTCACTATCTTTACTTTTATTTCACAATTTTATTCCTCCTATTAAGCCTTTAAATGCCTTTTATGTCCTTTAATGCCTTATGTAAAGCACTTTCAATTGACTTTATTTATGAAACGTGCTATAAAAAACCCACCATGACTTATGTGGTTTTAAGCAAACTTTTTTAAGTTGATGCTGTTCTCATTCAGTATGGCACAGCCAGCTGAACTAACCATTGAGAGGCAATATCAATTGAAATCGATTAAGCCAGACAACTAACTGAATTATTCTATCTCTGTGGTGAATGCTCCTGAACTAATTATTGGCGGTTTAACACATGTACCACCAGTTGGTCACTTGTGTGTCTGTGTTTGAGCAGTTGCTATAGGAGACAGGTGCTGTTGTTATGTAGCTGAGGTGGTAGCAGTGGTGGCGTCACTGGCGTGTATGTGTGGGTGCGTGTGCATGTGTTCGCCCGTTTGTGAGTGCATGTGTGTGCACATGGACATGAAAGCGTGTGCACAAGTATATAAAAGAATCTATGTTGCTTGGGAGCCTGTGTAAACTGTGAAAAGGTTCATCCTGTGCAACACTGCCTTATGTCCTCTGCTTTATGGTCTGATGGCAGCGCAGTAGAATGCCTCTCATTGTGACAGCAGCTCCCATATGTAAACATCACAGTGGCCCCCAATTACCATCAGAGGCCTTGCACCAGCCACCTTGGACATCTTTAAAAGACCCCAAGGGGACTGATAGTAAATTAGGTGAAGCTATGTCTGCCCTGACAATGAGCTGCTGCAGGTCAGTAAATGAAGGTCTCACCAGCAGCCGGACGGGCCTGCTTTCAAAATCTATTTAAAGCCCAGCAACATGGCTGACGCCAGGCCCACCGTTTAGGGCTGTTGATTTTACGGGAACAAAAATACGCAAGCGTTTGCAATCGCCGGCCGAGGAGTATCTTTCTACATATTACTCCTCATATCTGTGCCCAGAGCCAAAAACGGAGATACACAGGACACAGGTAACCATGTCCAATATCAGTCACTGAACAACACGAATATACAAAATGAAGCTCTAACTAGACCATTCGTCAAAGAAGTGTACAGAGCAAGCCTGTCTGCTCCATGAGTGATCTGTGTAAGTGTTTGTGCTGCCTTGTTAACCCCTCTCTTTTAGCTGGTGCTTAATGGAGAGAAGGGGGGCTGCAGCAGGGCTCTCACTGGGATCCTGGAGTGCGTCAGATTGTCTGCGGTCCTGTGTTTGGATAAGGCAGCATGCCCATTGTCTCTGATGGGCTGAGGTATGCCTCCATGCCCCAGGAATAGAAAGACAGCTGAGGGCTGCCGTGCATACTTGGGGCAGGGTTGGTCAGGCCTGCTGGGCCCACAGTCCCCATCCACAACTAATGCCTAATTTATGCTCTGTCGTACAATGGTGTCACGCACAGAAAAAAACAGATCTACAATCTCACAACGCGTCACAGATGCGACATGTTGTGAGCTTGTATATCAGCATTTTTTGGCGTGGGACACTGTCAAACGACGAAGCATAAATCTGGCTTTAGCACAATGAGGGACAGGGTATTGTCTGGAGCCAGCATGTAATAGCTAAGGTATCTCACCCCAAACGAGTTGCTAAAAGACTGATTAACTCTACTGTATGTTATTGTTGCTTGTGTGTAGGTTAGTGCTAGGCTAGAAGTGGGTGTGGAGAGAGATCTTGTAGAGTGATTGGGGCTTTGGCCTGTGTCTGTGCCACGCGTCTGCCTGTCTCCACGCTGATGAAATAGTGGCTAAGACCTGAGCCCACACAGTTGCTGCAAGGCCTATTGTGCACAGGCAAGGGGTGATTACAGAAATATTCATCAGTGGTGAATGCTTCGATCCAAAATGAAAGGCTGGTTTGCTATCACTGATACTGGCTTTTAGTTACTTCTAATGACAAGCAGCCAAAATAGGGTTCTTGATATTTCAAGTCCAATAAAAACATGCTGTAAGAGTAGACTATATGGATTTACTTTTGTAAGCGTTAGTAAGGACTTGAACAAAATCAAGGTAATGGATGAAAGAAAAGAGAAGAGAGAACATGGTTTGCAAATCATTTTGATCATTGGTTGCTTGGAATACCATAAGCGTGTAAATTAGAATCAGAGAGAGCGAGAGAGAGGGAGAGAGAGAGAGAGTACTTTTGTAAGCGTTAGTAAGGACTTGAACAAAATCAAGGAAAGAGCCAAAATAGGGTTCTTGATATTTCAAGTCCAATAAAAACATGCTGTAAGAGTAGACTATATGGATTTACTTTTGTAAGCGTTAGTAAGCGTTTGTAAGCGTTAGTAAGGACTCAAGGAATCAAGGTAATGGATGAGAGAAAAGAGAAGAGAGACCATGGTTTGAGTAAGTGAGTGAGTGAGTGAGTGTGTGCGTGTGTGCGTGTGTGCGTGTGTGCGTGTGTGTGTGCGTGTGTGTGTGTGTGTGTGTGTGTTTGTGAGCGCGTGCGAGTGTGTGTGTGGGGTGTTGTGGACAGCATCATAAATCCCAATCTCTTCCCTGCATCTCTCTGTGTAAGCCTGCTGGCATTCAGTGCATGATGATCTAAACCAACTGTGAGCACCTCCCAGATCATGTCTTAATGTCCAAAATGCTGCCTCCTCCGTCCCGCATCATCAAACTGTAGTGCAGGAAATCCCACAAATGACATTTTTTAATGTGGACTTGGATCAAATCTTATACTGTATGATAATAATCACATTATTCTGGTCATATTACATGGAGAGGTGATCTTGAGACCCTTTGACTAATAAGGAAAACATATAGGAAGGTAGGCCTATAGAAATATATAACAGGGAAGGGTCTTAAGAAGGGTAGACGCTTGAAATGTATTTTTCGGTGGCAATAATTGAATACATATCCATGGAAGCATGATCCTGTGTGTGTGTGCGGACTGTATTGTACTGTTTTGAGGTAATTGTGAGACCCATTGACTAATAAGCAACACATAGGAAGGTAGGCATATAGAATGATATGGCAGGGGCCTTGCCACATTAGGGTCAAAATGATTTTGAATGTGAATGTTGGGGATGTAAGAAGAGCTGCTGCTTTGGGAACTCAGCTGTTGCACTGGGCTGCAGTATTGTAGTGCAGAGAGATGTGCTGTTGAACCGGATAAACGGCACATACTATATGCTCTTCTATACTACGTGTGTGTGTGTGTGTGTGTGTGTGTGTGTGTGTGTGTGTGTGTGTGTGTGTGTGTGTGTGTGTGTGTGTGTGTGTGTGTGTGTGTGTGTGTGTGTGTGTGTGTGTGTGTGTGTGTGTGTGTGTGTGTGTGTGTGTGTGTGGACTTATTTAAAGCAAGCAGCTCCTGGGACTCTTTGGGATTCATCTCCTCCTCGTGTGTTATCTACATGCCAGCTTTTTTAACGGTGCAGCAAGTGACATAGTACATAACCCAGCCTCTGCTACGCTGAAGTGCCCCTTGTCCCAGAATAACTCAGGCCTGGCTCTATCTAACTGATGCCCAAGAAAGTTTCAGCAATCACGGCAACACCTCTCCGCCTGCCACAGCAAGAGATAGGGCCATCAACAAAGATGGCCGCCTCTAACTTCGAGAAAAGTCCCTTTTAGTTTAGGTGGTCATTATGAGCTTAGTTTGCGAGCATATGCCTTGAAAAATTAATGCATAGCCAACACCCTTTCTAACTCTGAGAATCTAAAACATCTAACTCTGAGAATGTAAAACATGGCCCTCAAAAATGTGGGTAGTCATGGGTCCACCCCTGGGTCTGAATACATACAGTAATTGAAGAATATAGGCGGCTACTGTGTGTGGTTTCGTTAATCTCCATATATGAATACAGCGCAGTGTTTCATCTCTCCAACAGAAGATTTTCCTACTATGTCTCTCCATCAGGAATGCTGGACTCTGGCTTTGTCTATTCTGAGAAACTGTGGTCCCCCCCACCCCCTGTGTTGCACTGTCACCCTGCTCTCATACCAGGCACCAACCTCTCCCCTTGCACTGAAGGTCAGATGTATTGGGGCCAGGATTTAAAAGTCATGGTCCTTACACCAGAATTACTGGGAGGACAAATCTACAGGACCACACACAGAATATGCATAATTATGTACTAGTAGACCAAGATCCTTTTCAGTTTTAGCTCAAACCCAATACCTAATTTAAATCTATAGCCTAAGTGACACTGATAGCATTGAAGGAGCATGCACAGTGAATAATAACTTCAAGTTTAAATATTATAACATGTTGCGTGTTATAATATAATATTATATAATATTACCCTTCTCTAGGCTAATTTTCTTTATTTTTTAAGCCATTTGCCTTTAGGCCTAGCCGCCTAGGCTACTGGATGTGAGCTGTTATCCGCCATGTTCAAAAGAGAGTTGTTTCTGTCTATAAATATTGTGTGATGTATTTATAGTACCATGTTTAATGCCACGCACCTCCTGAAATAATCTCTTCTAAGGTTGCATCCTCGGCCTCACACAATAGCAAACATCCATGTTGGCACCCAGCTACAAAAAAGCCGCGGGGCAATTACAGCTGGGACAGCATGAGATCATAGATAACCAAGTCACATCAAGAGCTTCTGAATAAAGTTGTGCTTTTCAGGAGACATAGCATGAGTATAAATAGTCAAAGCTGAAGCCCACTCGAGATACGGTAGGCTACTTTAGATCTTGGTGTTGTAACTTGTTGAAACTTATATAGAGATCTATGTGGGCAATTCTTTGTCGATCTAAAAGATACTCTGGCATTTCTCTGATCTGCGTTTTTATACCAGCTATAATAGGGACTCCAGGGACTTTGATCATTGACAGTTTTCTGTGTTTTTGTCATCATCCGACTTTTGACATGACATGACCTGTGGTGGAAAAAGTAGTAGGCCTACTACATTGTTTTACTTAAGTAAAAGTATCAATATGGAGTAGCTTGTAGATGGGCTATTTTCAAATAGGGCTGAAGACAGTGGTTAATGTATGTTTTGTAATAATAATCAAAATTTACAAAGTAGCCTAATGTAACTAAAGTTTTCAAATAATTGTAGAGGAGTAAAAGTACAATATTTGTATCTGATATGTAGTGGAGTAGAAGTAAAAGTACTGAAAATTGGAAATACTCCATGCAGTAAAGTAAAAAATACCTCAAAATTGTACTTAAGTACAGTAGGCTACTTGAGTAAATGTACTTAGTTACTTTACACCACTGTTCCCTTCAGAGAATGTCTCTTTTACTCTCTTCACGCAGCGCATAAAATAACAGGGCTATAAAAATAGCCGGCTTAGGTTTAGCGCAATGATAAAAACGTAGCTTTCCTTTTGTGTCAATTGAGACACGCGGCCACCACCAATAGGCGTCGGAGGAGGTGGCATATGCTAATGAGGGACAAATCTCCCCTGACCGTGACCTTGACAGACACAATAAAAAGGGGGACACACCTCACCGAGTTGTTATTTCGTTGTGTCGGCATCACGAGGTCAGTCTACAACTTTTGACTTTGTTTCCCCAGTTTTAGGCTACACGTTTTGCGCGTTGGTTGGCTGTGTTTTAAAGTGGTTTATCGACTCCAAATGTCATTCAGTATATATTTATATATATATATATATATATATATATATATATATATATATATATATATATATATATAGCCCATATATAGGCTACCGACAAGTGCATTTCTGCTACGCGTGACATACGGAATTGAATGCCTGGATGGCCCGTGGTGATAATAGTGGATTTTGTGCGCTCTTTACGCACAGTCATTCTTCTGAGCGGGTCACAAGCTGCGGTCTCTTTTTGTCTATAACTGCTACCGACGGTAACTGGAAGACTTGCCCCAAAACACGCTCACCCTCATTTTTTTTTTCGTGGACCAGCGGTTCTTGTATTTGTTTTACTGAGGATAAGGTTAGAAATAAGTTTAGGTATAGGCATAGTTTGACTGGGGTTAAGTTTATGAATAGGGTTAGGTTTTGGCACCGTTTTACTGAGGTTACGTTTAGGAATAAGGCTAGGTTTTAGGCATAGTTTTACTGAGGTTACGTTTAGGAATAAGGTTAGGTTTTAGGGATAGTTTTACTGAGGTTAAGTTTAGGAATAAAGCTAGCTTTTTGGCACCGTTTTACTGAGGTTAGGAATAAGGTTAGGTTTAGGCATAGTTTACTGAGGTTACGTTTAGGAATACCAGGTGAATACCACCGGATTTGACCCGGGGTGACAGTGTTTTGGGGCGAGCGTTTTGGTATTCCTGCCGACCTATAAATTAACCTCCTCTGGAAAGGCCGGAGATTGAAGAACACCCATATTATGTCTCGTCTTCATGATCTAACTGAATGATTTGTTTTTCTTGTCCAAGGAGTCCCAGAAGCCATATCTGACTGTACCGTTGGTGCGTCGGGCACCAGGAGTTGTCATCATCATCATCATGTCCCGCTTTGACGTGAAGGAGTTTGGGGAGGCTGGACCGTTTTTGCGTAAAACGGACATGGAGCTGCTGGCCGCGCAGGCACCGTTTGATGGTACTTTACTTGGAAAGCTCCAATCTGGCATTGGGTTTTGCTGCGCGCACGTTTAAAATCTTTGCTTCTGGAAATGTCTTCTAAATCCTAACAAAAAAACCTATGTTGCTATAATACGTGGTTCTCAAACGTTTTCACGTCAAGGACCCCCCCCCCCCCCCCTGGGGGGGGGGGGGGGGGGGGGGGGCCCAGAAGCAAAGATTTATTGAGTTACTTACAAAATATATATGTTCAAAGATTTGCACAAATTCTCACGATTTTTCAAAAATAGCTGGCACTCGGTGCCGGGCTATGAGCTTGTATATCTGCTATTTTTGAATAGCCAAAGACATCTAAAAATGACACAGATGCTTTCCTGGTCTTAATGGGTTTAAACCTTTTGTCACACATGTTGTGTCTTTATACTGTATTGCATCCTACTCCACAACACATCGGAATACAGACATTATAACATCAGTCTATTTCACCAACATTGTGTTAGTTTGTGATTACTTACATACAACAACACTGTCTCTCCTCCGGGTTCTTTGCTGTTATTATAGGTAAGAAGCGCGTGTGGATCCCAGATGAGAAGGAAGCTTATATTGAGGTCGAGATCAAAGAGCTGGACGGTGACAAAGTCATTGTTGAGACCAAAGACCAGAGGGTAAGTAGCCTACACACTATAGGCCTACTCATGGCTTTGCGTAAAATTTAATATGATAAGATTTTACCTCATCTATTTTATATTTTATCTATTTTTCATCTTATCTATTTTATCTTTAACTATTTTATTATTTTATCTTCTCTCCTTTGCATTTATTTGGTCTAAAATCAAACGTTATAAATTGTTATCATCGTGATCTAATGTGTCAAATCCAGACCTCTCTGTGTCACTATAAAAAAAGAAAATAGTTTGCAGTAGCAGCTGAACTTGAAGTGTAGGCTACGACTGGCCTAGTCAACCTGTAAACCATGGGTCTCTCTCTGTTTCCTTTAGACAACATTAGTAGTGAAGGAGGGGGAAATCCAGCAGATGAATCCTCCAAAGTTTGACATGATAGAGGACATGGCCATGCTGACCCACCTCAATGAGGCCTCTGTGCTTTACAACCTGCGCAGACGCTATTCCCACTGGATGATCTATGTGAGTATATTAACATGGATTAACTGTGTTTTTCTTTACTGTCCCATGTTCACCATAGTAGGCCTAATTAAACTGGAGAGCTGGATGAGCTTGTGCAAACATGACGTTTGACAATTTGTCCCTTTTTGGAATTGAAGGGCAGTCTAATCTCTCTTTACGAGTTCATTATTATGACAATTTTAAAATCAGAATTCTTTATTTCTGCGAGTTGCACATTATGAAGGAATTTGACATGTTGAGGTTGGTGTATTGTTGTGATCTACTTAATAGACACAGACAAGCAACAACAAAATATAAAAATATTTGCTAAGTTATTATACATATACATATATTAAATGCACAATATAAAAACTATAAAAGCTTTGTGATTGTGTACACAAAAGGCCTTTTATACTTCCCTATCAGCCATATTGATATTATGGTGCTGTTCTTCATAGACCTACTCCGGGCTCTTCTGTGTGACAGTGAATCCATACAAATGGTTGCCTGTCTACGCTCCCATGGTGGTTGCTGCCTACAAAGGCAAACGCCGCTCTGAGTCTCCACCCCACATCTACTCCATTGCAGATAACGCCTACAATGACATGCTGCGCAGTGAGTGGACACACACACACACACACACACACACACACACACACACACACACACACACACACACACACACACACACACACACACACACACACACACACACACACACACACACACACACACACACACACACAGTCAAATCCTGAGTGTTCATTTAACTCTGAGAGTGAGTGAGACATATTATGAACACTCTCAGAGTTACAAATGGATAAATCAACACTTGAGGATTTTTCTGTGCTGTGCAGTGAAAGATGCAAAGGTGCAGTCAAACACTTTTCAGGATGACATCTATAATTATAAGCAATAACTAATAAAATATTATATATAACTAATATGTATATATATATACACTTTTTTTTTACTAGATCGGGAGAATCAATCCATGCTAATCACGTGAGTCAAAATGTTTCAAAAACTAATGCGCTCTTTTTCCAAGTGTGTGACATATTAATACAGTACAGGACATTTGAATGTTTGGCAGAGTGAATAATTACATAATGTACAGTATACCCTCCAAACACTGCCACTTAAAAATGCTTTGTGCTTTGTTTGAAATATATTGCTGCACTTCAATGTAATTCAGTCAAAGCCAAACAAAGCCAAACAGTTTTCCCCCCCCTCTTCACTTCCCCCTTGTAACATACGGTGTAATTTACACAACTTTTTGTGATCCGTTTTTACCTGTTTTATGCACACATTTGTTCATTTATTTTTTTGTCACACTCCTATAGCGGAGAATCCGGTGCTGGCAAAACTGTCAACACGAAACGTGTTATTCAGTATTTTGCTATTGTGGCAGCTCTTGGGGAAACATCTTCTATGAAAGGAGTAAGGCCAATATGGCAGTACATATTTTTTGTTCCCCTTTCCCTTTTTACATTTTTTTTGGTCCCAGGAATCCTTTAGAGAATTCCCCTTAAACATTCTTCATACATTTTCTTCATTGCGTGTCAATGGTGAATGTTGACATTGATTACACATTCATACCGTGTGAGTCTTTACCCTCATCTGTATGCAGCTACTTTATTTTCTTGTTGATTTTTTGAATCATTTTTATTTTTCCCTTTTCCTCTCATTTTCTCTCTTTTTTTCTTCTTCTTTTTTTTAAACCATTAACCCCAAGATGGCATAGCACTTTCACAGTTTCCTTTCCAGTTCCTTTGATTTTTGGTTGTCCTATTTTGCTTGGCGTCCATTTTTCCTCCCCTTTTTCTCCCACATTTCCCCCCCCATTTCCGTTCCTGCTTCGTTTTTGTGGCTTTGTTCATCATATAAAATGACGTGGTTGTAAACTTTTGTCACAGCTTTAACAATCAATATTTCAACTTGGTCATGATGTGCCGCTTTGATGGTGAAACTGTCATTCAGTGTTCACCTTATATCCAATGATAACACATTCACCTTCTTCTCACCCTCTTTCATTCAGGGCCTGGCCACTAAAACAGGGGTACGTTCGTCTCTATGACACATACATTGCCTTTGATTTATGTTGATGCATGTGTTCTATCTATCATTCTATTTGATTTAGTACTGATTTGTTGCTGCACTTTCAACCTGGAGTCCCTATTTTGGGCATGTCATTATTGGTGAAAACTCTTAACATTTGTAATTTATTTTCCTAATCTTCTAAACCTTTTCCACACTTTTCAAAAAATTATCAAATATTTCCAAAAATAGCAAGAATATTTTGGCTATTAATCATACATCATATCATATCATAATCATACTTTAGGGCTTAAAGTTTCAATATTTAACTTTTTTTGCGAGAATAAATTATATTTTCACCAATCTGGTAGAGTATGTTAATATAATTTAACTTACACAATTGCTGTAGTCTCCCTGCTTTTCGGTTGAGTCTTTAATTATCCTCTTTTATTAGTCTCCCCAGAATATGGATGCTAGGTTTCAAGTGGTTAAGATCGTTGTAATGCTATTCAGTTAATTTGAAATGGACTCCAATGGACCATTTTATCCACTGTCAGATTTAAATTAACACTGAGGGTTATTTGACTGTGTAGGACTCCTCCTTGTTATCTTTCCAGGGTACACTGGAGGACCAGATTATTGAGGCGAACCCTGCAATGGAGGCGTTTGGCAATGCCAAAACATTGAGGAACGACAACTCGTCCCGTTTTGTGAGTACTACCTGTTAAACGTTTTTGAATGGAACTGCGGTGCTCTTCAGCCCTACATACTTCATCGTGATGAATAGTGAAAATAGCCAAGCAAGCTCATAACGCGTCGGCTATTTTCACTATTTTGATTTTATTTTAGAAAAAGTTTTTGTTAAATGGACCGATTATTTTTTAAAGATGTTCGCTATAATGACATCCTCAAAATAAGGACACCAGGGTTAATGTGGTTATCCTCTAATTTCTCTCCCACAGGGAAAGTTCATCCGTATCCATTTTGGACACACTGGCAAACTAGCCTCATCTGATATTGATATATGTGAGTTAACACAGTCTGTTATCATAAACATTTATTCATTCATTCATTCATTCATTCATTCATTCATTCATTCATTCATTCATTCATTCATTCATTCATTCATTCATTCATTCATACAAACTCATTTTTTTACACTCATAGTTAAATGAATACTCAGGACTTAAATGAACACATTTGCTGTGTGTTACCATGTGTTATAATAAGTTGCTGCTCTCATCTGTCAGATCTTCTGGAAAAGTCCAGGGTGATATTTCAGCAGCCTGGTGAGAGGAGCTACCACATCTACTATCAGATCATGTCACAGAAGAAGCCAGAACTCCTAGGTAAGTAATTTCACTGTAAAATCCAGGGTGTTATTTTAACTCTGAGAGTGTAAAAATGGACCCGTGGGGGCAATTTTTTTGGTACTTAAAGAATGGTATTCCATTACCCTGGTGGACATGCAATTAATATTCACTGCCCAGCTGCAAGTAATGCTTAATTCATAGTCTGTCAGCATCGCATCCTGAAAATAGATGACACCATCGTGCAACAAAGTGCAAATCGTGCTTAACCCATGAAAGACCTGAGGCCTGAAAGTTCTTTCAAGATTTTTCTAAAATGTTCAAAAATAGCAGATGTGCAAGCTCGCAGTGCGGCACGAAGTGACGTGCTGTGAGCTTGTATATCTGCTGTTTTTGTATAGGCAACGCTAAAATCTAAAATGACACAGATGCTTTCCCGGTTTTAATGGGTAAGACCTAATCGGCCTGTCACAATTGTTACACAATTGCCTTATCCCAATTATTTGAGATAATCCCAATTATTTTGTGTAATCATCATAATCGTTAACGTGTTGAAAAATATTCATACATTTTCATTCATACCTATTCATAATGTTCCAATGTTCAATGCCCAATTAATCGTCAAGTAAAATGTCATGATCTTGGCAGCCCTACTTAAAACTAGTATAGGACCTCACCATGCACACTCCCCTCCTCACAGATATGCTACTGGTATCTACCAACCCCTATGACTACCACTTCTGCTCCCAGGGAGTCACCACCGTGGAGAGCATGGACGATGGAGTGGAGTTGATGGCCACTGACGTAAGAGCTTTTCTTTGCTGTTAGTAGTCATCATCATGATATAATAATACGTTTGATTTTTATAGCAGTTTTAATGCAAAAAGAAACAAACAAAAAACAAAGCAAAGTGCTTCCAAACACAATAGTCACAACAATGGCAGCCGTAACAATATGTACTGTAAATATTGACGGATGATGTACAAAGCAATGTACAAGTAAAACATGCATTTCTATGGTGCGTAAATACGCGCTGAATCGCTCCTCTTCCCAGGGGCCATGCATAGTGTTTCAGCGCTCATGACGTTTTTTAGCAAAGTGCTCTGGGTACCTCAAGCAAAAAATAGTTTAACTTTTGGGAGAAGAGCGCCTCTCATCAAGAGAGACACAGCCACAATCATTGATCAGAGGCATCTCACTCAGTTCATGTGAAGCGCTCTGGACATGTTATCCAAAGCGCTCTGTCGCTCTGAAAAAGCTTGGTCCCTAATAGTTTATATGAATACAAGTATATCTAATAGATATATACGGGTAAGTATCTTTGCACCGATATAATTTGAAGTGGTGACATCACTTGTTCTTGGTTGTTCCAACAGCACGCCATGGATATTCTAGGTTTCACGACTGAAGAAAAATACGGCTGCTATAAAATAGTTGGAGCCATTATGCACTTTGGAAACATGAAATTCAAGCAAAAACAGCGCGAGGAGCAGGCAGAGGCAGACGGCACTGAAAGTAAGATCCCCCAGAGTCCAAAGAACGCTGAAAACCTTACTCCAATATTAAATTTGGTTTCCAAATTTTTGGAAATGTCTTTGTTTCTGAAATTAAGCTTGACAGTAAAGTTGATTCTGATTTGACCGTGATGGTTTTTGTCCTATTCTATGTTGGTTTGACTTAGGTGCTGACAAGGCCTCCTACTTGATGGGAGTCAGTTCAGCTGACCTAATCAAGGGTCTCCTGCACCCCAGGGTGAAGGTTGGCAATGAGTATGTGGTGAAGGGACAGAGTGTTGAACAGGTGAGTGTTGTTGCAAATAAGCTGGACTGACTAAGTGGACTGTTAGTATGTGATTATGTCATTATTAGCCTACTTTCCAGGGAGAGATAAAAAGTCTGTTACGATTAGAGTAGAATTGTATGGATGTCCGGCCCCTCTCACAGCACTAAATGGCAGGGCTGTCATGGCCCTGTGATGTTACCATGGTAGGGTAACATGTCAGTATCATGTCAGTATCATGTCAGTATCATGGTCAGTATCATGTCAGTATCATGTCAGTATCATGGTCAGTATCGTGTCAGTATCGTGGTCAGTATCGTGTCAGTATCATGGTCAGTATCATGTCAGTATCATGTCAGTATCATGTCAGTATCATGTCAGTATCATGGTCAGTATCATGGTCAGTATCATGTCAGTATCATGTCAGTATGGTCAGTATCAGGTCAGTATCATGTCAGTATCATGGTCAGTATCATGTCAGTATCATGTGACATGATACAGACATGATACTGACCATGATATGGAGACACAATGACCAGTACCATATAGACACAATGACCAGTACCATGGAGACACTATGACCAGTATCATCCCTGTCACACAATGCTGTGAGAGGGGCCTGATGTGACAGGGCCTGATAGCCATGTCATAGGGCCGTCATGGTAACATGTTATCATGTTGGGGAGAGATAAAAAGCCTGCTACGATTATAAGTAGAATTGTATGGATGTCAGGCTCCTTTCACAGCACTGAATGGCAGGGCTGTCATGGCCCTGTCATGGCCCATGTTATCATGTTACCGTGTTACCATGGTAACAGGGTAACATGGTGTCTACATGCCAACAACTCGTCGCATCATGACAAGTGGTATTTTAGTGGTATTTTAGGCCCATATAGCAGAGAGTAGACCAGAGTCAGAGTAGAAGTACTGTATGTGGCTTTGGGTCCAACATATTAATGGAACAAAAGAACACAGTATTTATTTTGTAAATTGTAACTGTTTGTTTGAAAAGAACGAACCGTAAAATGTAAATAATGCTTATTATAATTATTATTTCTGACATACAATTTGAAACCTAAAATAGGACTATGCTCAGACTAAGCCTTTGTTACAAGTATTTCGTAGGGAGAAGAAATCAGCTTCTGCACTTTTATTGCCATTCTATTTGCTAATAAGCAGTAGTGTCTTAATTCTCAATCAATCAATGCACTCAGCATTCTACACACTCTGAAATCTGGTATCCAAGCAACAGAGGCTAGTTGTGTGAAAGATGACCATGTTTCTTTGTGTGTGTGTGTGTGTGTGTGTGTGTGTGTGTGTGTGTGTGTGTGTGTGTGTGTGTGTGTGTGTGTGTGTGTGTGTGTGTGTGTGTGTGTGTGTGTGTGTGTGTGTGTGTGTGTGTGTGTGTGTGTGTGTGTGTGTGTGTGTGTGTGTGTGTGCATGTGTTGCGTGGGTGCTGTGTAGGTTAACTATGCCGTCGGCGCTCTAGCCAAAGCCACCTATGACCGCATGTTCAAATGGCTTGTGGGACGCATCAACCGGACATTGTACTCGTCCCTGCCTCGCCAGTACTTCATCGGCGTACTGGATATCGCTGGCTTTGAGATCTTTGATGTAAGTCTTTCCATTTTGTCAATTATTTTACAGAGCAATGTAGAGAATATTGTCTATTTGGTGGACTCACTGTGAAGAATCACTTTTCTACTCGAGTGTGTTCTCTTTGGTCTAATACCAGCAGGTGCCCTCTCAGATTGTGTGACAGACTAGCAGTGGTGCAGGATAAATCAATGTAACATATTTTCTAGTTTAGACATGCTGTTCACTTCTAATGTTCTCCTAAACACCTGTTCCACTTTCATTGCAGCTCAACAGCTTTGAGCAGCTGTGCATCAACTTTACCAACGAGAAACTGCAACAGTTCTTCAACCACCACATGTTCATCCTGGAACAGGAAGAGTACAAGAGAGAAGGGATCGACTGGACCTTCATTGACTTTGGGCTTGACCTTCAGGCTTGCATTGATCTCATTGAAAAAGTACGAACAGCGTATTTCACGTTAGGTTACTCATTGTTATCACTTCATCTGTATCTGTCTTGGCTAAAGTTAATACTACTTCGCTCTTTATTTGTATTTTAATACTTTATGTGATCATCAGCTATCAAGTATAAATGAATGGCCTCATGAACCACTTCCTCTTCCTCTAGCCGCTGGGAATCATGTCCATTCTCGAAGAGGAGTGCATGTTCCCCAAGGCCACTGAAAACAGCTTCAAGGCCAAGATGTATGATAATCACATTGGCAAGTCAGCTAATTTCCTAAAACCCCGACCGGATAAGAAGCGCAAGTACGAGGCCCACTTTGAGCTTGTCCACTACGCCGGAGTGGTAAGTCCATCCTTGCTAAAGATTGACCTACCAGGCATTAGGAAAACCTCATAAAAGCAGCTTCAATACCACACACAGTATTTGCTCGCAGAGTTAAGAACCATTAAAACCTTAAGGCACTTTTGGACATTTTTCAGGTGAAATAAACCCCGACAGGGTGATTAAATCTGAGAGATTTAATCGCCCCGAACAGGTTTATTTCTAAACAATGACCGGCTCGCTGTCAATTATCCCGCTTATTACACGGTTACTTAGTAAATAAATTAATAAATTGACCCAAAAGTAACAACAAAACAAAGGATTTCCTTGCGTACGGTAATGAAAGTATTCCATTAATTTATGCCAGATACGGCCGTTAGCTGTAAATGTCATTGTGCTCTGAGCCTTTGATTAGACAGAGGTCTGTTAAATAAAATAATAACACACCTCTGAATTCAGTGATTGACCAATCAGAATCAAGCATTCAACCAAGCCGTGTAATAAAGTAAATGAAGATGTTGGCTGTATCTCACAGGTTCCATACAACATTGTTGGCTGGCTGGAGAAAAACAAAGACCCGTTGAATGAGACAGTGGTGGTGTGCTTCCAGAAATCTGCCAGCAAGCTGATGGCCTCTCTGTATGAGAACTATGTCAGCTCAGCCTCAGATGCAGGTACAGTAAACAACCTGATGACTAATAAATGACTAGATCACTGGTTCCCAAACAGATTGTGGCTCATGGACAGATCTTTGTGGGTCGCAAGTAAATATTCCCCACTTTTTTTTTTCAGAAGATTTAAAAAAAAAAATAATAATAATAATAAAATAAAATAAAATTAAATAATTATAATTTTTCAAAATGAATTTCATAAATAAAATTAAAACAAAACAAATTCCATAAATTCCTCAAATAACTTTTAAGCGGAAGTGAAAATAGCCAATCTACAAGCTCACAACGCGTTGCTGAGTTTGTAGTTTGGGTCCCGGGGAGACATCAAATTTCTCTTTTGGGTCATAGGCTAAAAAGTTTGGGAAGCACTTCTCTATAGATCACTGGGATCAATGTATGAATAAACTGATAAGTCTTATCACCCATGAGCAGACCCCAAGAGCGGGGTCAAGGAGAAGAGGAAGAAGGCTGCATCTTTTCAGACCGTATCTCAGCTTCACAAGGTGAGTCTGGCACCTGTTTGATGTCAATGTGTAAACCAGCGTTATGTAGTTGATTTAATCCCCTCAATCATACTCAAGTAGAACCAGAATATCCAGTGATAAATTGTCATTGGAGTGCTGGGAAGGAGGCAGTTAAGACTTGCAGTGATGTTTAGGGCATTGATCACATGAACATCACTTTAAGTCTGTGCTGGCTCCTCTCTCTTCTACACCGGGGACAACGTATGAAAAGGTGATCACAATTTGCTCTAAAACAGACTACGATCTTTGCAGCCATTTGTACAGCCCTGTTCGTAGCGTGATGTTGAGATTTTTGGTCAAGTCATCGAATAATTCTTAGTCACTGATTCTTTTCGATTTTGCTTTCTGCCACATTTCTCCGTACCTCCAGGAAAATCTAAACAAGCTGATGACCAACCTCCGCAGCACCCAGCCCCACTTTGTGCGCTGCATCATACCCAATGAGACAAAGACTCCGGGTATGACACAGTGTATTCATTACCACATCTTATTAGGCTACATGGCTTTGTTGAATACACCATTCTGATTGTTCAATTAAGTTACTGTATTTCTGAACAACAGACCATTCTGTCTCTGTTTACATTTATATTGATATGTAGAATCATCGTATTCCTAACTGCGGAATTAACTATTATATGGTATATTTGTTATATATTAAAAGTTAAATACATTTGGTGTCAGACATAATTAATAATTCAAGTATTTCATTTCAAATTATTGATTTTGAGTAACTGTCATGGCACATACATTTCATCAGCAACTAAGTCCCTGTGTTTTGTTTGTTATTATTGTATTATTCCAGGGATCATGGATGCCTTTCTTGTTCTACACCAGCTACGCTGCAACGGTGTGCTGGAGGGCATCAGAATCTGCAGAAAGGGCTTCCCTAACCGCCTTGTCTATGCTGAGTTCAAACAGCGGTGAGATGAATGGGACAAATTCACACAGTAAAGTCCTCAGTGTTCATTTGATTCCGAGAGTGTAGAAATGGACCCATATAGAACATTTGGGTCCATTTGTACACTTTTTTTTTACACAAATGTCAACAAACAGTTCCCTAGATACCAATGTGAATCCAAGTCTGGATCAGTAACAGAACCTACTATCTTACTCATGGACAGCTATCGCATCCTGAACCCACAAGCCATCCCAGATGACACGTTTGTGGACAGCAGGAAGGCTTCTGAGAAGCTGCTGTCCTCTTTGGATGTGGACCACACCCAGTATAGATTTGGACACACCAAGGTGGGATGGCGGAGATTGGGTTTCACATATACTGTAGCAGTGTGTAATAATATCGTCAAGTCTTGTCTGATCCTATTTGGCAATATCAAAAGTAGTTGAGATAATTTAAGGCCTGGGTCAACATTTTCCCAGAAAACTTATTTGGAGCATAACCTTTAAAATAACCCCAAAACAAATCAATTCCTACTTTGATGTTGATGTTGCAAGCTGGAAAACAGAATAGTATTAATTACCAGTTCTGTATCCACTACTATCTACTTTAATATATATTCCAGTGTCTTACTGTTTTCAAAGTTTAATTTAAAAGATACGTAAATACACCTACCAATGGCAACACAACAGAGTGGCATGATACCAATTAATATGTGGGTGCATTTGTAAATATGCTGTGAAGATTTCAAAGCGTTCTGATGTTGACGTCATGGAGCGCATCATTTATGTACAAACAGCCATTTTACATTTTTGTCTTTGATTGCATTTAAATCAACGTTAATTCATCCTATGTATAAACGTGATTATAACCTGTTTTGTTACACATAGATGTGTGTTGAATACTCTAGTAGCCTACCAAAGAAATTACAATGGCATTTTGGCCACCCCCCTACACACACCACTGTCCCACAGAGTTGAATCCTTACAGGTCTGTTTTGGTACTTTCAGAATTAAATTATCACTGATGTTCATTATCAGCCATTGATTCTTACAGTGGTTCTGTTCTTTATAATAAAGGTGTTCTTCAAAGCAGGCCTCTTGGGCGTTCTAGAAGAGCTGAGGGAAGATCGCTTGGCCAAAGTCCTCACCATGTTACAGGCTGTGAGCCGTGGCAAGATCATGAGGCTGGAGCTCTTTAGGATGATGGAGAGGAAGTAAGTATGAGATCAAAGGAACATTCAGCTTCATCTCTTAATCACTTAAGACTGATTTATACTTTGTTGTACGGCGGTGTCGCACAGCAACTCATTGTGAGCTAGATTATTGGCAATTTTTGGAAACTGAACAAATGAAAACGGCACAGATGTGATGGTTGCAGTTGTTGCACAGTTCTGTCCGGTAGATGTGTTTAGTACTCAGACCTCACAGGGCAGGAGAATGAAGTAAGAGGGTTTACTTTGAACCTCACAGGCAGATGAAGACATTGCTATGAAATGACTGAACCGGGTGACCAGTTGCTTTCCCAAACAGGATCAATGGGAACATGATCAGCTGCGACCCTTTCATCGTGTGATACATTATACCTTAGTGCTCCCTCCCTTGGTCTAGTATTTGTGGCATGCAAGGGCAGTGTTATCGGCGTGTGTGAGGCGTGTGCTTGCCCATATATGGTTACCAGGCATGTGTGTGGCCCTGTTGGTAATAAGGGCCCTGGCTCTCTCTTGTCACATACACACACGCCCGTCCCTGCCATTCTCACCATCATCTCTCTAAATTAAACAATGCTGACGTTGTCGGCAGAGCTCCGTGGCGACATGTGTCAAGTGGCAGCTGCTTGGGTACACCCTAAAAATATGCCACCCCCCTCCCTCTCTCCCCGAACGCCCCATGCCCCTTGGCTCCTTTTGTCCGCGGCGCCTGTACTTCTAAGTGACTGCGTGGATGGGATATGTGGCGGGTGACAGAGGATTAAAGGATGCCGTTGGACAGAGGGCTTCGGTTTCTAAATAAACACAGAGACGTTCACCTTTGAGAGGCACCCGGCGTGGAGTCACGTCAAACATTCAATCAGACTCATAGCTCAGCTACCCCCTCCCTCATTCAACCACCTCCCATTCTACTAGCTCCCTCCCACACAACCTTGTCTTGTCCATTGGCCTGTGCTCACACACACACACACACACACACACACACACACACACACACACACACACACCTCTAAACCCTGACAGGAAGTCCTTGAGAAATCTACCCCAGTTCCATATTTAGAGTTCTGGTGAACTGTACTATTGAAATATTCCAATTATATCACCCTTTAATTCTTTAAAAAATCTTTGCTTTTTTGTTTGTTTGTTTGTTTTTTGTTTCATTCTGCCAATCCCCCCATGTGTATAGTCCCTATCACTGCCAACCTTTACTGTTGGTCTAGGAAAGGAAACCACATTCAATTCAATTCAATTCAATTCAATTCAATTCAATTCAATTCAATTCAATTCAATTCAATTCAATTCAATTCAATTCAATTCAATTCGATTCGATTCAATTCAAGGGAGCTTTATTGGCATGTACAATGTCTCCTCTGGTACATGTGGAGTCACCAACCACTTCTTTTCACCTGACATTGAGGAGCATAACTTGTGCGGAGGGACATGCTATCCCTCCCAGTTCGGCTCCCTGCTGAACAACTTGTAGGAGTTGCTTGTGCACCAACAGAGAACGCCCTCCCCTGCCAACTTTCCACTAGAATTGTGTTCATAGGAAGTTAGGAACGCACGGCCAAGCCGGATGCACCGCAGAGGAATTTTATCACCCTTTAATTCTTTCACGCTTTTTCCTTCTTGTTTCCAGAGAGGCTTTGATGGTCATCCAGTGGAACATCCGGGCCTTCAATATAGTGAAACACTGGCCATGGATGAGACTTTTCTTTAAGATTAAACCTCTGCTCAAGAGTGCTGCCACAGAGAAGGAGCTGGCCGCTCTGAAGGAAGAACTGGCCAAGCTCAAAGAGGCTCTGGAGAAATCAGAGATCAAGCGTAAGGAGTTTGAGGAGAGGCAGGTCAGCCTGATCCAGGAGAAGAATGACCTCTCTCTGCAGCTGCAGGCAGTAAGTAGGACCATTCACAGAACAATTCATACACCCATTCATTGGACACTCATTCAACATTTACAGTACAGATACGTGTTATAATTTGAGTGTTAGGCTCCAAATGTCAGTACTAAAACTGCATGCACTCAACCTTTTCTCCATGTTGACTTTTCCTCTATCTCTCGTCTCAGTCTATTACTCACCTCTTTTGTTCTTTTGGTCTACTCTCTCCTCAGGAGCAGGACAACCTGGCGGACGCAGAGGACCGCTGTGACCTGCTGATCAAGACCAAGATCCAGCTGGAGGCCAAGGTCAAAGAACTGTTGGAGAGGCTGGAAGACGAGGAGGAGATGAATGCCACCGTGCTCGCCAAGAAGCGGAAGCTGGAGGATGAGTGTGCCGAGCTGAAGAAGGATATTGATGATCTGGAGATCACCTTGGCCAAGGTGGAGAAGGAGAAGCACGCCACCGAGAACAAGGTGAGCAGAGAACGGACCACAATTTAACACCTGGGGGAACAAACCCAGCCCATACCAACACCCCATGCTTTATTGACAGGAAACAACCAAGACAACTCCTCTTTAAATGTACAAAAGCAAAACAGTCTTTAATCAGCTAATCATGACATAAAAACTCTGACATGTGTCGGCCAAAGGTCCTTTCTCTGGGAGTCGAGTGGGTTCACTTTTAAGAAGTGATTAAAAGAGTACACTTGAGTGAAGTTTGATATCCTCAGGCCCTTGTGGCAAAGGCCCGATTGAAGAGGTCCTACATTTCTTCCCCTCTAGTTCTGAGGCCAGCTCAGACTACTAATTAAGAATCAGGTCAAAACAATTATCATGAAATACTTTGTGTATTATTTTCTCCCGCTCCGAATGCAGGTGAAGAACCTCATAGAAGAGATGGCAGTACTGGATGAGACCATTCTGAAGCTGACCAAGGAGAAAAAGGTTCTTCAGGAGGCTCACCAGCAGACACTGGATGACCTGCAGGTGGAGGAGGACAAAGTTAACATTCTGACCAAAGCTAAGGCCAAGCTGGAGCAACAAGTGGACGATGTGAGTTTATACATGTTCTAGTTCAGGGACACTTTCATCCTCCTCCCTTAGGCCTAATTTATACTTGTGCGACAAGTTTACCCTTGACAGAAACGCACGGTGCTATGCATCCCATGTCTATAATATTATAATATGCTTATAACACTGTGTAATTATAGTTATATGCACTCATAAATACCATAATGCTTTATAACAATAATCGTAACACATGATTATAAAGCATTTTATATTGACTTGAAGGTGAAGGTCAAGTATTATAGCCTATCATTGCTGGATACTCAGACTTCTTTTTGTGGCAAAGATCATAGTGTATTATAATTATCATAGTTGTTTGGCCAAAACAAGTGAGTGACAAGTCATTGAGTGGTCAGTAATTATGTATTATGATACTTGACTTTATAAGTAATTGTAAAATACTTTATAATGTGTTGTGATTGCATTATGAGCTTATAAATGTAATTAGCCGATTACTATGCATTTATAATTTACCTTATAAGTCATAATAAAATGTTTTATAGTGTGTTATGATTGTTGTTATTCAGCAATATGAGTATTTAGAGTATTTCTAAAATGCATTATAGACATGGGATGCATAGCAACTCTCCCATTATCACATTGACTGAAATAATTCATGGATTTACATCATTTGATAGATTTAATCTATTTATTTTATATGGCATTCATATTAATTAACTTGATGTTAATTTTCTTTCTCAGTTGGAGGGCTCTCTGGAGCAAGAAAAGAAGTTGCGCATGGACCTGGAACGTTGCAAACGCAAGCTGGAGGGAGACCTGAAGCTTTCCATGGAGTCGACTATGGACCTGGACAATGACAAACTGCAACTCGAAGAGAAGCTGAAAAAGTCAGTCATTTACATATCAAGATTTTTAAGAAACTTATTTTTGGTTTTCTTTCAAGTTGTATCAATCACACCAGTTATTTAAAATTCAACCTTTTTTACTTTTCAACCAGGAAAGATTTTGAAATGAATGAGATGGGATCCAAAATTGAAGATGAACTGGCTTTGGTCATTCAGCTTCAGAAGAAGATAAAAGAGCTTCAGGTAAGGGATGGACACTGCCGCGGAAAGCTTTACACATCACAACATCATCTGAACAAAGTTAAACCAGATCATGAAACTCCACAGCCGTCCTCCATCAGTTTCACGACCTCTCATGTGTTTCTTCTCCAGGCTCGTATCGAGGAGCTGGATGAAGAGCTGGAGGCGGACAGGGCCTGCAGGGCTAAGGTGGAGAAGCAGCGTGGAGACGTGGCTCGCGAGCTGGAGGACCTCAGCGAGCGTCTGGAGGAGGCCGGCGGAGCCACCTCGGCCCAGATCGAGATGACCAAGAAGCGGGAGAGCGACTTCCTGAAGATGCGGCGGGACCTGGAGGAGGCCATGCTGCACCACGAGGCCACCACGGCCACGCTGAGGAAGAAGCACGCCGACTCGGTGGCGGAGCTCGGCGAGCAGATCGACAGTCTGCAGCGCGTCAAGCAGAAGCTGGAGAAGGAGCGGAGCGAGGCCAAGATGGAGGTGGACGACCTGGCCTCCAGTGTGGAGCAGCTTTCCAAGAGCAAGGTACAGCAGGGGTCTGCAATGTTTTTCAGGCCAAGGACCCCTTAGCTGAGAGAGAGAGATTAAGCAGGGACCCGCCTACTACATACTGTATAAACATTTTCATAGATTTCATAGACTTGTGTGACTGCACTAGCATAAGTGCGTTTATTTGGTTTATTTACACATTATCTTTTCTAATAATATGTTGGATTCATGTTAATGTGTATTTTAGACATTTAACCACTCAATACTTCGTCAAATTGATCTTTGCCGAAAATAGCAGATCTCCAAGCTCACAACACATCGCAGTGTGACACATTGTGAGCTTGTTGATCTACTATTTTCAGCAACTGTTACCCCCCTATCACACAAAGATGTGCTTACAGCTGCTACTGACAAAACATATATATTTTAACACAAATATAATAATAATTCATTTAATCATAATTATAGGCTATCTAATTTATATATTACTTTAAATGTATATTAATAATATGATGTTATCAATACCTATATGAAATAATAAGCTAACCGACAAACCAATTTCACAAATGTATATTTGCTACATCTGGTCTCCAGGGCAACTCAGAGAAGATGTGCCGCATGTATGAAGACCAATTGAGTGAGTCTAAAGCCAAGGTGGAGGAGCTCCAAAGGCAGCTCAATGACACGAGCGCCCACAGGGCTCGAGCTAACGCCGAAAGTGGTATGGGATCTCTGCGTACACACACTTGCATGCACATTTGCACGCACACACGTCCTACTACAGTGTCACATAAGTAGCAAAAAAAGCAGATGCGACCCATTGTGAGCTTGTAGATATGCTTTTTGCTATTGAAAAGTGTTTTAAGTGCCAGTGGTTTCTGTGGGTTTTACAAATATTAAATCAATTAAAGGTATTAACAAGAGCTGGTGAATAGATAACTACATTGGATCCACTGGAACCACTGTTATATTTCCTGAAACGTAACATACAAATACAAGGTTTCCGCCCGCCCGAGTATTATATGATTCGATACAGATGACGCAGCAAACACGCTCTCTATCTTGTTTCTGTGTAGCTGAGCTGGGCAGGAAGCTTGAAGAACGGGAAGCCTTAGTCTCCCAACTTCAACGTGCCAAGAACTCCTTCTGCCAGACTACGGAGGAGCTGAAGAAACAGCTGGATGAGGAGAATAAGGTCCACTGCTTTGGCATTACAACCAGTATTTATCGTTTACATGCAGTAACTACCAGCATTGAAGAGGCAGAACTGTAAATCACTCTCTGCCACCTTGACGGTTTGTCTGGTTTGTCCCTTTAGGCTAAGAGCGCCCTGGCCCACGCGTTGCAGTCGTCCAGACATGACTGTGACCTGCTGAGAGAGCAGTATGAGGAGGAGCAGGAGGCCAAGGCTGAGCTGCAGAGGGCGCTGTCCAAAGCCAACGCTGAAGTGGCCCAGTGGAGGACCAAGTACGAGACAGATGCTATCCAAAGGACAGAGGAACTGGAGGAGGCCAAGTGAGTAAGATGTTGCTACTGTATATATCATATCGTTGCTGTCGGGCAGAAACTGCCGATCTCCATATTCTATATATAACTTTTTGTGTTTTTATTCCGTAAATGAATGCCCTACTTGATCATACTACAGTGTCACGCAAAAGTAGCAAATCATATTTTTTGAATTTTGAATCCTGAAAAGTAACAGTTGTGGACATATGAGGTTTCCACCCGACAGAGACGATATAATGGAGCCAGATGGCACAGTGTCTTATCTAATGACACGTATAGCTGCAGTTTGTAATTGTTTACAAACTTTGCCCCTTAGGAAGAAGCTTGTGACTCGTTTGCAGGAGGCTGAGGAGACGGTGGAAGCTTCCAATGCCAAATGCTCCTCCCTGGAGAAGACCAAGCACAGGCTTCAGACGGAGATCGAGGACCTGGTCGTGGACCTGGAGCGCTCGAACGCTGCAGCTGCAGCCCTGGACAAGAAGCAGCGCAACTTTGACAAGGTACGGACACACTGGAGCTAATTAGTCCAGATGATGGATGTGAGTAATATCAAACTATTTGTTGGTGACACATTGTCTGACTAGGACCTTTATGGAGGATTTCCGATTTCATTCAATCAAATGTTATTTGACAATCTGTAAGGTTCAGTAACATACCATGAGCATGCAACATCATGGGTTTGAATCTGATTTCTGACCAGTTTGATGCATGTCGTCAGAGATGGGCAGTATTTTAAATACATTTATTAGAAATATGGTTTTCAAATAATATTTTGTATTTTGACATTTGTATTTGGCTGGGATGGAAAAAAAAATCTGTCTCGTGCCATGGTTTTCTAGCTTTCGACGATAACAATGGTAAACATTTTGGCTGCCTGCTCCAAACACCATGAAAAACACATTTGTATGATCAATTTATTCTTAGAAATTCTGGCATAGGCAATTCGTAGAAATTCCTGAATTGACTAATCATTGCATCAGTTTTTATAAAATGGATTTTCTTGTATTTTCAAAATACAAAATACATGTGTATCTCAAATAAAAATTTCAGACCGGTATTTTGTATTTGTATTGTGATAATATTTTTGACCCAGTATTTGTAATTTGTATCAAAATCCTTTTTGATGTATTTTCGTCCATCTCTGCATGTCTTCCTCTCTCCCTCTCCCTCCATCCTCTTTGTTCATATCTTCATATCTTCATATCTTCCAGCTTCTGTCTGAGTGGAAACAAAAATATGAGGAGTGTCAAACAGAGTTGGAAAGTTCTCAGAAAGAGTCTCGTGGTCTGAGCACGGAGCTCTTCAAACTGAAGAACTCCTACGAGGAGTCTCTGGACCATCTGGAGACCACCAAGAGGGAGAACAAGAACCTCCAAGGTACTGCAAAATACGGTAGAGAGTGAGCACCTGAGAAGTCTGGGCACCTCAATGTTAAATTGGCTATATTTTCAACCAAAATAATTATTATTAATAATTAAGTAAAAAAGAAATACATATGCTGTGGGAAATTATCTGAAATAAGTGTACATGATTTAAACATGCTTGAACATTTGACATTTAAGGCCTAATATTTCAACAATTGCTAATAATTGCTACAAAACCTGTGGCTAGCCAGTTATTATGGCATAAACAAGTTAAAGGTTAAATTTAGGTCTGATAATGATGTAACGTGCATGTTCAAATCATGTATACTTTACATTATTTCAGACAATTTTCAAAAGCATACTTTTATTCATTACTTTTTCACATGTTGGGGGGGAAAAGGGCAATTTCACATTAAGGTGCTTCTCAGGTGCACACTCGTCCTGTATCCCAAAATACAGGGCCTCATTGAACCCCAGGTCATAAATGTGAAAATATACAAGAACACAGGAGTGTAGCTCTGTATGAAATGTTCAACATGAGAAAACTAGGTGTGTAGTGAGGTATGTGTCTCCTGGGCAGATGACCTCAGTGCTCTAAATATATCCTTCTATGATGAATAGTTCAGAAGTTATGTATGACATTTTCTTAATCAATAATTTATATTTGACCACCAAAATGCAGAGTATGTCAGATATTTAGCTAGAGATCTAATACATAACATTTCATAGCCTTGTGTTATGATTTGATGATAAATATTGACTATTGAGTCATTGCAGACAGAGTGACATACATAAATAGACACCGAAGAAATGACAACCGTAAGAATAGTTTCGCAATCATTTTGTGGCTCAGCTAATAAGCTGACTGATATCCCCCACCCTAGAGGAGATAGCCGACCTGGTCGATCAAATCAGCCAGGGATCAAAGACCATCCACGAACTGGACAAGCTAAAGAAGGGATTGGACCTGGAAAAAACTGAAATCCAAGCTGCCCTAGAGGAGGCTGAGGTAAGCATTCTCTCACATTCTTTTAGTTTTTGTCTGTGGTATAATTTAGCCTCAGGCTAACCATATTATTATTACTAAGTTATGTGTCTATCTCAGGGCACTCTGGAGCACGAGGAGAGTAAAACTCTCCGCATCCAGCTGGAACTTAACCAGATCAAGGCGGACATTGACAGGAAACTGTCAGAAAAGGATGAGGAAATCGACAACCTTCGGTGAGCTTTATAACCATGCAGATATAACACTCCCTTAGAATCCCAGACCACTGTCCCATAAACGTCTTAACCACTTAAGTCTTAAAGCCTCATGTCTTAGTGAAATGGACTTGAGATACAACTGTACTCTGACCGCTTTTTTCCGTCTACACCAAATCTCTTTGCCAAAAATAGTGGATATACAGTACAAGCTGTTACATGCTGTTTTGAGCAATCTAAAATGTGAGCCACATTTTAGCCATGCCACTCATTCTGTCACTCCTTCACTTCTTATTTCTTTAAGCCGCAACCACCAGAGATCACTGGAGGCCATGCAGACCACATTGGATGCAGAGTCCAAGTCTCGAAACGAGGCGGTCCGTCTGAGGAAGAAGATGGAGGGAGATCTGAATGAGATGGAGGTGCAGTTGGCCCACGCCAACAGACAGGCCACTGAGTCCCAGAAACTCCTGCGGAATCTGCAGGTCCAGATCAAGGTGAGTCCTTACTACAGCCAGCCTGCCAACTAACCCCAGTTTGTCATGTCAACTAGCAGATGTAAATGTCTACATGTCTTCTTCTTGTTTTATTTTGTTTTTGTTTTATGACATAAAAAATATAATTCTTTAGGCTTGTGTTTTGCATTCCATCTGATATGGTCTGTCATTTTCCTGACGTGAATTAACTTGATTCCTGAAGTCAGGTACAGTACATGATGTGAAATTCTGTGGCTGCAGGATGCTCAGTTGGAGCTGGATGAGACCCTGCACCAGAATGAGGAACTTAAGGAGCAGGCGGCAGTGACAGAGCGCCGCAACAACCTGCTGGCTGCAGAGGTGGAGGAGCTGAGGGCCCTACTGGAGCAGACCGACCGCGGTCGGAAACTGGCTGAGCACGAACTGCTCGAGTGCACTGAGAGAGTCAACCTGTTGCATGCTCAGGTAAGGTATCAGCTCATTGAGTACCAGAGAAGACATAAGAAGCTGAAGTTCAACAGCAAAGATCAGAGGAAATCATTGTCTCTTTTCATGCAGAACACTGGCCTGATCAACCAGAAGAAGAAGCTGGAAAGTGATCTGTCCATGCTGTCCACCGAGGTGGATGATGCAGTGCAGGAGTGCCGCAATGCAGAAGAAAAGGCCAAGAAGGCCATCACTGACGTAAGACCCTACACACGTTTACAGAGCTCACATAATACTGACTCCCTGCATGTGTCAATACAAGCCTCATGATTTCTTTAATTCCAACACTGTCCTTTTGTAGGCTGCTATGATGGCAGAGGAGCTGAAGAAAGAGCAGGACACCAGCGCCCATCTGGAGAGGATGAAGAAGAACATGGAGCAGACCATCAAGGATCTGCAGATGCGTCTAGACGAGGCTGAGCAGATTGCACTCAAGGGTGGCAAGAAGCAGATCCAGAAACTAGAGAGCAGGGTGAGTTTTTTTTTTACACTGGAAAATCTGTAGTCAATGTGATAGACTGGGGGCCAGACAGGGTTGGTTAGAAGTTGACTTCCAACCAGGTTACTTTTACAAATGTTGTCAGTCCAAGGTGGCATTTTGTCCTGTCCCATATACGTAGTTACATGCATTTTCAATTGGTCTCTTAGTATACAAAATATATGGTATTTGTCAAACACTTTATAAGTCACCAGAAGTCGAAGCACGCAATCATAATGATTTGAATTAGAAATGTTAACAATATACTCATGCAAGATAATTGAATACAATGACATAATTAATGTTGGGACGTGGCTCCCTTGGCAGGCAGCCAAGGTGGCTGCTTTGGTTACACAGTATTTAGGGAAAGCAACTTTACACAAGCATTGATTCAGGCGCTATCCTACCTGTTCATCTTTGTAATAGTGAGAGCAGACATGTAACTGTCTAAACTCAATGGCAGGTAAAAGACCTAGAAAGTGAGCTTGAGGCTGAGCAGAAGAGGAGCCAGGAGTATCAGAAGGGAGTGCGCAAGTACGAGAGGAGGATCAAAGAACTCACCTACCAGGTAACATCTGCTGTATCTGCATAGATGGAAGAACATACTGCTAGGGTTTGAAACATGTGACGATTGATTGTTTGTGGACAGAATGAAAAACCTACAATGCCCTATGCTGTTTTTGCAGACCGAGGAGGACAGAAAAAACCTGGCTCGCCTCCAAGAACTCATAGACAAGCTGCAGGCTAAGCTGAAAAGCTACAAGAGACAGGCTGAAGAGGCGGTAAGTGCACTTAAAACATGATTCTATTCTGTATGTATATTATTTGCATGGCATTGTTTTTACATAGCATTACTATTCTTGCACACCCACACTGGGTGTCGTAGGCCTAACACTGGTGCTTTATTTGCCTACATATCACAACCCTAATGATACCATCCCTGTCAGCAACCTTTTGAAAGTGGTTCGGTTCTAAATCTATTTATTTTAATATTTTATCAGCGTACCTCTGCTGAAGCAAATTCTGCACAATAACATAACTGCAGATAACATGAGGATGGGCTGCAGCAGGTGTTAAGGACACTTCATAACACCACAAATTATGACTCTCCTGCTGTTTCTGTCCCCACGTATTCACAGGAGGAGGTGTCCAACACCAACCTGTCCAAGTTCAGAAAGGTTCAGCATGAGCTTGACGATGCAGAGGAGAGAGCTGATATGGCCGAGTCGCAGGTCAACAAGCTCCGTATTCGCACCCGGGACCAAGGTGGCAAGGTCAGTAGTTTAACATCATTAGAGGATTTCATGTGCATTGCATCATGTCTGCAGTGGATAACCTTTAGAAGTATTCATTCAAATAACATGCTAATCTTGGAACAGACATGATGCAATCCATTATTGAAGTTAGCCTCACATACCCCGTCTCATGTGATGTCTTGTGGTCATGAGTATTTTCTCTCTGTGTATTACACCGTATGTGGTTGCTAATAAACATCTCTGTCTTGTGTATTTCAGCTTGCTGAGTAACGCGATGAAGACGACCGCCTAATGCCTGATTTATACTTGGTTGTGGATCATGTCACACTCCAAAAATAGCCTATCTAGAAGCTCACAACGCTGCGAAGTGTGACACGTTGTGAGCTTGTAGATCTTCTATTTTTGGTGTGCAACAACAGTGTGCAACTAAGTATAAATCAGGTGTCAACATATCACAGTCTGCCAGCTGCAACAGCTGTGCATGCCTGTGAGGATGCACCTCTAATAAAGACTATTGAACCTGTATATATGCCTAGTTATTTCAGTGTGGGGGAAAACAATAATGGGGGATAGCAAATACAGGACTGGGGCCTATTTCACGAAAGCAGAATTAGGGGTTAAGCCTGGATTTAACACCTATCCTGGCTTAATTTAGCCAGGATTAGCGATGAATCGGTTTCATGAAAGCTGAATTATCTTGCCAGAGCACCCTGGATAAGTTTATCCATGACTCGATTTCACGAAAGAAACTTTACGCAATCCTACCTTAGTTACCATGGAAATTAAGCTGTGAAGTTAGCCTGGTAGGGACCAGGCTAACAGCCAAGCTTACTTAATCCAGTGCCTTGTTCTTCAAGTTTTTCCACAGTTAATTCAACACATGTGTTTGAATATGGACTCATTGTAGTGACCCTGCATTCAAATAAAATGAAATAAATACAATAAGATATAATCAATTTAATTATATTACTGAAATAGAGTGTGACCATGAATCATAATTGTTTCACAATGACTCATGTGATATGTCATTGTCACTGTTAAAAAAGGGAAAGGAGAGGTCGCACAGACTCGCAGCCACGATGCAATAAACTTTTTTATTTATAAGTTACCAACGTTTCGACATATTATGTCTTCATCAGGGTATCACTCTGTTAACACTATAGTTCATATTGTTGTTAGATGTTTGATAATATATTACAGATTTTGTTTTATATTATAAAAAATGTCTGACAGACATTATATATACATACACACACACACACACACACACACACACACACACACACACACACACACACACACACACACACACACACACACACACACACACACATATATAAATTATTAGTTACGGGTTTAAAAGGTTTCACTGTAAGTCAATGAGAAGCATATTTTGGATTTTTTTTGTCTATCTGCTGTTTTTGCTATTTTAGAATGTTTATGCTGAAAAGTAACAGTTTTGGCCATAATGGTTTCAACCCGACAGACAATATATTAATATTTATATTGTACATGCAAAATTGCTTCCTATCATATAAATAAAGTCTTATATTCCTATATTAACTGTAATCTGTACACACGGTTAAACATATGACCAAAGACCAAAATAAATATTCACCGGGACCAAGATTCAAACCCATAGACTTCAGATTGTGGAACCTCAACTTTTCTCTTGCACCACCAGACATTTCTAATGAATGGATGTTTGAAGTTAACAGCTCTCACCTTGACAGGTTGACTGAATCTCCAAATACATCCACTAACTAATTTCTTAGTTTTATGACCAAAACTATAGCAGTTAATCAACCAGAACTATACTAGTTTTTTTGTAATCAAGTACAGTGGCTGTTATTGTCACTGTTTCAAAAATGTATGAATGCTTTGAAAATAGCAGATCTACAAGCTCAACGCATCGCTTTGCTACTTGTTGTGAGCTTGTAGATCGGCTATTTTCATAGGGCTGCAGTGGTTAATGTATGTTTTGTAATAATAATAAAAATGTACAAAGTAACTATAACTAATGTTTTCAAATAATTGTAGTGGAGTAAAAGTACAATATTTGACTCTGAGATGTAGTGGAGTAATAGTAAAAGTATTTGAAATTGGAAATACTCAAGTAAAGCACAAACACCTCAAAATTGTACTCAAGTACAGTACTTGAGTAAATGTACTTAGTTACTTTACACCACTGCATCCTCCACACAGCAGTAGATGATTTAGCGTTGATTACTTGAAAGCAGTCTGGGGATCAATTCACTCCGGTTGGAAAACGAAAACGGAAATGATGCGTCCACGTACGCGTTCAACATACCAGATGCAGTAGGCGGGGCTCTAGACCGGATGTGAATACGGGTTTAAATTGGACTCAGGTGCACTACGGCTGGTTCTTACGGTTTTGTTTGTAACGTGGTGCTGCTCTGTAGAAGAAGGTAAAACTGATGTTTGATTTATATCAACATGACACGTTTTTATCCACCAATATTTAATACCATTATTATTTAAGCATTCGAGGTGTGCTAGGACTGTGAATTATTATGACACCAAAATGGGCATAAATATGAAATATTGTTTTTTATAACCGAGGGAGAAAATGCATCAAACTAGTCATTTTGATCAGTCAGACTTTTACCTCATTGATATGCAAATAATCAAAATTGATAAAGTACAACTATAATAGTCTTGATTCAAGGCTATTGCAACAAACATTTGTTCCAAATGATCACAACTAAATGTCACCTAAAGTTTAAACCTGGCTTAAACCTAGCCCCTTTCGGGACCCTGTTTACCTTGTTTTGTATTTGGGAAGACGGTAACCAGGGTCCCTTGACGCTCAAAGCACTCTCTCTCATATTCGCGGGTACCACTGTCTCGTCTCGGGCTAATAGCTCGTCGCTGGGAAGTTGCAGAGATTTCTCAAAGGTACCAAAAAGAGCAATACTAAACCGCGGTTAATCTGCATTAATGCGCTCGGATCGGCGCTGCCGTTTAACATTTTTAATCATTTAGTAAAGCTAAATTTCCTCTCTCAAACAATGCTCCACTTCCCATGTCCCGCCTCCCCGCGTTGTGATTGTCATGCAAGCATGTAGGAGCTCGCCAATCAGAGGCAGTACCGTAGGACCATAGAGTTATGCGTAGGACGCGCAGCTTGTCAGTCACAACGCGGGGAGGCGGGACATGGGAAGTGGAGCATTGTTTGAGAGAGGAAATTTAGCTTTACTAAATGATTAAAAATGTTAAACGGCAGCGCCGATCCGAGTGCATTAATGCAGATTAACCGCGGTTTAGTATTGCTCTTTTTGGTACCTTTGAGAAATCTCTGCAACTTCCCAGCGACGAGCTATTAGCCCGAGACGAGACAGTGGTACCCGCGAATATGAGAGAGAGTGCTTTGAGCGTCAAGGGACCCTGGTTACCGTCTTCCCAAATACAAAAAAGGTAAACAGGGTCCCGAAAGGGGCTAGCTTAAACCACACTCACTGTGTGGGGGTTTGTAGATCTAACCCCACCATACAAACATTACATTCATGTGGGTTCATAATCTATTTAGGCCTTGGATCTAGACTGGTCAGGGATTTTATTTATGGTGATAGAGTCTGATGTTTGTTGGTAGTTTTAAACGGCTCGTAAATCCCCATAAATGAGCCCAATCCAACACATAACGCGTTTAAACCCAAAGACACGGATGTTACCCGTCCATACGGGTCAGGTTTGTTCCGTAATATTACTTAACGTTGATTAAAGACGTGTTTTAATCACGCGTGTGTCTGAACGCCATTCTATTTCCACATTCACTTGTAGTGTAATACCTGCGGTCACCTGCTGCGCCACTTTCCTAAATAGTGTGGTTTTCTGTGTTTTAAGGCTCGTGCGTCTACATGTCTGTATTCATTGTAAATATAAAGTTATTATCTTAAAGCCACAGATGTTATCCGTACATACGGGGTCTTGGTGTTCTCTTGATATTCAGTATAGTTTAATATGAACATCATTGTATTTCCTGGATTACATGGGATGTAATACCGGCGTTCACCTGCTGCATCAGCGCCACTTACACCCATTGAATATACAGTGATGTTCTGACAGACCAGATTAAAGCATTTATTAATTGAATAATACGGAATATTGCTGAACACAAAGGGTCCATGTGGTGGGATAACATCTGTAGCTTTGGGATAAACACTTTATATTTAGAGTAATATACATTTATCAAGATGTTTGAGACTTTAACATGGAACTAACTACAAACACTATTTTTTGGAGTGTTCAAGAACACTCCAAAAACGTGTTGAAAGTCTAGTCTCGGAGGTGGGAAGCCTCTCAGCACCCCACCTTCTCTGTAAAATACACTTTTTGATCAGAAAAGAAAATATTTCACCCGAATGCAAAAATCTGGTCAATAGAAAAATTCCATTGACCAGATCTGTAGAGGGCGCAGTGGAGCAACCAAAAACATTTTTTTCTTCCGGTGAAATATTATTTTCTGGCCAAAAAGTGTATTTTACAGAGAAGGTGGGGTGCTGACAAGCCCCCAGAGCCGCTGAGAAATCTTGAAGCCGCCACCCCAGTGGCCAAAGCTGGAACTGCAGGCGGGGAGAAATACATGCGCGAGCAAAACATACTGATATATATTTATATATATAGATATAAATATGTAAACATATTATACATAAATACATATGCATTTACATATACATAGGCATCTCCAGTGAATTTCATAAATATCTCGCGTTCAATCCTTGACACACGGGCTGCCGTAGAACGCAAAAATGACACTAGTGCGCATGCTCATAACTCTACGTGTGGTCAAAATCGACTCAATAATTCTACTTCCGGCAGTCTTCCGGGTGCTTCAAAACGCCACTGAGCACATTCATTGAAATGATAGCTGGGGGCGGGGCAATCCGCCCTCTAGTTATATTATACCTCTATGGGTGCTGAGAGGCTTCCCACCTCCGAGAACAGACAACAACACAAAACAGCCTTTGTTTGGGTGTGTAGTGAAATGGTTTTGTTTAATTTCACTACTGTTGGAGCCCTCGCAGGACAGTGGAATTCCTTGTCTATAAGCAGAGCAGAGCGCCTGGCAGAGCGTTAGGGAGAACTCACTGACTCTCTGGACCAGGGCGAGATCATAATAATAAAACCTTATTTGTACAGCACCTTCACATTTCATACTTTTCATAAAATATCTCGAACAAAACAAATGTTAAAGCCTAAGATAGGAGAGATAACAGCGCTACATTGTAACAGGAGATTAGAAACTTGGGAGGAAACCTAATTATGTCCAAAACCTTTTTCAGGATTAAAAAATTGTAGCAGATCTACAAGTTCGAAACGTTTCAAACTTGTAGATCTGCTACTTTGATGCTTTATGCAACGCTGTAGTATAGATCAAGTAGGATGAGAGATTTTTGCCCGACAGTTTCGAACGTATGCTTAACACTAGCCTAAAATAAGTGTTAAATAGCTCTATATTCTGGTAGTTCTCATTGCTATAGTGTTTGTTCAGTAACAATATTAAATAGCTCTATATTGTGATAGTACTCATTGCTATAGAGTGTTTGTTCAGTAAAAGGAGTCTCCCATGTCTCTCCAGCTCTTTATTAAACAGAACATGCATTTTCAGTGCCCTCTCCTGATTGGCTTACATTGTGTCTACCTGAACATGTACTATATTGTGTTTATTAAAGAGCTGGAGAGACCCCTGTGACCGAACAAACACTCTGTAGCAATGATTATATCAGAATATAATACTTTAACCTTTTTAAAAAATACCAAAAAATATAACTTACCCTATCTTTAAGGAATATATATATGTATTTTTTGTTTGTTTTTTGTTTTACAATCTTAATATTCTATTCTACAATATATTATATGTAATATTGGTGTATATCTGTGTCTTGCAGGTTAATCATTTGGTGACCTTCTGCAGAGTGGACTAAATCTACTTCATACAGTGAGTTAAAAACGCTGAGTCATGGCTTCTAGCTATGACTCAGCGTTTGACTCACTGTATGAGTTCTTCAGTGAAGGTCATGGATGGATGGAGTCATCAGGAGATAGCTGGTAATAGAGTGTCTGTAACTCAGGACAAGGGGCAGGAAGATGGAACTTCGACGCAGCAGCGAGCCCTGAGAGCTGAAACGTATAACGGTGCCAACGAACGCTCTCCGTTGGAGATACAAGGCGTACGGTGCTCGGGACGTGGTGCCATACAACCTACGCGGCTCTATTAATACCAGCTATCTTCAACCGAGCGGCGGGAGACCCCACACGGTACGTACCTGTAACCTGCATGGATCACACCTAGCCAGCAGTGGTGGAAAGTAACTAGGTGCATTTACTTGAGTACTGTATAAAGTACAATTTCAAGGTATTTGTCTTTACTTGAGTATTTCAATACTTTTACTCCACTACATTTCGGATCCAAATATTGTACTTTTTAACTTTTTACTTCACTGCATTTATTTGAAAACTTTATTTTAGTTACTTTGTAGATTTTGACTAATTACAAAACATGTATTAACCACTTCAGCCCTATATACATTTTGGCCATTTGAAATTAGCCGATCTACAAGCTCACAATGCGATGCGACACATTGTGAGCTTGTAGATCGCCTATTTTCAAAAGATTTTGATATATTTTGAAAACTTGAGAAACGGGATATTCTACATAATGAGTACTTTTTATTTTTGGCACTTCAAGTACATTTTGATACCAGTACCTTTGTACTTTTACTCAAGTGAATTTTGAATTCTGGACTTTAACTTGTAACAGAGTATTTCTACATTGCAGTAGTGACACATTTACTTAAGTAAAAACAAATCAGTATTTTCTTCCACCACTGCTGGCCATTATAAACTAGGGCTGTGTCACCATTACAAAATGGAAGTTGACGATTCATTGTCACATGATTGATTGTGATCAAAGATTTAATTGTGTTTGACGTTGAGCATGGGAACATTATGAATACAAATGTAATTTATTTTTGGCTTTTAGGGCTTTGTAAACAAAAGTTGCACAAGGTAGATATGACAAATAATATACATCATTTAATTACAAAAAAAACATTCATAGTGGGATTAGCAGAGTGGAAATAGCCATTCTACAAGCTCAAAACGTGTCGCATCGCAACACGTTTTGAGATGGTAGATCTGCTATTTCCACAAAATATTTGAAAATATATGAACATTTTTAACATGGTAATGACTATGATGATTATGCAAAACACAATTGCAAATTCAAATAATTGCAATTAGGCTATTACGTAATAATTGTGACAGGTCTAGTATAAACCCTAGGGTTTATACTCATGGTAACTGATGGCTGATATCAGACATCACTTTGAGAGCCACTGGTCTAGTATAAACCCTAGGGTTTATACTCATGGTAACTGATGACTGGTATGAGAGCCACTGGTCTAGCGGCTGAGAGCTGAACCAAGACGTCTGTGGTTTTATTTTCAAGCCGAATCCCAACCCTCAACATTCTGCCTCCTCCAGTATTATGGAGAAATTGGTGACCTGACAAAAGATGTGTCCATCACATGTCAAACATCCAAAGTAAATCACTGCTGTTAGTTTATGAACAGAGTTGCTCTGTTCATAAACACATTGTTATTTACATTTGGACATGGTGATGTTTTTGTGAAGTCCATGAGATGGTTGCATGTTTTCTGAAGGTCACCAATTTCACTGTAACACACAACCATGCTGGAGGTAGGAGGCACAAACTGGAGTTTTGGAATCAGCGGCCATATTGGAAATAAATCGGGCCTCTTCCTCACTTCCCTTCACAGGTGTTACGATGATGCTAATGAAGGCTCTGTTCCCAATGGACCCTTACGGGTTTGTAACTCTTGAGTGTACAGATGGAAACAAATTACAGCCTCAGGTCCATTTGGTTCCATTTGTACACTCAGAGTTATGGGTGTCCTTTGAGAACCACTGTGCTACACTAAATAGAACAGAGCCTTCATTAGTATCATTGGTAACGTGGTAATGTGAAGGAAGTAAGGAAGAGGCCCAATCCTTGGCCAAATGAATATTCATGTGGGGGTCCTTGATATGAAAACGTTTGAGAGCCACTGTCTTTAGTTGTTTCTGAAACTTGATGAAATGATAAGTATTGTAGACTTTACTTGAACATGGTGTTTGATACAGGAATAGATGGCACCTCTTTGTTAAATTGGCAATTTTTCTCCCAAAATGTAAAGCAAATGAAGAATTTGCAAAATGTTCTTAAAGCAGGGGTCTTCAACAGGGGGTCCGGGACCCAGAGTTACTACAGGGGGTCCGCCAAATCTTTTTTTACTTTAACCACTTGAACCCTAGCATCCCTTTGCTGAGGAGAACTTAAGACAAAAATAGCAGATCTACAAGCTCACAACGCCTCGCGCTGCGAGTCGTAGTGAGCTTGTAGATCGGCTATTTTTGGCGAAGAGTTGTAGGTATAGAGGGAAAAAAGAGCAGCAAAAGTTTATCTCGAACACAATTTTATACAGTATAGAGGGGGTCCCTGCTTCATCTCTCTCTCAGCTAGGGGGTCCTTGGCCTGAAAACGTTGAAGACCCCTGTCTTAAAGGGATATGGATTAGTCACCCATGGAGACTTGAATTCATGGATATGTTTTTGTTTTTGTCTCATTCCTAAACCAATAATTTGATGACCAGCAGCGGTTCCGGTAGGAGACACAAAGAGTCTCCTTTGTGTCTCCTACCGGAACCGCTGCCTACCGGTCCATAATTCAAGGCTCCATGGGGTGACTAATCGATAGGAAAAAAATAAAGTTTTTGGGTGAACTATCCCTTTTTAAGTAATGTAAAGTATACATGATGTGGACATGTAGGGGTGGGTACATCATTATCAGACCTAAAACGTATTGTTTTATGCCCACAGTGGCTGTAGGCCAGTCAAGCATCTTCAAATCATGTACTTAAAGGAGTAGTTCACCCAAAAAATTACTTATTTTCTATAAATTGCACACCCCATGAGGCCTTGAATTCATGATTTTGTTTTAGTTTGTCTCATTACTAAGCCAATAATTTGATGACCGGGTGTATTTCCGGTAGGAGACACAAATACTTTACTTTGTGTCTCCTACCGGATACATTAGCCGGTAGGAGACGGGAATCTAATTATTGGCATAGGAATGCGACAAAAACAAATCCATGAATTCAAGGCTTCATGGCGTGTGCAATTGATAGAAAATAAGTCATTTTGTGGGTGAACTACTCCTTAAGTTACTTAATTACGTACTTTGAGGAATAGAAATGGCCAATTACACATTGAAGTGCCCACTTTTCCCGGGTGCCCACTCTTCTGGTTACAAAAAAATTAATTTATTTTCAAACATGTTCAATGTTCATGTACAATACAATTTAAATCCTTAATCACAATTATTTGTGACAATTACTCAAGTAAAATGCCATAATGGTGGCACAGCCCTGTCAGTGACCAGCTTATGGCTCTACAGACCATCTTCTTCGCTTCCAAAATGTCACCCTGTAAGGCCTGCTCAACTCAACGTTTTTGTTTTCTTTTTTGTGTCTTTACAGAACACGAAGATGACAAGAAGAAGACGTCCGTAAGTGAAGATGGCAGGAAGGTAGGAACCTTTTGATTGCAGCTGCTGCTTGTTAAGGGGGCTACATGCTACCATACCATGTATGTGGTCATTTGCGTCGTCTATCGTTTCTCGTCATTTGCATCGCGTCATTTGTGGGTAAAGCTTCATCACGTCGGTCCACATCACATAGGACCATGTGCCTTTCTGTGATGTGGATTTATGTGATTTTATTTATTGTTTCACGTAATTTGCGCCCAAAGCTTTGATCACATCGGTCCACATCACATACGACCATATGTGGTCGTAACTTCTCCTCTTTTTCTCTATTCTTTGCTTTAATAAAGCAATAACAAAATTATTTGTTTTTATTTACTTTTGTGTCCGAGTTATTTGATCGATTTTTTGTTTTTGTCTATCTTTCTTTTCACAAACACATTTCTTTCTTCTTGCCTGTCTATTGCACTAGTTCTTCACTAGTGGTTTGTGTGTACAAATGTATGTGATGTGGAGCTATGTGATTTATATCTGGTATCATTATGGTAGCATGTAGCCCCATTAACACCGTGTTTACAGTCATCTATGCTGTAGGTCTGTGCAAACTAAAAGAGAAAGCAAATGATGTGCGACGTGTCATTGGCTTCTTTCTTAGTGTTTTTTAATTTCATTTGCTGTTTGAGTCGTGGCTGCTGTTCAAGGTAAGTGATAGTAGTGACACGGTCTATCATTGGTTGTCGGGCAGAAACCTTGTGTATATATATATATGTGTATGTGTATGTGTATGTGTATATATATATATGATTTTTTTTTTTTTGTCGTAAATACATTTCTTTACTTGGTCATACCGTGTGACAGTGTCACACACTAAAGCAGTACAAACAGCCGATCTACAAGCTCACAACGCAAAGATCATGATAATTACATTGGATCCATTGGAACACAGGTTATTTTGTGTCCATTTTAAAAAGTAACAATTTTGGACATACACGGTTTCTGCCTGACCTCCATACTTTAACTTCCCCTCTTTTCTCTTCATTATTTGCTTGAATAAAGTTATAACTTCTTTCTTTTCGTGTGTCTTGTGGTTTTTGTGTGTACAAATGGAACCAAATGGTCCATTTGGTTCCATTTGTAGCACTGACGGTATACGTATACCAGGCTGTTTATGTAATGACAGGGTACAGTATATGTAGGCCTACGCTAAGCTGTATAATATAGTGACCGGGTACAGTATATGTATACTAGGTTGTATAATATAGTGACAGGGTATAGTATATGTGGCTCTTGGTCACATAGCAAACTCACATAGTTAAACCTATTTGTGCTTTATCTATTTTTGATAAAGTTAAAAATATAGCTTTTTTTGCCCTGTCATAGTATCAACTAAACATTTTTTTAGCTTTAACCGTAAAATGTGCACTATCAGTGTCGTTCGCGTAGCGCCGATTGCATTGCGTCATTTAACGGGTGGCGGGCCAGCGGTTTGCGTCGTTTGCGTTCAATGCCCGTCATTCGTGAAGAATAAGTAAGAAGGGACTCGACCAGTGTTTTTTATTATTGGGTCCCGGCCAGCGTTTGTGTGATTTGTCTCGTAGCATTTTGCGTTTTGATTTGATTTGCGTCGCGTCTCAGGATTTCACGTCACCGTGCAGGTAAGTCTTCATCACGTCAGCCCACATCACATAAGTCCATGGTGTAGTGTAGTGTAGTATGTGATGTGGATTGATGTGATGTATGTGTTGTCATTTCACAACACATGCGGGTAAAAATTACATTTGATTTCACGTCGCTTCCGTCATATGCAGGTAAGTCTTCATCACGTCAGCCCACATCACATATGACCGTACAGGGGGGCCGTATGTGATGTGCATTGATGTGATGTATGTGTTGTGTTGTGTCATTTCACAACATATGCGGGTAAAACATCATCACGTTAGTCCACGTCACATATGAACATATGTGGAGGTATGTGATGCATGTCGTCCTTTACGTCGTGTGTCGTTTCGCGTAATTTAATTGGCGTTGTACCGTTTCAGGCTATTTGCGAGTAAAGCTTCATCACGTCAATCCACATCACATAATAATAATAATAATAATAATAATAATAATAAGGGTAATAATAATAAATCACATTACTGGTCGTATGTGAATTACTGGTCGTATGTGATGTGGATTTATGTGATTTTGTGATTATTTCACGACATTTGCGGATAGCTCGTCATTCACATCGGTCGGCAATTTTTTCTTTTAGGCGAGGTACACGCCGTTGTTTACAGCAGGTCAGAACAGGGAGAGATGTAGGGCCATCATTCATATCATATGCATTTAACCTATTAAGACCTGGAACTGGGTCATTTTTAGATTTGAGCTAAAAAGCTTTATTTCACACTTTGGCTATTCAAAAATAGCAGATATACAAGCTCATAGCGCAGCACCGAGTGCCGCGCTATGAGCTTGTAGATCTGTTATTTTTGAAAATTCGTGAAAATGTGTGCAAATCTTTGAATATATATATTTTTAAAGCAAATATTTTTTAACTCAAATCTTTGCTTCTGGGGGGGGGGGGGTGCGTGGAACAAAATATTTTGATGGGTGTCCGCGGCCAAATACATATCATTTTGGGGGTCCTTGACATGAAAAAGTTTGAGAACCACTGATATAGAAACTTATGTTTTTCAGAAAACTGTTGGGATTTAGGAGACTTCCTAAATCGGCTTCAGGTCTTAAAGGGTTAATGACTTTGGTTATTCCTGTTGCTTGTGTTGTATGATACAACACAAGCAACAGGAATAACCAGTTGTATGTTGTGTATTAATGTTATTCATAGTGTTGTATGTTGTTTACTAATGTCATTCATAGTGTTGTATGTTGTGTACTAATGTCATTCATAGTGTTGCTGTATTGCTGACAAATATTGGCACAATTGATTTTGCGTTGCGTCATTTGCGTTAAAGCTTAATCACGCCAATCCACATCACATATGACCAGTATGTGATGTGAAGGTGTGTGTGACGGATGTCGGCATGTGCATCACGTATAGTTGCTCGTTATTTGTGCCGTCATTTGCGAGTAAAGCTTCATCACGTCAATCCACATCACATCATCATAATAATAATAATAATAATATAAACTATACATATGACCAGTATGTGATGTGGACTTCGTTTCACGTTGTTTGCGTACAATGCTCGTCATTTGGCAGGAGAATAATGAAGAAAATGGACTGATGCTGGACTGAGACTGATGCAGAGAACATGAAGCAAAGAATGCTGCTGCCATTGCGTCATATGCGCCTCGTATAATTTATGTCAATCGCCCACAAATGATGTAAATTATACAAGTCTCTCTATCTCTCTCTCTGTCTCTCTATCCCTCTCATCTCTCTATCTCTCCCCCTGGTAAGTATGTTGGTGAATGTAATGCACATTACAAAGTGCTTTGGTTAAAGGTACTATAGATAAATGCACCATTTAAATTGTAAACTTTGAATTGAACTCATAGGCATCAGCTAGCAGCCACTGTGACACTGTGTAAGAGGCAGTTCAGTCACTGTAGACTGTATTACTCCTGGAAAATAAAATAAACATTAGTCATAACTGTGTGATTGCATTCTGAACATTACAGTCATAACTGATGTCATTCAAAATGTGTAAGCTCTATATTTAACAGCTACCAGGCCTTGTGCCACTGCAGAGGTTCCCAAACCTTTTAGCTCAGGACCCAAACTAGTGAAGATAATAGATTTGCAAGCTCACAACGAGCATGTAAATCTTTTTCACAACCTCTTTTTTTGTTTCTAATTTATTGCTTAGATTTGTTGTTTTCACGAAATAGCACATGTTCTATTTTGCTTGCTTCTTATATGTGCTTTTAATTCATTTTAATGTTACTATTTGACCCCAGGAAAAATAGTCACTGTTTGAATCTGGATCTGAAATGATCAATAAACAAGCAATGGCAAAAACACACTGGAATGTAAACATTTCAGTGTAAAGATTTTCATAACGTTTTAGCTCGAGACCCAAAAGAGAAATGTGATGTCTCCCTGGGACCTAGTGAGAATAGCAGATCTACAAGCTCGGCTTGTAGATTTGCTATTTTCATTACTCTTATTTTAATATTTTAAATGGAATTTCTTTGATTTTTGTTTTTAAATGTATCGGGTTCTTTTGAAACATAAGAACGTTTTACTACTCTAAATATTTTTATTTTATTCATGTAAAACAATTGTAGGATACTAAAAGGAAAGGGGAATATTTACTGACTGATCTCAAAAACAAATGAAAACTGGCAGAAATAAAGACTCACTCCATAAAAACCTTAAGGAAAACTCCTTAGACAGAGACTAAGAACATATATTTTTATTTTATTTTTTCTATGTGCATCAAGTGCTCCAAGTGCTCCAAGTGAAAAGTGCAGCAACACACATTTAGGTCGTAGGACCATCGTCAGGGCTATATCATCAGATGTAATCATTTGCAATTAAAGCTTCATCACGTCAGTCCACATCACATAATGACCGTAGTGTAGTGTAGTGTAGTATGTGATGTGGATTTATGTGTTGTTTGTGGGTAAAGCTTCATTATTCATGCCGGTCAATAGGCGAGGCACTGACGATAGTCCTTTGACCCAAACGTTTGCTGCTGCACTTTTCACTTTTAGCACTTGGAGCTTTTTATGAGCATGAACAAATAAAACACTAATATATTTTTTTAGTCTCTGTCTAAGGTGTTTTTCTTAAGGTTTTTGTGGAGTGACTGCCAGTTTTCATTTGCTTTTGAGATCAGTCAGTAAATATTCCTCTTTCCTTTTAGTATCCTACATTTCGGGGGGGGGTGTTATTTACTCATGACCCAAGAAAATGTGTCCACAATTGAGTCCCGACCCATAACTTGGGAAACAGCGGACCAGGGTCCATTTGTTGCCTTAAATCTATGAGGTTCTTTTGAAATATGAGAACTTTTTATTTCTGTAAATGTTTTATTTTAAAAATTGTAGGAAACTAAAAGGAAAAAGAGGAAGATTTATAGACAGAGATTAAGAAAATCTATTTTTGTTTTATTTGTTTCATGATCATAAAGTGATCCAAGTGCTCAAAGTGAAAAGTGCAGCAACACACATTTAGGTCATAGGACCATCGTCAGTGCTATATCATCAGATCTAATCATTTGCGGTTAAAGCTTCATTACGTCAGTCCACATCACATATGACCATAGTGTATGTCTGGTGTAGTGTAGTGTAGTGTAGTATGTGATGTGGATTTATGTCTTGTATCATTTTGCGTAATTTGATTTGCGTCTCGTCTTATCATTTCACGTCACTTATAATTCATTTGCAGGTAAGTCTTCATCACATATGACCATAGGCGCTGTATGTGATGTGGATTTATGTGTTGTCATTTGTGGGTAAAGCTTGATTATTCACGGCGGTCAGTAGGCGATGCACTGACGATGGTCCTTTGACCCAAACGTTTGCTGCTGCACTTTTCACTTTTAGCACTTGGAGCTCTTTATGAGCATGAAAAATTAAAACGCTAATATATTTACTTAGTCTCTGTCTAAGGAGTTTTCCATAAGGTTTTTGTGGAGTGAGTCTTTTCTTCAACCGGTTTTTATTTTTTATAAAGATGTTAACATGGCTACCCATTTATGGTCTGTAAATGATTACATTATTACAATTTTCAAAAATATAAAATTGGTTGGAGGAGTCAAGATTTTATTTCACACTTGTAACTTTTGTGGACATTTTTGTTTTTTGATAACAAATATGATCTATATGTCGTTTACCCGGTTAAAAGCATCATCAGGTTTTTATTAAAACAATGTCCACAGAGCTTTAAAAAAGTGTTAAATAGAATAAAGTTCCTCTAAAAATGTCAATCTTAATTGTGAAACTTAATTACATGTTGCTCATGTACTTAATCCATAGGGTTAGGTTTTCATCTGCCGTAGTTGTAGATCTTTAATTAAATGTTCATTTCTGCTGTAGTTGTAGATCTTTGAAATGTGTAAATCAGTGGTTCTCAACCTTATTCTGGATCTGACCACTTAACACGGCAGCCGTGTTAATTGGACAGATGGGTGGGCCTTTTCAGAGCATGCTTTAAAGACCAATCAATCCATTGGTACTAACTTAGTATAATTTTTTTATTTAGTATAACTTTTTTTATTATTAAATCTTAATGTTTTTGCCAAATATTTAGGAGGAGAACCACTGGTTTAAATTTCAACTAAATGTAAGTTGTATGTTAAACAAATGATTCCCCTACTTTATGGAATTGCTTTCCTTTTTTTAATTTACTTTATGAAATTAGTTTGAGCTTGTAGATCTTCACTCTTGTAGATTTTCATTATTTTCTTTTCTTTATGGAATTTCTTATTTAGCATTTTATTAAATTACATTATTTTGAATGTTTTTCTTTATTTTGTGACATTGATCTTGTAGATCGTCTATTTTCACTTTTTATAATGTTTTTTGGACATCAACAATATTCCAATATGTCATATCTGCTCCATTCAGAACAAACCAATGTCATTTTCAAATGTATTTAATACATTACAATGTTCAATGAACCGTAATCCACAGGCCAATCACCTGCTGGAAGCTTTGATTGAATACTTAATTAACAGGTTGGGGGGGGGGGGGGGGGTTATTTACTCATGACCCAAGAAAATGTGTCCACGACCCATTATTGAGTCCCGACCCATAACTTGGGAAACAGTGGACAAGGGTCCATTAGGTTCCATGTGTTTCCTTAAATATATGACGTTCCTTTGAAAAATAACGTTTTATTTCTGTACATTTCTTTCTTTCTTTTTATTGTAGGAAAATAAAAGGAAAAAGAGGAATATTTACTGACTGTAGCTGGTCTCAAAAACAAAGCAAAACTGGCAGAAAAAAAGACTCCCTCCACAAACTCCTTAGACGGAGACAAAGAAAAGCTATTTTTATTTTATTCGTTTCATGATCATAAAGTGCTCCAAGGGATCAAAGTGAAAAGTGCAGCAGCAAACATTTAGGTCATAGGACCATCGTCAGTGCTATATCATCAGATCTAATCATTTGCGGTTAAAGCTTCATTACGTCAGTCCACATCACATATGACCATAGTGTATGTCTGGTGTAGTGTAGTGTAGTGTAGTATGTGATGTGGATTTATGTCTTGTTTCATTTTGCGTAATTTGATTTGCGTCTCGTCTTATCATTTCACGTCACTTCAGTCATGTGCAGGTAAGTCTTCATCACGTCAGTCCACATCACATATGACCATAGGCGATGTATGTGATGTGGATATATGTGTTGTCATTTGCGGGTAAAGCTTCATTATTCACGGCGGTCAGTAGGCGAGGCACTGACGATGGTGCTTTGACCCAAAAGTTTGCTGCTGCACTTTTCACTTAGCTCTTGGAGCACTTTATGAGCATGAACAAATAAAATGCAAATATATTTTCTTAATCTCTGTCTCTGTGACGGGATAGATGAGGGAGGTCAGCAAGAGTTTTTTTTTGTGCAAATATTAATTTGAATATCTGTTAGTTTATTGTATCTTATCTATATTTTGTTTTAGTTTTTCTCCTTTTTTATTGTTGTAATGTTAATCATTGACATGTATTTTGGGTTATTGTTTTCCTGTTTTCTTCTTGGTCGTCATGACTTTATGGCTTGTCAAAATTACATAATAGCATTAGTCATTGATGGATAATATCATTGGAAATTATGTAATATTTGCACAAAACATATTTCAGTTGTAATGTATGTTTTGTTTTAACTTCCAGAATGTGAAAAAAATTGTATTTATTTGTTTATTGCTTTCTTCTTTTTTTTTATAAAGGCGTTATATCACTAAACATTACCGTATCTGATCTCAATAGGCTCATTATCTGTAACTGTACAGCTGTGCTGCTTCAGGAATTCTGTGACCAACAGCGTAGCTCATCATTGTTGTAATGTGAAGAGACTCATCTTCAGACTCCACCTCATCCTGTAGCACTTAGATGCATTTTGAGCTTGTTGATCTGCTATTTTCAAATGGCCAAAGTTTAAATAAGGTTAATGTTTGTATGTTTTGTAACTAAAGGTTTCAAATAATTGTAGTGGAGTACAAGTACAATATTTGCCTCTGAGGTGTGGTGGAGTATAAGTAAAAGTACTGAAAATTGGAAATACTCCAGTAAAGTAAAAAATACCTCAGATGCTGGGTTCATTTGTTGACCTGGCATCCTATAGTTTCTATGTACAGATTATTAATTTATTATACCGTTTAGACTGATGCTAGGTTCTTGGTTTACCTGTGATCCTAGTTTACTGAGACGCTACACTGTCTCTGCTTTCTATGTATGTGTTTACCTTGTTTATTGTGAGTCACTCTGGACAAAGAGTATAGATGAATATCTACATTGAAAATTGTGAAGTGACTTTACTGTTGAAATGTAAATGAGTGAATGTTACCATGAGATTTGTAAATAACAACATAAAAACAAAGGCTCTGGTGTGGTTCTCCTGGTTTACCGGGATGGGGTTCAATTCCCTGCAGTGCCCTACTCATAGTGTTGTATTTACCATTTTATATGGTCTGTTTTATTTATGTTCATAGTGTTGTATTTACCCTTTATGGTTTTATGTTTTATTCTTTATGTTCATTGTGTTGTATTTACCCTTACATGGTTTGTTTAATTCTTTGTTCATAGTGTTGTATTTCCCCTTATGTGGTTTATTTTATCTTTATGTTCATAATGTTGTATTTACCCTTACATGGTTTGTTTTATTTCATTTCATGGATGAGGGCGTTGTGCAAAGACAGGCTGGGCACCTGCCTGTGCCTGGAGTGGGCCCATGCGCTGGACGACCCTGCCCTGGAAGATGACAGTGGGGGAGTAGTGAGTGAATCTGCGCTCATGTACTGCTAGGCTGGCAGCGTTATTGAAGACACGACTGTGTGCGAAAGAGTTTGGCCTCAGGGGTGTCGGCAAACCACAGATCATTGATGGGCTGTGGGGGCGTTGGGAAGGCTGGAAGGCGTACCTTGCCCTGTAAGCAGCAGAGACTGCTCGTCTCCTTATTGAATTTATATGTGCCACATTTGACGCACTTGATGCTGATTGTGCCAATAGTGTCAGCTGTGCGTGTGAGTTCAGAGATGTGTAGGTTGCCATTGAGAATGTGCAAAGTCTTAGTTGCAGGTTTGAGATGAGGCCGGGGCTGTTGTCTTTGTGGCTGTTTGCGGGTAGTTGAGTTGCGTGGTCGGTGTGGCCTTTGTTGGCTGTGTTGTGCTTCCATGTCAGTGGCCTGGGCCGGTGTCTGGCGTGTGTGTTCCTGGTGTGCAGCTGAGAAGGAAAGACAGTGGAGTTAGATGAATAAGTGGAATGTGAAATGAAGGCATGACAGGGCCAGGTGTTGTATGGAGGAGCATGAGAGTGGTGTTTTTTAGTGGTGAGGTTGTGAATTGGCATGTCAGTGTAGTAGATGCATAGTGTTTGACGATGAATGTGAATGCATGCATAACTCACCAGTGGCCGCAGCTTGTCGCAATGAGCGTCTACGTCTCTGTGCCTGGCTTTGCTGTTCCCGCCTGTGTGTCTTCTTTGCGAGGAGTCGAGCTGAGAAGTAAAGATAGTTGGATGTGAGGGGGAAAAAAAACACAGTACGGCTATATGCATGTGAGGTGTGGTCATGAACGGTAATGCTGTCTTTGGGAGAGATGTGAGAAATAATGTGCAGTGTGTTTGGGAGGGATGGGAGAAATTATGTGCTGTGGTGTTGGTGGTATGTGCAGCTGGGCAGGCAAATGTAGATAGGGGTGTGGGTGGAGAGAGTAGTACATGCAGGCGTTGCATGTTGGTGTGTATGTAGTGTGGTGTGCTTTTTGCTGAGGGGGAAGCAGTGTATTAGTTAGAGGGCATGTGTGAAATGACTCTGCCGTCATGTGGAATGTATGGAAGTGCAGAGGAGGGGCAACTGAGGAGCAGAGATAAGGGCAAAGAGGGCTGTGTGTTGCAGACAGAACATGCACACACACACGCAATGCACAGGGAGACACATACCCAGACTGTGTGCATGTATGTCGTGTGTGAGTATAGGGTGTATGACAGTGCAGTGGAGAGAATGTGTGCAAGAGTGGAGAAGAGCATAAGTCATTACCTTGTTTGGGAGACAGCTGCAAGTAAGGTTGTGCTGTGGCTGGCGCAAAAGTCTCAAGGAGCGTCTCGGTGTGTTGGGCTGCGGTTGGTGCTGCTGGCAGCGTGTGTTCTTTGCGAGGAGTTGAGCTGAGAAGTGAAGACAGTTGGCTATGAAGTAGTGTGAGGAGCAATTATGCAGTGTGGATGAGAGGTGCGTGAATTGGCAGTAAGGCAGTCTGTGTGATGTAAGTGATAGATATTGGGGGCTGGTGTAGTAGGTAGCTAGTGTTCAGTGTGAAGATGTACATAGGAATGTGGGGTGGAGACTGAAAGAATTGCACACACATGTATGTTGCGGTGTATATAGTGTGTGGTGCTGTTTGTGGAGGTGAAGCAATGTGAAGGTGAAAGGCAATGAGGGCAAAGAGTGTGGCGAGGGGTGTGATGTGAAGGCCAATGCAACAGCAGAGGACGTCCACCTGAGGACAACAGATGTGCGCAAGGACGTCTGTGTCGTGCAGACAATAGAGTGAAACACAGACACTCTGTGTGACAGAGAGACACAGACACACACACACACACACACACACACACACACACACACACACACACACACACACACACACAGACACTGCCACACAGACAGACACGCACACGCACACACACAGACACACACACACAGGCTGTAGTTGTGTGTGCATGGTGGTGATGTGAAAGAGTAGGTAGTACTTGGATGACAGTGGACTGCATGAGTGGAAGTAATGAGAATTGCATTAGGCAGTACCTTGCTTGTGAGGCAGCTGCAAGGTAGGGCCTGCTGTGTGTGCAGCGTGCTCCGGTGTGTGGTGACTGTGTTGATGGTGTTGTTGTTCTGTGCCAGTAGGCAGGTGTGTGCTGAGGCGATTGGGTTGATGGTCTGCACCTAATAATGGAAGACAGTTGAGGTGGATATATTTGTTGCATTGGAAAGGCAAGTAAAGGCATCAATGAGCAATTTTTTTTTGACACAGTAGGTGTACTGTGAGTAAGAGAAGTAGGTGAGGGTGATGTGGTGAGGATGTGAAATAAAGATGTCCCTGAAGTGAAGAGAATGTGTTGGAGGGTCAATGTAATAGCATGAGTTATCACCTGTGGCATGGGGCTGGGTGAATGTGCGTGTCCGTGTGTCTGGCGGCTGTTGCTGGTCGTGCGGGTGTGTGTCCTTTGCGAGGAGTTGAGCTGGGAAGTGAAGATAGTTAGAGATGAGGTAGTGGAATGAGCAGTAATGGCATGTGGATGTGATTATTGCAAGGACGGCTGCGTGTTGCAGACAATAAAGGGCCACGCACATAGACAGACACACAGACTGGCAGTGTTCCTCTGTGTGCATGTTGGTGAGGTGAGGTGAGGGTCTTCTACTCCTCCCCCTACTCTGGTTCCTACTCCTCCCCCTACTCTGGGTCCTATTCCTCCCCCTACTCTGGGCCCTATTCCTACTCCTCCCCCTACTCCGCCGCCCTACTCCTCCCCCTATTCCTACTCCTCCCCGTACTCTGCCTCCTACTCCTCCCCCTACCTCCTACTATCTATCTATCTCAGTAACTGAGACCGAATTGGCCAGATTCGGTCTCAGTTACTAAGGTGGTGACTGGATTTGAACCAGGACACTCCTACAAGTTATTCTACGGATATTAGTCAATTTATCCGCTGCCCCAATTTACCGGGGACTTGACGTTAGTGGGAATCGAACCCAGGATCGCTCGGTCCTGGGTTGCACTGGATTTGAACCAGCACACTACTACAAGTTATTCTACGGATATCAGTCAATTTATCCGTTGCCCCAAGTTACCGGGGACCCTTGACTCGAGTGGGAATCGAACCCACTCAAGTCAAGCCAAGTCATGTTATTGGACAGACGCTCTACCAGTTGAGCTATGCTGTTGGCTGAGAGTTGCAGGTTTCCTGGTGGTTTTAACTTGTTTTTCTAGAAGTTAGTCTGCAAAGGGAAGCATCACTAAGGATATCAGTCAATTTATCCGTTGCCCCAAGTTACCGGGGACACTTGACTCGAGTGGGAATCGAACCCACTCAAGTCAAGCCAAGTCATGTTATTGGACAGACGCTCTACCAGTTGAGCTATGCTGTTGGCTGAGAGTTACAGGTTTCCTGGTGGTTTTAACTTGTTTTTCTAGAAGTTAGTCTGCAAAGGGAAGCATCACTAAGGATATCAGTCAATTTATCCGTTGCCCCAAGTTACCGGGGACACTTGACTCGAGTGGGAATCGAACCCACTCAAGTCAAGCCAAGTCATGTTATTGGACAGACGCTCTACCAGTTGAGCTATGCTGTTGGCTGAGAGTTACAGGTTTCCTGGTGGTTTTAACTTGTTTTTCTAGAAGTTAGTCTGCAAAAGGAAGCATCACTAAGGATATCAGTCAATTTATCCGTTGCCCCAAGTTACCGGGGACACTTGACTCGAGTGGGACTCGAACCCACTCAAGTCAAGTCAAGTCATGTCATTGGACAGACGCTCTACCAGTTGAGCTATGCTGTTGGCTGAGAGTTACAGGTTTCCTGGTGGTTTTAACTTGTTTTTCTAGAAGTTAGTCTGCAAAGGGAAACATCACTAAGGATATCAGTCAATTTATCCGTTGCCCCAAGTTACCGGGGACACTTGACTCGAGTGGGAATCGAACCCACTCAAGTCAAGTCAAGTCATGTTATTGGACAGACGCTCTACCAGTTGAGCTATGCTGTTGGCTGAGAGTTACAGGTTTCCTGGTGGTTTTAACTTGTTTTTCTAGAAGTTAGTCTGCAAAGGGAAGCATCACTAAGGATATCAGTCAATTTATCCGTTGCCCCAAGTTACCGGGGATGAACTGGACACCATATTCTCAGTAGCCTACTGTACACTATTTAATGGGAAACTGCAACTCAGTAACTGTTGTTTACACACAAACATTGACTGTATTGACCTCAGAGATGACTTCTGTGTACTTATACTGTATATTATTCAACTCATCATGAGCAGAGCTTTCATTAGAGCCTAATAAGAAGGCTCTGTGACGATTTTGAAAGAAAAACCTTTTGGAGCTCATAATTGGCAGCCATCTTGCATTTGAAGGTCAACAATAGGTCAAATCATTATATAAACACCAAATATGTATTCCTTGACCAAAATAAGCTGAAACGATGTATTGTGCATCTTTGTAGGTCAAACCATTAAAAAGTTCATTTTCACGGTCGCCATTTTGGATTTTGGTCTCTCAAAAATTTTCCCCGCCCCTTTTAAAAATACACCCCGGCTAAATTTGTTTAATAACCCTCCTAGATGACAAATCCATTGAGAAACGGACCTTCGCTCTCCACAGTCACGGAAGTGCCACAGATGACCCAACTATGTGTTAAAGTGTCCCTGAACAAGACACTTAAAAGAATAGTTCATCCAAAAAATACTTATTTTCTATCAATTACACACTCCATGAAGCCTTGAATTAATGGAGACATCAAATTTCTCTTTTGGGTCTTGAGTCAAGACCCAGGCTCCCGGAGGGACATCAAATTTCTCTTTTGGGTCTTGAGTCTTGGGACTGAAGACCCAAAAGAGAAATTTGATGTCTCCCCGGGAGCCTGGGTCTTGACTCAAGACTCTTTTGGATCTTGAGTCTTGAGTCTTGAATTGACTTTCATGGTCTTTTATTCACCGGTTTCCTAGGCTGTGTTTTCCACTTCTTGTCGATTTGATCCAATGAAATTCAATGAAACTGGTCAGATGACCAATGATATAAACATTTTAAGTTGTGATTCTAAGCATTTATAATAAGTGTTATGCCTTATAAGCGCATTATGATGCATTATAAAAGCGCTAATAATGCGTGCCAGAAGTTTTCAATATGTATACAAATCTTGAAAATAGCAGATCTACAAGCTCACAACAAGTTGCGAGCTTGTAGATGGCCATTTTCAAATAGCCAAAGTATAGGGCTGAAGTGTTTGATGTATGTTTTGTGATATTAATCAAAAGTAAGTAGCATCTAAAATTGTCAAGTTTGTCAAGAGTACAATATTTGCCTTTGAGATGTGTAGTAGAAGTAAATGTATTGAAAATTGGAAATAAAAGTACAAATACCTCAAAAATATACCTAGAAAATGTACTTAGTTACTTTACACCAGTGGATATTCCAGTGCGGAATACATGATGGGGTGGGGGGGGGGGGGGACAAATGAAACTGACATTTTAAGGAGCATTTAGAATTTATTATTAAATTCACAAACAGCTGTTAAATAAGGTAAAATGAATTTCAATACCAGCATTAGGAGGATGAGCATGGGTGTGAAAGTAGGTTATGAAAAAAAAACTATCTTTTGGACGTTAGTGTGTTTGGAGACACACGGTTAGAAATAACTAAATTCTTGTGTACAAAAGAAACAACTTCCTGGATGCAGGAATCATACAAATTTGCAACACAACCAATGAGGTTTCATTTCTTACTCAATGCCATGGCAAATGCTACAAGTACATTTCTCGTTCAATGATTTCACCGCATATTTGACATACTGTGGTGTGATTCATTTACCACCATCCATTAAGTTCTCCAAACACCGCACATGCTGTCAAACCGGAATTGTTACAATCGAATCATGAGTTTGCTGTTAGAATGGTGTAGGATGTGCTGACAGAGGCAAAGAAGAATCTACCATGAACATGCCCACAAGTCATAGACCTGTTCATGCCAAGCACGTCATCCATTCTCCCTTCCATCCTGTATCTATCAAACTGTTCCATAAAGAAATGCCCCAAAATAATCTTATTGCAAATAATCTGCATTCAAAGTTAACCGTTATGCGGCACATATTGAACATTGGGTATTGGGATGAAAGGGATAAAAGATAACCAAAGCCTTTCAGCGTGAAATACATTGAATAAAGTAAATTAATTGCAGTGGAGTTATTTTGTACGTCATAAAAAGGAAACTCAGAAACTACTGTAACCAACAATTTTCAGAGGTACAGAGAGCAATTAAGAACAGATTTACTCTAGAGTGGATAGTGCCTCATTGTATTTAGTATTTTGTTGTATTTAGTATTTTGTTATCAAGCACACAACATTCATGTTCTTATGGCAATAGCTCTCATCATCCATGGCAGGTGACTGGAGTGATGACAAGACCTCTGAGCATTTGCAATGCACCATAAAAACTAGGACGATTGTACCAATATAGAAGTACCTACTGTCACACGACATCATGTAAGAGAAAAACAAAGCAATCTCCCCGGAAAGCTGTTGAAGAAAGTGAGAAGTGAAATTGCAAGAGAGAAGCACTTGTAAAAGTACTTGCATAAAGATCACTGCAAAGCACCACAATTAATAGGATACACACAACCATATAATTCAAAATATGTGCACACCCATGACTGATCAAGAGTTTTAAGACAACATGCTGAATGAGTTAAATAGCAAAAAACAAAGCAGCGTTTCTGCTTTAGTATGGATTTTTAAGCAAAGCAAAGAGATATTTAGAGCATAAAGAAAGCTTGTGGTGGCATCACATGATGGCATAGCACAAGTAACTCTTGGCATCAGGGCCAACCTGATTAAAAATGCCCTCATACATTCATTCATCTGAACATACAATATGATCCATGTGAGACATTGGGAGTTAAATGCTACACCCCCATTATTACTGGACAGAAGTGGTTAAATTCTTATGGTGCCAGGCAGAAAAATGAGGTAGCTCAATCATTTGTCATTTTTGTGTGGGGGGGGGTTGTCCATTTAATTGGGGCGATGCAAAGTGTTGGCTAAGCTCTGCATCCATTTCCACAGAAATGACAGCACATCCTGACCCGAAATGCCATAGCCACTTAGCCATACCCATCGCTCCCCAATAATCCAAACAAAAGGTTGGCGTTATCATGCAAAAGAACCATCACATACAGATTGTCAAATTCTAGGGGCTTGGGGTCAGAATTCTGATGTTACGTAGTGGATTGCAAGTTAAATGGTACAACATAACACTGTTGGGGCTGAAGGCCAAATCATATAATAAAGAAATGCTGTAACTGGGATAAAGAAAAGTGGTATTATAACGCTAGCGCCTGCATAGTTTATTCTTTTACCAAACCATCTCTAACAACATGGATACAAAGTCAGATACAAAATGAAAACAATGTATTTTTCAACAAAAAAAAAGTTAAAATACAATAAACAAAACAATTTAATCTGTGCAATGTTTTATTCTACAGTTTATCCAGCACTAAAAGCTATTTTTTCCAACAATATGAAAGAAGAACAAGAACAAAAAAAAAAGTAAAACTCCTTGGATGAGGTGTTTGAAGCCACTACAGAGTGGATGGGGTTAAGTGAGAGGGTATCTTCCTGTGTCAACTGTGAAACATCTCAGCATGTCCACAAGCTACCCAAGATGTGCTGAGAGGAGTTAAAAAAGCACCAGTCAATTCTAGTCACCAAAGAGAACAGACCCATGTACAGATCAAATGAAAGTACTCTTCAATTCAGAAGAACCATGAAGGATCCCCATATCACCATTGTCTCCCCAAAGGTCAGGCAGTGGAGTGGTACCGCCCTTCCCCTTGTTCTTGAGCTTTGGGGTTATAGTCTAACCTGGTGGTATTCCATTTTCAACCCTCAAGTCCACACAAATCCCAAATCTTTTTTTTTTTTTACCATCTCAATTTGTTGAATCATAGATTTCTTTTGTATATAGTATTTTGAATAGATCATATAAAAAGGCTCTATTTTAATTTCACCTAAAGCAAAAGAACCAAGTTAATTCCCATGTTTCCTTAATTTTATTTCTACCATGACCATGTGGAGCTTCTGGGGCGGGCAAACAGTCCTTCCCTCTCTTCCTTCGAGGCAAAGAAATAAAGAAAAAAGCTAAAGTGAGCGGAAAAAGACAGCCGGATATGGTTACGTCCACTCCGGTCTTGATCAAAAGCCTCTAGGCAAACGTACAGAAGAACAACCCAACTTGTCTCTGTGTCCACAATGCAGTCGCATAGTACTTCCCCGGCTGGCTGGTAAATAGAAGGGGAGGGGCCGGGGGTGTTACCCTCATCCAATCTAGGCTCAGAGGAGTTGTCACCAGAATAAAGCGTCCATACTCCCAGCAGCCCCCTCCCCAATACATGGGATTCCTGGCTGGAGTCAATCTTCCAGTAGGTCCCTGTCCAAGTCCATGAAGGGCTCGTCAATGTAGCTCGCTATGGCACACAGAGAAGTCCTGTCTGAACCCAGAAGAACTGAAACAGTCTCCTTCCAGTAGCTGAAGGGTATGCAGGAGCTCTGAACAACAAAAAAGGACAGACAAGTTAGGAGTTACACAATGAAGACTCAAACAAACAAGGTCACGCACATCCCCAAACAATGTTAAGGCAGGTGCTGAACCCAAAATGAATCTAGATCAAAGAGGAAAAGAAACGCCTGCACACTGTAGCTCCCTTGAAGTAACTTTTTGTTTGCGGCATCCACAAGTGATGTTTTGAGCAACACAGCTCTTCTACAGTCAGGCAGGTCTAAAGAGCTGTGTTGCTTGAAACGTCCCAATTTACATTTAAAACTCTATTAGAGTGCTACAGGGATGACATCTTTTTGTAGGCCAACCTGGAAGTTGAACACAACTCCGATGAGCAACGTCACACCCCAAATGCCAATCAGAACCTCACTAAATGTAGCATTAGTCAATGAGGAACAATACAGGGATGTTGAGTAATTCAAAACAAACGCTCTTCTATAAACCAACACCAACGTGGGTCCCATAATGAGGAAATTAGTTTCTTGTCCTTTTCACCATGGTGCGTTTGGTGTGCACTCTGTGGAAACCCAAATTCTGGAGGATCAAAGTGTACATAGTCATAGGATATGGAATACAAAAAGATAGAGAAAAGTATTTAAAAAAATGTTTGTGCTGTACAAAGTATTGTACAGCACTTTCTAGATGTTTTTTGTGGAGAAAATTACTTGGAAATGATTTGTCTTGAGTATTTAAACTACACAATGGGACAATGGGACATTTTATGCCAATATATGGGGATCCCCTGATGTCATCAGAATATGCCCAAATATTGTAATATATTGGAACTAGAGCGGTCTGCAGCAACAAGGGACTACTATACAAGGGGAATTGGGTATTTCATGACTAAATTGGAGTAAAGGGGACAATAGAAAGTTCAACTTGGTTGGGGATATTGTTACCACTTCACCAATTTTCAACCTGAATCCGACGTCCTTTTATTGACAAGATATGATATAAAACTTCCAAATGAGTTCTGTCTTGCGAGCTCACCATCTAGGTGGTCTGAATAACTCTTTACAGTAGAATGATAGGATTCAGCTAAAACAGTGAAGCTGGCTTTTACTTCAATGATCTTCTCGACTACATTTTCTCTAGGGGGCGGCCACTCACATTCTCCAGACACGTGCTGTCTTTGTCCTTGTTGAGGTAGTGTCGCTGCCAGAAGCGCAGTAGGTTGTGGAAGTTATTGAGCAGGCAGCCAGGGTATTTTTCAGCATACTCCTTCTCTCGCAGGGCGTTGAGGTAAAAGGGCAGCTTGGCCCTCCTCCTGGCCAGCATCAGAATTACAAGGCTCGTGTTCAGACAGCTCACATTCTCCTGTGTGTGAAAAACAAAGGTTGGACCAAAAAAAAAATAGTAGAATGAGCAGGTTAATATTTTACATGTCCATTAATATTACATCTAAATGCATTCAAATGGGAATAGTTTCTCATAATGAGAAACCGTTCCAATTCATACATCTAATTTATTTAACTATTTCTTCATTTTAAACCTGACATATGTTATGTATGAGTTATTGTGAATGTTAAAGCAGGGCAAAGACCTGGGTAAGAGTCTGCACGTTGATGATGTTGACCAGTCTGAAGAGGAAGGAGAGTCTGTTCTCCACTCTTGCCATGTAGGACAGCAAACAGCACTCTGATAGGACCTCTACCACTGGAACAAATAGCCCAAGGACATAAATAAATGTTTCAATTGAAATCAGTTAGCATCTTAACCCATTAAGACCTGAGGTCGCTTCTAAAAAAAAATCTAAATCCTAAAGTTTTTCAGAAAAAAATAAAAATTATTTAAGATTTAAAAAAAATAGCAGATCTACAAGCTCATGCTATTTTTCAATAGCCAAAGAAATATAAAGTGATACAGATGCGTTCCAGGTATTAATGGGTTAATGTAGAAAGTGAAACAGTAATTTCCACTTAGGTTTTACCCTCTACAACAAGTGCAAAACTAGAAAGATGCTGAATCACAGGGACGCTATGCAGTATTTTGCTGTTGCATATACAATACCACCAGGGACCCAGTGCACCCTCATGTGTTGACCTAAAGCACTAGAGTGGTCAACACAAATTTCAAAAAGCTGATTTTCTATGTTAGGGCCTAGGGCTGTCACGATTATGACATTTTACTTGACGATGATGAATTGTCAAACAAATAATTGCAATTAACGATTTAATTGTGATCCTGTCGTTGAACATTATTGGAACATTATGAATGAAAATTATATTTCTGTTTGGCTTTTAGCCTTCGTAAACAAAAGTTGCACAGGACAGATATGACAAACACATATGTAATTACTTTATACTAAAAAGAAACAATATGCGACGTGTTTTGCGCTTGTAGATCTACTGCTGTTATTTTTTCATTCATCGTTAAAAGAAAAACCCAGAGTTACTGTGTTTACCTTTGACGTCCTCTGTCTGGCTCTCAAAACGGTCCAAGGACAGGACAATGCATCTAACCAGCATGTTGGAGTCAACCAGAGAACTATTGATCTGTGTCAGAAATGTCTGAAACTGCAGACAGGGAATAAAACCACATCATGGGTCATATGTGATTTGTTGAAAATCAAGGCTCAACGATTACTAAAACACATTGATTCAGTTGGCCTGGACTTTGCTAAAGAGGGTGTGGGGCTGTACCTTCTCCTCAGTGTTGACATATTTGTTGAATCTCTTGAAGGCGTCAATGTTGAACTTCATGAGCTCTCCGAGCAGGTCAAAGTAGCTCTGAAGGACATCGCGAGATGTACAGCCACTGTCTATGATGCAAAACAGGATGTGCTGCAGTGGAATAGAGGCAGACAGGAATCAACCATTTTGAAGAAATGCTTTCTATATCTGTAGGAGGCCATAAAGGTTCTGTCATTTAAAGGAAGCCTCCGGCAGTATGATTACCTCTAGCAGTCCCCTCTTCAGGAGGAACATCTGGTCTGCGTAAGAGGTGGCTCCTCTGAGAAAGCTCTCCACAGCCCTTGCCTGCCAGAACCTGCAATACGGATCAGATATAAAAGACCGTGTCAAGCTAGAGGAAGTTGTCAAAACCATTTTAAAAATAGCTGATGCCCCTTCAAATTGAAAATGTTTTCCAAAGATGGAGATACAGAAGGCATTGGTACATTTCATATCAGATTCAATTTGAAAGTCTTCCTCGCTTATTGTCATTCCCCTCCATGTCCTAGAGCTTAGACTCCGCCTACAATGCACACCTGAAGGAGGAGTCAGGCGGCTCTCTCTTCATGACGGTAAGAAGGCGCGTGAGGAGGCCTTTCTTGCCGTCACACACCAGGCTCCTGTCCGTGTTGACAAGGGCCTCGACCTCAGGGATGTTGGCCTTCAAGGAGATGGCACTCAGTTCATTTAGCTCCTGGCTATTCAACAGCAGGTACTTGTTCCTGGAAAGAGGAGGCACGGTCTGAATACCCCAGACAAAGCTAGAACAAAAAGGTCAATACCACAGAGACTTGTTTTCAGCTCACTTACTCGTGGTGATCGCTGAAACTCTGCAGTAGCCGTAGAAACTGGATCTTGAAGGATATTTCCTGTAAGTGGTAAAGAGTAAGGATTAGACACCAGATTGGGGGGGGGGGGGGGGGCACGGACATATCATAATCAACGCTCAAAAGCAGTTTTAAAGGAGAAAGTATTAAGAAAGAAGTCTGTACCGGACTGCAGTCACAATTCTCGTTCTGGCCGTGCACCACATGATTGGAGGCGGTATACTTCCTCCAGATTAGCTTGTCGAACAAGTTATTGAGCCCTGGGATGAGACGGAACTCAGCCAGCATCTTATGGACCTGTGGAAAGAAACAGGAAAAGGCTCAGTAAATAGAGAGAGCTTTATTCTACTAGCTGCCCACGCCTTAGAATTAAAAATATCTCCAACAGATTACCTGGTTTCTCTGCCGGCCCATCAGAAGGACACAGAGCACATAGAGCACCTCCACCTTGTACATGATCTCATGGACAATCTTCATAGACTGGGGGAGGCGGTGTCTGAGAGGGCTGGTTGCCAGGGAGCTCTCATCTGATGACTCTGCAGGGATGAGGGGGAAAAAGGTCGATTTTAATCAGACTGCCAGGATCTGACTGATTGGTTTGGTATTGAGAATGTTGCCAGTGCAGTACAATCTAGTCTACAAAAGAATCGTTCAGTGCAATCCTTGGAGTGCGTCTGGATCGGACATTATCCTTCAAACAACATCTGGAAGAAGTCAAGGCCAAGGTGACATCCAGGGTCGCGCTGATCCGCCGCCTCGCTGGAACAACCTGGGGAGCCTCCGCTAAGACGCTGCGAATATCCACCCAAGCCCTGGTCTTCTCTGCAGCGGAATACTGCGCCCCAGTCTGGAGCAGAAGCCCACATGCGAGAAAGGTCGACGTGGCTATCAATACCTCACTCCGAATTATAACTGGATGCTTAAAGCCTACCCCTGTGTCCCTCTTGCCAGTCCTCGTGGGAATAGCACCGGCCGGCCTCCGACGGGAGGCTGCCACCCTCGCCCTGGCCAGGAAGGCACAAAAGTATGACTGGCACATCCTGCACAACACCACAATAACACCAGCACCTCCAAGCAGACTCAAGTCCCGCCACCCCTACAACAAGGCAGCACAAGAGATGCTCAACTCCACCTCTGAGGACATCTCCAGAGATGCATGGTTGGCAGCAGCTTGGAAGGAGGAGTGGGTGTCAGCCGGGCCCTCCCGAATCCACCGTTACATCTGGGACCCAGGAGATGGCGCCATTGGAGGAGATGACCTACCACGCCGGCAATGGACCACACTGAACCGTCTACGAACTGGGGTCGGTCGCTTTAAAACATCAATGAAGACGTGGGGCTTGGCGGACAGTGCGGCATGCGAGTGCGGTGACCCTGAGCAGACCGCCGACCATATAATCACCATCTGCCCCTTATAGAGACCACCCTCGGAAGCCAGCCTCTTTGACCTAGGACCAGAGATGCGGGCATGGCTACACGACACCGAGTTGGACCTCTGACGTTACACGAAAGAAGAAGAAGTGCAATCGTTTTAAGCTGTTGAAAGCCATCTTTTTCAAAAGGGGACATATACTGCATCTCTTGGCTACATCCACTTCCTGCTCTCTGGAAACCTAGTTCATCATCAGTGGTTGTGAATCAAAAATAATTCCAAACTAGAACGGAGTACCCTGCTGAGGGCAAGCCTCTGCCAAGCTGGATTGCGAATTAATCACACGGAAAAAGTTGAAAATCTATGCATGTAAAAAAAAAAGAAGATTGGCAAATCTCTTTGTTACACCAGTATAGGTCTTGTGAAGCACTTTTGTTGTAATTGATGAAGCATATATCAAGACCATTTGGCCAAAAGACACGTAGACTGCCATCACACCAAGACATGCCAATCTTGTGTAACTTTGCCACTGAACCATTGTGATTTGTGTGGCTTCATTCACAAACTGCAAACATAGTAACTATCAATAGTTGAAGATTCAATAGTGAAGCCTGGGGTAAAACAAAACCTGTATTTTAGGCGTGCCGGTTCACCTGTGCTACTTTGTTCAGCTTCCTCTGTGGCCATCTGCATGAGTGCATCCAAGACGAGAGCATTATCTAGCCATGTGTACCAGTCCTCCAGCTCCTGTAGGAAGTTGGATGCCCCGGTAGCCTCAGACACTTTCCTGGTGGCCAGTTTACACAGCCGTTCAATGAATCCCGGGATGTTCAACAGGGTTACTGATGGGAACAAGAAAGAGATCATTGATTCATCATTGCGGGATCGAATGTTTTCTATGATCCATGTCTATACAAAGAATTACATTCTGAATTCTTTAAAAAAAAAGTGAGGGTGTAGCAAGAGCACAACCTACTAGGGCTGTCAACTTTCCTCAGAAATGATATTCGAATATTGGTCTTAATTTTTTTTGTTGTTGACAGAAACAATGTATCGAGTGCTCGGATCCAATAAAACATATCTTTTGTTTGTTTTTATAACTTGATACATTGTTTTTTGTATTGTCCCTGTCAAATAAACATTAAAAAATTTTTTTTTTTTTCGAGGAATATTCCATATTCGAATATTAATTCACCAGCCCTACAACCTACCCTGGTTGACTTCTGCCCGCGAAGGGCTAGCGTTGCGTTTCTGCTGGGCGTTCTTAGCCAACAGGGTGTGTTTGTCATCATTGCCTATGTCAGGCTCTGAGATAGTGACGGACAGGATGCGACAGAAGTTTGCCAGCTGCTGCTGGTCGAAGCTCTGTACCAGGCCAGAGAGGTTGGGGATGCCCTCTAGCTGGATCATCTCCTGAAGACACCAACACACGGGTAACTGACATCATAACCACAGTTCTCAAACCACAATGAAAACTGAGGTAAGCAAACCAGCCACCAACTGAATTTATGATGTGGTTTTCATGTTTCCGTAGATCGTTTAAAGAAATTATAGCATTACAATATTATGCATGTATATGACCAACAGAACAAATAAGTTGCAAAGACGGTGGACATAATAGTCGCTCGAGAATGTCAATCTGTGTATTTGGATATTCGTCTGATTGACATGCCAATTTTTATGAACATGCCAAAATTTGCACAATTGCAGATGAACAAACAAAATAGAAACTGACAGATCTCCACCAAGGTGTCAGTTTGACTATAAGCTTCTGTCACCACATTCCATTTTGGCCAATATAATACTTCATGATGAATGTGACCAGAATGTGTGCGGTTTTGTGAGAGAACACACCCATGTGACAAATACCTGGCATAACTACAGTGATTGGTTCAGTATTGAGAATGTCAATACCTCGCCTTTTTGGGTAATTTGTGCGAAATGTTCATCAGTTCGACCACATTATGTGCAAATCCTCTCATGTGAGATGATATTGTGATAATAGACAGACAGGGGCTAAGAGGGTGTCCACAGAAAGCGCTCTTTGAGCGATGGAGCGCTTTGGATATCATGTCCGGAGGCAGCGCTACACACGCACCGAACAAGGCGCCTCTGATCAATGATTGTGGCATGTGTCTCTCCAACACTCTGCATAGGATTTTTTAGGTTTTACGATCAATTCAGATCATCAGGACATATACCGTATATGTCCTGATGAAGATCTGAATTGATCGAAACATTGATGACGCAATAAAAAAAATACACCAGCGCTTTTGTGATTTTCGAAAATATTGCCTAGTCCTCCTGACATTGAATCTCCAACCAACAAATGCGAGAAATAAAAACTGTTAGAAGACGAGATGTCGATGCCATGGCTACATTGTAGCAGGCAATTCCATATTGAAGAGGAAAGAGCTGCATGGGCCCTTAAGGTCCTTACACACCGGGCGACACCGGCGAAAATACGCAAAATTCGGACTCGTTCCGAATAATTAAAAGACGCTTTTTCGCTTCGCTTTTTCGCTTTTTCGCTCCATGTACGGAGCCATTGACTTTATAAGGTTTTAAAAAAAACGCATTATTCGCACAAAAAAATCGCCCCGGTGTGTAACAACCTTTAAGCTTCAAATTCAATATGCTATGATTCATTTAGTCAGTTAATCAGTTAAAGCATTAGATATAATAAAGCTTTGGCTGACCTTTTTAACTCCCAGAATGTCTTCAATTAAGGTAGCAGTCTGTAGGAAGGTCTTCTTGTTTGTCATCAGGGTGAAGAGAAAGAGAACAAAGTCATCTCTTGCAGCCAGGCTCTTCGTGACACCTTCCGTCTGAAAATGGGAAAATTGAGAGTAAATTTACGTTAATTAAATAATCATATTGTTTTTCTCTTTGTAAAAGGATACTGTTTTTTCTCTTTGTAAAGGGATATTGTGTTTAACACAGGAAAGAAAAACCATAACACTATCAACCTTTTTATTAACCCATTTAGACCTGAGGCCGATTCTAAAAATGCCTGACCTATTTGAAGTTCTGAAAAACTTCAAATATTTATTCAAAAATTACAACAAATGTATGTTGCTATATACTGTACATAGCAACAAGAACCCCAAAAGGGGTTCCCGTTCTGAAAGGTATAGTTACAAATAGGGGTTCCTGCCCAAAATGGGTTAAGAAAGACTCCTAGATATGATTAAAATGGAAGCAACACAAGTCATACTGTGCGTTAAAACATTTATTCGGTATGTGCAGGTGTAATATATATACTTACACATAAACAGCAGTTGTAGAGAACAGTAAGGCAGTCTTTGACCAAGTCATCATTCACTAGTAGGGCAAAAAAATAGACATCAAACTTCATTATTAGGGGTCTAACAATACAGGCTCTCTCTCTGCGAGGCGATAGGAAAACGCTGTTCGCCTCCCCACCTACCCTACCTGGCCACGCCCACAGTGGGCATGACCACGCCCACAGAGGGTGTGGCCAGGAATAAGGTCAATAAGACCATCACATCCTATCGAACTAAACCATGAGTTATGAGAAATAAATGTTGAATCTGGACCATATTCCCCAATAGACAACAAAGGGTAGGTAATGTCACATCGACTTACTTTTGGGTTTCTTCTTCTGCATAGTGAGAGTGGGCCTCATCAAGATCTCCACAAGCAGCTTCAAAGAAGGCAAAAATATATGTACAGTGAACAAATACTCTTGATTTCTTTTTGTATTATAACCTCTACAATACAACAGAGTGGCCTTATCTGGAGTAAGAAAATACCCTTTTGCATACAGTAAAGTAGAACTTACATCTACTCCGCCAAAGAGGACAAAGGTGTATGTGTGGGGGAAGGTGGATTCCTGAGCCGTCTTCCTGTCCTCGGTAACAAAAGACATGGCCTCCATGGAGAGTTGGGATGATAATACCTGATCAAAAATAACAGTTCAAGTCAGGTCAAATTTATTTGCATAGCCCTTGTTCACCGTTGCCATATAAAAAGGGCTTTACAAACGCACAATTGACAAAGGAAACAAAAACGATACCGCCTGTCTTTAGACCCTTTAATCAGACAAGGAAAAGCTCAATAAAAAAAGAAAAAACCTTTCACAGGTTATTTATGTCACTCTGGCTCTTTCACTTAAAAAGGGGTAGTTCACCCAAGAAAGGACTATTTATATTTTTTACATACCCGGTGGTGTCTTGGACTCATGGAGAGTTTAAGTTTGTAAAACATTGCTTAACGGTGAATCCAGAATCCAATAATGGAAGAAAAAACTTGATGGATGGAATTAATCAGAGACCCGAATTAACAACAGCAAAACAATATAAAATAATCTATCCTTAAAAGTCCAAAACACTGTTCTCTTCACGTTCAATTTTCTTCTTCTATGGTTATAGAACGAGAAAATAAAGGTTTTAAAACACCCGGAGGATAAACTGGCTCATGCACCAAAGACGCACGTGCCTGGGCGCTCACATGCATGTGAATAAGCTCCCGTTGAACCCTATGGGCATGGGCATGCCTGTGCAGGTTCTTCACTCGTGCATGTCACGGTTTGAACCGGAAGCGTTTTAAACGTTAATTTTATTTATTTTGGTGACTTCTTTCAACAGGCTTCGGCAGAAGATAATTTAAATGATATATGAGCGGTGTTTTGGACTTTATGGACGGATTTTTGTATATAGTTTGGCTGTTAATTCAGGTCTCTGATTAATTCCATTCATGAAGTTCTCTTCATTTTTGGATTCTGGATTCACCGTTAACAAATGTTTAACTAAAACTCTCTGTGAGTCAAAGACACCACCGGGTAGGTAAACAATAAAAATAAAGTCATTTCTTGGGTGAACTACCCCTTTACCACCAAATGGCAAATATTTAGTGGTGAGAGAGCTAAACCCAGTAATAACAAGACTTGTCATTTTGTCAAACATGGTATTTCGCTTTTCGCTGGTACCTTCCACGGCAAGCTCAACGCAACTTATTTTGTTTTCAGGCGGAAGTTGTGGTATCTGGTACTTTTTGGGGCACGGTGCCGAAGAGGTCAGCTGTCAAGAACAAGTTCATATCTATAGACCGTTATTCCAACTGTCCCCTAAGGCAGCGCCATTACGCCCGTTTCTGTGTGAGGTAGGCTAGCTACTTCCTGGTTAACTTGCGGGGCGTCAAATACTGCAGCAAACAGCTAAGCTAACGTCATCTGCCAATGGATACAGAATACTACGGAGCCATCTTCTATATCATCAAAAACCGACTTGGCTACTGTAATGCACTTTATGTTGGCATTAGCCAAGCCTGCCTGTTACGCCTACAGTAAAGTGCCATTCACACTGAGCATTATAACTATAACTAAATGATATCGTTCACAATTGTATTTTTTTGTGTGAACTCTGCCATCCACTTGACTTGGAACCATTTTTTAAACTATATTTTTATAGTTATAGTGCTCACTGTGTCAATGGCCCTTTAGTCCAAAACACTGCCGCTCGCCTCTTTAAAAAAAGGGGCATGCAAGCATGATCACATCTCCCCGATTCTTGCTCCCTAAACTGACTTAAATGCTTAGCTTGCTGGCTAGTTAGCTTATTATACAATCTAGTTGAGAATAAGTATTTAACATCTAATCATCCATGGTATTTCTTTCCAAGGCCTGTTTGTTCTGTGGGTTCTACTTGCTGACTTCCTGGTTTAATGTTAATTGCCTACCTATACATTTTTTGGGCACAGGCTTACAAAATGCAGACAACAAGCAATCCACCAGGCTACTAGTGCTGTATGCCTTCTGTCAGTCTCATAATGACAACTTTGATCTAAGCTAACACACCTTATCATTCTTGTTTAATATGGACCATTGAATAATTATTAATGTTGAAAATCCACTTTACATTCGTCATTACATGGATGAATGATTATGGTTTGGTTGAAATTGCTGGCCACGAGCCTGGCTGGCAAATGCCAAAAATATTAGGCTACTGTAACATCGTTGAACATATTATTTACATTCAGTGCCTTTTTTAATCTCCTTCAGACATGTTACTGTGAACCAAAGCTTTGAGGTTTTGTCAGGAAGCAGAAATGTATTCTACATTAAAATGGTGCATTTATATAGCGCTTTTATCCAAAGCGCTTTACATAGATTGTGCATTACATTCACCCAGTCACTAGTGCTGCACAATTAATCAAAAAAAGATTGTGATCTCGATTCAGACACCTATGCAATCTCGATTTTAAATTATGGCGATTTTTTTTCAATATTAAAAAAACATTACATTGACATTTTATTTTATTTTATATATTTACAAGAGAATCGTGTGAGAATCGTGATCTCAATTCTTATGGAGGAAAATCGTGATTCACATTTGAGCAAGAATCGTGCAGCACTACCAGTCACACACACACACAGATTCACACACCGATGGCGGAGGAAACCATGCAAGGCACCAACCTGCTCATCGGGAGCAATTAGGGGTTCAATGTCTTGCTCAAGGACACTTCGACACCAACTCTGGGGGAACCCGGGATCGAACCCGGCCACTCTACCCCTGAGCCACTGCCGCCCACATTGGCTAACACCATGCAATGTTATTTCAACAAACTGTTTTCACACACTTCTTTGAGAACTGAGACTACTAGAATAATAGCAGTGTTTAAATGACCTTGAGCTTGAGTTTTGATTACAACCAATGTTATCAACATCACTTTATATTTTTGGAGTGAACAGATTAGGAATGAAACCAATAATAATAACACGAAATATGAGTATTTGATATGGTGCAATAGACTAGCTTTCTCATGGTGCAATAGACTAGCTTTTTCATTGCTTTGATTAAGGTTGATTCATTTGACATTTCAGTCGCTGAACACAGTACACATGAATATAATTGGTATAGTGTAATAATACATGATTATATCGATGATAATGATGATAAGTCAACAATGTTCAGGAGCATGAGGGCAGAATAGAAGGCGGTGCAGACAACCATGGTTCAGCTACACAGCTGCAAGCCTGCAGATGTCACTTGCCACGGTATCTCAACATATTTACTTCCAATGACATTGGTCAACTTGGCCACGCCCCCGTGAAAAACAAAAAGGGAGACAAACAGACGAGGAGACAAAAGAACTGCCGAAGTCACCAAAACCTAACGCATACATTGATTTTATTTTAGCTGTTTATACAATAATGAAGTAAGAAGCCCTTATTAAATTGTGTTATTTAGCAGTGTTATACCTGAAGCTGTTTCACTCATGATACAATTTGTCTTTCAAAAGAGATATAGGCAGTAAGGAAATCCCATCAAAACAAATACCATATAGAAAGTACAAAAACTTTTTTTGTTGACAACCCTTTGATTACAACCCCAGTCAGTCTAAAAAAAACGAAATAATTCAGATTTGCCATATCCTAAGCTGATTAACCATTGCAATGGTTTAAATTCTGATCTACATCACAGCATAATGTTGCACACTCTGAAATGGTGAGACCAACCAAAGAGACAAGACAAATGTAATAATTTGGAGTGAAGCAGCTTCATCGTGGTATAACACTACAAAGTAACTCAATATAATATAAGAGCTTCTTACCTCATTGTCTCACTTAATTTCTGTAGTCTGTTCTGGTGACTTCAGTGCAGTACAGTATGTAGTTTGTCATCTATTTTCGCAGGCCTTTCGGACATAGCTGTAGATCAGTATCAATATCTATCTTCATTAATAGGAGCATCTTTACCTCATTGTCTAAATCGCAAAAATGGTTTGGTATCCATTGTCGTTCCAAGCGAGCCGAGGGAGTACCAAAAGGTGACATGAAAATGAAAATACTGCAGATTGCCGAATAGTCCGACAGTATCGTCACTAGCATTATTGCCTGACAACTCGAGTCAGTACCATGTGGTGTACATTTAGTTTTCGTGGCACAGTGTGGTTAACTTACCTTAAGTAAACTATGGGTGTGTGAGAGGTCACTATTGGGATGGCTGCTCTCATAGAGCTTCTGCAGCAGAGATGGGATGCCATGCCACTTTGCCCGCTTATCTCGCTCCTGGAGCAGGCTCTCTGGAAGCTACAATACATAGGCAGAGGGAAATGTCTGAACATTGCATGGTTAAGACATTTTGAGTTCTGTGTTTTATGTGAATTTAAGCACACACTTTTTTTCTATAGTCAAATGCCTGGAGTAAATTTAGTCATAGCAGCAGACAGCAAAGCACAGAAAGCCATAGTCAAGTCTTAGACCCATTATTTCAATGTACTGCATTAAAAAGTAAACAATTGTAGAAGATTCTAAATAACAGTGCCAACATAATTGTTAAGCATCAAGTTGCAGTAGCTGTAAAATGAAACATGTATAAGCCAAGAACCATTAATATGGATATAATACAATGCGTGTGATAAATATTGAAGCCATACAAAAAACGTGACCGTCTTGGGTCCAGTTGCCTTGGCAGTGGCAAAAACAATGCGATCAGGCAACGCAAAACGCAGCATAAAAAGCAGGGAGGAGGGCTGTAAACATCTAAACGACTGAATACTTGCAAATATAAATTAACTTAAATATAGGAAAAACTTTACACAAGTATGTCAACGTTAATTTATGCACGCAGCTGTTTGTGGGGTATCATCCATTTATAGCAGAAACGGTTATTGTGACTTGCGTGCGGTTACGTAATCACCCGAGTTGCTCACGTCACACGTCCCTTTCGACAACTGTCTGTCACTCACACGAAAATGACATGTTTTCAACTGAAAATACTGTCGACGTGATTCGCGTTTGACCCCAGAGAATAACATACATCATTTCTGTAGAACGAAAGAGTCGTTCCATGTATAAATAAAACATTAGCTAGCAACACATAGCGTTATGTGGCTTGTCAAATACTCTTAAAAACATTCCCAAATTGGTCACAAACTCATTTATTGAAAGAATTGCACGTGTCTTCGTGCAGTGAATATCCAAAAACAATTTATTGACAGCAAATGTACGTTAAAAAAACACTCAAATCAAGCAATGACGTTTATTACAATAATGCCTGCTAAAGTCAACTTAGCTTGCGATGCTAGGCTAATGCAGAGCTAACAACAAAGGAAACACTTTTAAGAGCCGAGCTGACCAACTATACCATCGAAGTGTACTCGTTTTATAAGACAACGTTAAGCTGCTAACGCACAGACAAGATGATAATGATGTTAAGTAGCATTTATGTTGTTTTAAAGTCCCCCACTATTGAAACAAGAGGGCGACTTCGTTCATCTTCACTCAAGGCTTCATTTATATATACTGCGTCGTACGAGCCCTTTCCTCTCAAAATAAATTACGTAGTATTAAGTGGAAAACGTCGCTTTTATCGCACGTTAAATGCTCTTTTGAGGTTAATTGTAGCCTATTAAATTAAGCCTTTTACAGCAGTGCTTCTCAAAGTGGGGTCCAAGGGGGTTCCAAATGGACCCTTGCAGGTCTGTAACTCTGAGAGTGTACAAATGGAACGGGTCCATTTGGTTCCATTTGTACACTCTCAGAGTTATGGGGGGGTCCTTGAAATTAAAAGGTTTGAGAACCACTGCTTCACAGGGCAGAATAGAACAGAAAAGGACTACGTGTTTGGTTGGTTTCTAGGCACTAAGGCAGGGTTCCAAACACCCTCGTCCCTCTGCTGTTGAAAGATGGAGCTCTATAACTCTAACCCGTACGTCACACATATATGTGTCTCACCTGTGTCCCTCGACTGAAACCCTGGCCGCTAATCTGACTGCTGGTGATTCTGGTGACAATGCTGCTGCTGTTGCAGGTCCTCGGTTTTCGTCCAGTCCAAGGCAGGGACTCGTCGGGGGACTCGGACCCCAGAAGCGTCGCCATTATTTCTGCTCTTCTTCCTGTTGAACTGAACTAAGTCGGGGCAGGAAGTACGCGAGGGCTTTGATAATCTCGCGTTACGTACGCAGCCAGACAGACCCCTCGACCTATCCGCCTGACGAGATGAGGCAATGGGGGAGAAGGGGGAATGATTCGATAAGGAGGTATTTTTTATGTTTTTTAAAATGTATTTCTCAAATAATGTGTATTCTCAAATATTGTATTGACTACATCTTATTCATTGGTTTAATTTGTTTAGGGCCTGATTCATTACAAACATCGAGGCAGCTTGGGCAAGCGCCACCTACTGGTTGAATTTGACAGTGATAGGTGGGCACTATAGGGAGATCTGGGCACCTCGATGTAAAATTGGCTACTTTGTCCAAAATGTTGATTATATATATATATATTTGAAAAAATTGTCTCAAGTAATGTAAAGTATACATGATGTGAACATGCACATGTACATCATTATCAGCCTTAAATGTATCCTTCAACTTCTTGTTTATGCCCCAAAATGACTGGGTAATAGGTGTTGTAGCAATTGTAGAAAATAGAAATATTAGACCTAGTTGAATGTTTAAGCATGTTCTAATCTAATCATGTACACTTTACTTCGCTTTAAAAAAGTGACAAGTAGTTTTTTTTTTTTTTTACATTTTGGATAAAATATCCAATTTTACATGTGCCCAGATGTCCCTAAGTGCCCACCTATCCTGTTACCCCATCACACTGAGTGAATATTTGGAGTACATCACATCTAGGTACATCATCATGGCAAGGTAACTCACAACCCCTCTACTCTACCAGTGTAGTGTAATTTTGCTTTATGGAGGTTTTGTTTACACTTGTATATTATCTCATCTTATCTTATCTTAGGGTGAACTCACTGCACAACACAGAAATTATGTAAACAATTGACACGATGCACACAGCCTTGTTTATTGGATACCAATCGATCACATATGTACAGAAGCCCAAAGTATAATAAATATAATTCCAAAACCCTTTGCATTACTGTTGCCTATCCTGTTCAGATGAGACGTACGAGACCCAAAATAGCGGTACCGCAGTGCCGACCAGCAGTTAGGTCAGCAGAAGTGAAAACAAATGTGGGGAAGTTATTCCATTAGCCTAAATTATGACTACCACTAAAATTGTATCTAAAACCGCCAGTGCCATAAAGCCAGGGTGGAGCGAAAATGTCATATGGATTTATATTGAATGGAATAATATACAACTCCAGATGTTCCATGTTGCCATTCAGAGGCGTTCAGAACATGATTTCTTCCTTTTTGCCAGCTCGTCCAGTCTTTATTGACCAGCAGCTGACCAGGCATGCCATTACTCATTATCCATTATCTGTCACCCAGTGTCTTTCCTCAAGTGTCCCAACTACTTAGAGATCCATTGTTTTCTCCTGTCATGTAGAGGTATGAAGTAATGGATTCCAACAATCCCTCGCTCACTAAAGAGTTCTCCTCCGCATTCGTTTTCTTCCTAAAGATCATCGACCTAGGGTGAGAGAGGCACAAGACATTAATAAGTTACAGTTACAGTTTAAGGCCTGTCAAATGGTAAGTAATCAAGAAGTTTCTCATTCAAGGCCTACATTATACAGGCTCTCCCCTGCCCAAGAGCCACATTAACCCATCATCATAAGTAGCAGTACTACAGCGACATCTTGTGGCAGTCATAGATTCTCTCAGTAAACAGACAGAATGGTAAGCACCTGCTCGTGTCCCTCCACTTAAAGGTAGGCCTCCTGATGGTCAAGGGCAATGGCATGGCATTCTCTGTAGTGGTGTTTGAACCCTGGATGAAGCAAGGCTCCTTCAGCATACAACACAGGCCATCTCCAAACCCTGTCAATGGATACAACATCTCAATTTCTCTTCTCTTTTTCAAATCAAATCACATATTTATTCTGGGATATCCTTTTTTAGGTATAAATCATCATCAAGAAGAAGAACAACAACAACAACATATTTTCACTACCCACCAGAGTAGTGTTGGACTAGGTGATGCAGAGAGGGGAAAGTGATGCTGGGGGATATATATAACCAGCCATTTTGGAGTCGACAGATGCGGTAGTGCTTCACTGAGTCCAGATATGACGAGCCAGCTCTCTTCAGGATAGAAAGTGAGTAACAGTCTAGGGGCAAAACAAGTACATAGACCATATAATAAACAGTAGCTTTTGAAGCACTGAAATATGAAATACAACCCAAATATAAAATACATTTACGTGAGCACAATCTTGGAAGCTATTTGTTTACAATTATTATTATTTTTTTTTCATGCAAATAGAAAATACTGCATGTCTTCAGGGATAAGCAAGGAAATGACTGGGTGTTGAGGTTAGACTGCCAGACTTGGATTGAAGATACACATTTTTGGTAGAATGAAACTCTAATCCAAAAGCAAGATACTCACCTCTGTTGGACTGTGAGTCTCTGACAATGAAAGCCCCTGTTTCGTTATTTGGTAGCAAAAGCAGCTGTTCTGCTTTGTTTCTGCTGATACCTGTGAACAGCCACCTGAACATGAACAGAAGATTTTAGACATTTAGGCCACATGGAAGAGGTATGTGTCATACTAACAAAATATTCTTTTAAACAATACATTATTATTTTGTTAGGAAACTCTATGGAACTACATCAGAGAGAATCTATGACTGGAGAACAACAGAACCTAAAAGCTGATGTAAGTTAACCCAAGAGTATAAAGGTCCTCTTCCACCCCTCTGTCTGCGATGTTCGCCTACACATAAACTCCTCAAAACTCTCAGGGCCGTCCCCATGTAGTTTCAGTCAGTGGTGGAAAAAGTACTAAATTATCTTACTTAAGTAAAAGTATCAATACTGCAATGTAGAAATAAGAAAAAAAAGTCTGGAATTAGAACTTTACTTGAGTAAAAGTACAAAAGTATTGGTATCAAGAAGTACTTAAAGTACCAAAAGTAGAAAGTACTCATTATGCAGAATGTCCCATTTCACAAGTTTATGTAAAAAAAAAAGTTTGTATAAAGATCTTTTGAAAATAGCCGATCTACAAGCTCACAATGCGTCATGACGCATTGTGAGCTTGTAGATCAGCTATTTTCAAATGGCCGAAATGTATACAGAGCTGAAGTGGTTAATGTACGTTTTGTAATAATAATCCAAATCTATACAGTAACTAGTAACTAAAGTTGTCAAATCATTGTAGTGGAGGAAAAGTATAATATTTGCCTCTCAGATGTAGTGGAGTAAGTAAAAGTACTGCAATTTGGAAATACTCCAGTAAAGAAACGTTACCTCAAAATTCTACAAACTGGTAATACATATTGTATCATATTGGTAATACATATTGTATCATATTTATTTTGCTTTCCGTGCTCTTTAAGTACAGTACTTGAGTATATGTACTTAGTTACTTTACACAACTGGTTTCAGTTATTATTGTAATTGTCCCCTGTGCTTCGACAAATAACATATTATAGAGATTTATTTATAGTTGATCATCTGGATGTGACTTACTTGTTTGTCACTTTGGCCGTGTAGTCAGTAGGAATGTAGCTCTCTTGGCCTGAGGTTGTAGATTTCACCATCATGAAATCTCCATCACTGTCAATAAAATGAGCAGTCAGTCAAACCTACTCCTTAAGAGAGTGAAACTAGGATTTACTTAAATTTGTCAGTCACTTAAGTTGCATACTTTGATACAATGGTGAGCCTTTCCCCAATACGCATGGTGAATTCTCCAAGACCATAAGCAGGGTAGTCATGCAGGGACACAATCATGTTTATCTGGCAGTCTGCAAAGGCAAGATAATATATTGGGTTAATTTCAAAAGAGCAGAAGCCAAAATAAGTTAAATAAATGTAATCATTTTTGTAATTAAATGTAAAGCCTATTATGCACACCGAAAATAGCCCTCCTACAGTACAAGCTCACAACGCTTTGCATCCAAGACAAGTTGTGAGCTTGCAGGTCAACTATTTTTGGAGTGTGACGCCATCGTACAACTATTGAATTGGGCTTAATGCTGATGATATCCTGTGGCATTGTGCATAATTTGGGGGGTGGACCGTACCTGGTATGATGGGTTCTGGTGGATTCTCCTGGGTTGGCATCTTAGATCTGAGTTGGATTAGGCAGTTCCCCATGATCTTTATCTTCTTTCTGTAGCTCTGCTGGGTTAGATGGCTTTACTTAGTGGTCATATTCATAATTCAATTCTCAGAAGAGCATGGCTATATCGTTAATATAACAACCCACAGCTAAAGGCGTGGTGTACTTTTTCACTTGTAGCGAGGCAAGAGAAAGAAAGGGTAAAGGAAGACAACTAACCACAACAACAGCCATTGACATCCTGTGTTATATTTCCATTTGAGCTCACATTTCAGGAAATAGACAAACTATTGTGACTTTTTTGCACATAAAAAAAAATAATAATAATGTGTCACTCAATAATGGTTAATTACTTAGGTGGTCTTTACAAGCAAAATGGCAGCACATTAGTTTGCACAATACAGTTAAATTATAAAAAACAAATGAAATGACACAAGCCAACATACACAAGAAGTAAAAGAGGGGAGCAATGATAATAGGAGAAATACAGAGCAAAACATTGATCTGCATTTAGTCAATTTACTCAATATTTAAAATGTCTGTGACTTTAGATTTAAATTCACCTCTGTTAAGGTGGTGGAGGTAACACGCACGCACGCACGCACGCACGCACGCACGCACGCACGCACACACACACACACACACACACACACACACACACACACACACGTGTACACACACACACACACACACACACACACACACACACACACACTCTCTCTCTCTCTCTCTCTCTCTCTCTATATATATATATATATATATATATATATATATATATATATATATATATATATATATATATATATATATATATATATATATATATATATATATATATATAAATAAACTAGGCTACTGTGGCATTGACTTTAATGGAATGAAAAAAATGCTACATAAAATGATGCTCACCTTTATTTAATTATGTGACCAGAAATGATGATGTTCAAAAGTAATCCTTCGCAGGAAAAACTGATATATGTGCAAAACCTTATGACAAAAACTTGTCTTCCCATAGACTATGCAAATATGTGCTCAGATGTGTATGAGCAGAGCTTATATTCCCTTTCAGTCAGGCTAGGTTCTTCCTTCCTTCCTTTAAAGACCTCCTCATGTGACTCATAGATGTGTGAGTTAAGAGAGTGAAGCTGGTAAAGCGGTAACAGGCAGCGGAAAACGTCTCCATAAAGATGATTATTATCTTTATTTTGACGCTGTCCACCTGTAGGTTAGGCTCTGTCTGTAATAGACAGTTGGCTTTGTTCGTTGCATTCAAGCACTGACGTCGGTTAAGCAATACAGTTGCTGTGTCTGTGTGCAGGGCTTTTGAGTGTGCACTGCAATGTATAAATATGATGTCACTATGGTTAACCACATAACTGCAACCATAATGAACGGAAAGGGACATGTGTACGGTACATATGTACCTTTCTAAATTAGGTAGCATACATAGATATGATTTGTGATGTGTCACTGACAGAACATTAAGTAGCCTAACTACCAGTAAATATGAGTGGGAGGAATCTTTAAGCCTAATCTTTAAGCCCCCTCCCCCCCTCATGGAACAACAAAAGCAAATTGCTCCATGTTGGCTTGAATGGGGTAGGCTATAAGTTACAGAAAACACACAGACAAGGTTGAAAAGTGGCAAAATTCTCTCTCCTTTTAAATAACTGCCAGTAAGCAGAAGTGGGTAGAAGCCTGTAAATCTCAGTTTACTTCCCTCTTTGGGTCAATTCAGGGCAATGGTTTCCAACACTTTTGTTAACGATTGTAACGGGTTATGATGATGATGATGACGTTGATGATATTTGGTGATAAGTGTCTCTATTTTTGTGGAGTGACACTGAACCACTTCTATAAGTAATCAAATTGAGTAAAAAGACAATCCACAGAAGCTTGAAGATAAAAATCTGCATTCAAACACTAATGTCAGTCATGCTAAATGATACAGCTGTGTCAGCTGTTGGCAGTGGTTCTCAAAATGGGTACAGAGGACCCCCAGGGATCCTTGAGGGGGTTCCAGGGGGTCCCCAGAGAATGTTAGTAAAAATCCACCGTGGTGCATCCGGCTTTGTCGAGCGTCTACACGAACACAATTGGCCCGTGTGCGGGGGAGGGAAGCCGGGCGGCGAGGGTGATACTGGTCATTGCTAGTACTCCTACTGGCTGGGGCACCTGTCAGCGGGGAGTGTTGGGCGGGAAGGACGATTCCGAAGGCTCTACGTCCTCCTGGTGGGGGCTCCTTAGTCCTTACTGGCAGGTGAGTCAGTAGGATACGAGAGCGGTGACAACACAGAAATGTGTGTGGGGAGGAATCAATTGGCATAACGACTAAATTGGGGAGAAAAAGGGGTAAAAAATCATTTGAAAAAGAAAAAGAAAATGTGTAATAATATTTAACTTCTCTATTAATTTATCTGTACATTCACAAAACCTCTATCTGTGTGTTCATGTTTGTCTGTCCCGAGCATAACTCGGGCGGCCTCTGACCGATTGACCTCAAACTTGGCGTGTATGCCAGAGATGACCCATCTGGTGCAGTGCCGAGTGGGAACTTGGTCGGACCAATGGTTGTCGAGAACCAAAAAATCACTAATGTCTGTTGTTTGTCCACGGGTCTGTGGATAAGGATAATTCCTTTAACACGTCCGTTCATGAAAGTCCATGCGGTCTTGTTTCCAATGAGGGCCTGTGAGCAATTAGGGGTTAAGAGTCTTGCTCAGGGACAAATTTCATTTCGTCGACACATTTGCTGGCCTGGCCTGGAATCGTACCTGGGGCAACTACTGTAGGGCCTCTGGCTGCCTAGGCGGGCTCACTCAGCTATGGCCGCCCCACAAAACTCTGTATCTGTGGGGGTATATGAACCGGCTTACCTGATTGGCCAACCTGACCCATCAGCTTCACGGATTGACCATATGGCGTCGCGTTTGTGCTGCTGCACCAATAAGTGGTAGCGACGTAGCGTAGTGTGTACAATTCTACTCTGTTAGAACTCCAAATATGGAGATCCCCATATCCATATTTAGTTGATCGGTCACATGGTAGTGGGTACCGCACTAGGTACTCTGACAACATGCACAATGAGTTTGCATAAATGGGTGGGGAATTCATTCCTAACTTACATTGGTCCCGAATAGGCCGGTGCCGGTTTATTTAAATAACCCATTGATTGTAATATCAAACTTTATTAGTACTGTGGTAACAGGTGGCCTACTGCATGGGGTGCATTGGCGTAACAACGGGTACAGCGAGTACTCTGACAACAGGTATCATTTATAACTGTTGGGGTGGGGCTATTCATTTCATTCCCAACTTGCATCATTCCCGATTTACAGTGTTCCCGACTTGGTTGGGTCCGAGTTAGTAATGTTTGATTTCACTATTATTACACTGGCTTTAAGTTAGCCCAATGAGAGAAAAAGGACTATTCAGATCATAGGTTTCACTTTCTCCACGATCTCTGCTATCACTATGTCCCCACCAATTCTGTATTAAATAGGGGTTTCTAAGGCTGTTCATCACCAGTCTGCATGATGACAAACCCGGACTGCCTAAGCAGTTAAGTTAAGCTATACAATTAAATCCCTCTTGATTCTTGATTTCCCGGCACAAAATCATTTCAAATGGGGGTCCATGACCTAATACGTATCAATTTGTGGGTCCTTCACATGAAAATGTCAAGGTCATACAGAATTGGTTTAAAAAGGTTTTATTCATTAAACTTAGGTCAGGATTGCAGCCAAATGAGAAAATGAGCAAACAATGTGGGAGGAGATATGATACATTTTAGGCACCTCTATCTATTTGTACTGATTCACTCTCATTTGTATAAGTATAGAGATACTTGTGACGGATAAAATTTTCAATTTAGGCTTAATATGCGCTCTTATCCAGAGCGACTCGATATGCGATGAGATACACAGTGCATTTTCTTTCAGTTTCTGTTTTTGGATTACTGTCTCAGTGTATTTAGTGTATTGTCTTGTGGTGTATGTATGTATTGTTGTTGTTGAAACCTAAAAAACAAAACAATTTAATAATAATGTCTGCAAGTCTCTGGTTTGATGACCGGGCAAGCTGGACCATTTGCTGCATGCCACCCCCTACTCTCTCTCTCTCTCTCCTGTTTCCTGTCTTTCTCCACTGACTAATTAAATTGGCATAATGACAAAATTGGGGAGAAGAAAAGGAGGTGAAAACTAATTGGCTACTCTAAATTTGAAAAAAAGGGTGATAAAAGGCTGGAAAATCCCCAAAAATAACGTTAAAAAAGAATCAGGGGCCCATTGTACTCTGATGTCATGTTTTAAGATAACTAGTCAATTTCTGAACGCCGAGGTAACTTCAAGGTTCCATAATCCCAAAATGAGAGATCTATTTAGGATAAACGTCCTGCTTCAAGTAGTCCACTACTGTATGTAATCACATAATTCGATTTCTTTTTTACTAAAAACTTGTCAAGTCTCCCATTGATGCAGTATTCTGCATCTTAACTTTGTTCCATAATCAAGAAACCAAGCTGCATTCACATAAAGGGATATTGTAGGCCTAGCCCTACCTAATTTGAACAAAAATTTTATTATATATCTTTACAAGAACAACCAGATTTGATTTGTGAAGTCACTATAAGAACATTAACTGCCAGTAAACAAGAGTGTTTCAGCTATTTCTGGAGAGTGACACATCTAAGTAATGAAAAAGTAAATAGACCATAAGGCAATCAGCAGAAGCTTGGAGATGGAACACTTCTTACTGACACTTAGATTCAACACCCACGAGATTCTGATTGCCATTCAAATGGAAAATTAATCTAGAACATTTTATCAGAGATGCAGAAGGGCTGACAATTTTTTTAAAATATTAAACTAGAAGAACATTTAATTTGAACTGCAGTCTACAGATGACAATTCTAGTTTCTTTTTTAGATTAAGCTAGCTAAATATAGATGGCCTAAACTGTGAAAAGAACATTTAAAAGATTGAGATCCATCATGAAAATGAAAGAAAAAAGCACAACTGCGGTTGGAAACTTGACCTCAGTCATTTCAGTTTCACACCTTGCAGAAGTAGCACAGGGCACCGATCTCATGCAACTTCTTTCTCTTTACTTCTTATGTTGAGTGAGATCATTCTGATTGACCCTGGAGGGAAAATAGATTTTGCAAACACAAGAAAGAAAGATTGTAGATTGATTACACTCACAGACCTTTTTTCATCTTCTAGCTTTATTCAGTAGTAGTATAAATGACTTGAATCAGCAGACAGTGAGAAGCACCACTGGGCCTCTCAGTGAAGGGACCGAACACATTTTTTTTCACATCTGAATCCACTTTTCAAAAGGAGGCTAAATGTAGGATTATAGGTCAACTGAACAAAAAACATCAACTGAACAAAAACATCAATTGAAAACAGAAAAAAACTAAATCAGTTTAAAAAAAAACAATCCAAAACAAGTTAATGTATGTAGTGAGAACTGACTGAAGCTACATATTAACCACTCCATATTATCACTGTCCTCTTGTATTTGCACATGTAAAAAGCAGCTTTCTTCAAGGTTTGTTTGAAATCAGGTTTAGTTCTACTTCAGCTAGTATGTAGTACAGTCAGCAATTAATAAGATCACTCTACCTGCCCAATTGCAGAAGCAAAAAGAAAAAAAAAGATACTGTGGAATCCCATTTCTGCAGGAATCACTCTACAGTGTGTGTGTATGTGAGTGATGACTGAATCGGCAAGATAACGCAGCAAGAAATGTTTCCACATAAAAACAACTACACTACAGTAAGTCACAATCGATGGAGGCTGTGTTTAGAGTCAAATGCATGAATGACGGGCTAAATGATAAAATAAATGTTTCTATATTTTATTCAGACAACAGAACAGGGTATATGAGACAATCTTCTGGCTGGGAATGAACAGTCAGTCAATGCAAAGACACATGGCAGTAAAATAAATACAAGGAACACTATTACAGGAACAAAAATGAAGGAGACAAGATAACTAAACTGATGCCTCCAAATGTGACTGCACAAGACATGCTTACACAGAGTGAAAATAGTGGAGAATGGCTAAGTTGTTCATACCTTCACACCATTTAAATATTTAACATTTTTGTTTAAATATAATTCTTTATATCCCCATTCGGAATGTGTATCAGACAGTGTATTATTCAATAGAATATTCAATAATATGCATCTTATTATATTTATTATATCTTCAGGTCTATCACACAAGTCATTACAGATCCTCCTGTTATTGAAGAGCTTAGGAGCAGGTTAGGAGAGTGAGAAGAGAGACAGATAGGAGACGTATAAGTTACTGAAGGGAGGTGGAGAACAGGAAAGGGTGGTAGCAAGAGGCTGGAGGGGTGTCATTTTAGCAGGATACCTCCATGGTCTGGGGTGCAGACACACTGTCCAGACCCCCAGTGCCACCCTCCAGCAGGCTGTTAAGGTTGCTGCGGCTGCGACTGCTGTCCATGGAAGTGATGCTGGAGGATGAGGCGGTACGAGAGCGAGCCAGACGAGTCATTCCTGCTGTCGGCACTGGGAGGTACACACACACGCAGACACATTAGCATGCCAGTCACACAGCACAGAGACTCATTGCAGTGCAGGGGAGTGCAATGATGTGACTCGACTGGTTTAGAATCACATTCCCAATAAGATGACTGAAAACAACCGCCAATATTCACCATGCAGACAATTCTGGGCAATTGTCATTTTCAAAATGAATCAAAATGAAAAATAAATGGAAAACAAATACGTGTGTGGAAAAAAACAATATATTGCACGTGTGAATGAACGATACAATTCAGTATTCAATTCAAACAAACTGAGGCAACAACACCAGAATACAGCATTGGCAATTCCACTCAACTGAAAGGAAGCAGCACTAGCACCTCATGCAACAAAATAGGACAGATAGAACTGAATCCATGCTCGGGGACGTAAATTAAACGCCTACAGGGAGATGAATGTGAGTCAAAGTATGCAAAAGATTTAATTGTGGACAGTTTAGAAACAATATCCACCACACTCCAATGCTAAACTCTCTTCTCTGGACCTTCTATGCATACATTGACATTCATCTTTTGTAGGGCAGAGGTGGGCTAAAGTGGAGGTTGGCATTGGGTCAGAAGCCTTCTAGCCTGGAAGCTGAGCTCAAGAACTTGGTACCTGATTCGGTGCTCAGGTGACTGAGGAGAACGTAGGGAACTGTAAGTGTTGGTTAAAGACAGGAAGAAAAGAGGGAGAAGGGAAGAAATGTTGAAAAAGTAGCTTTTGAGTTGCCATTTACCACGTTGGTTTGTGCCCGATTCAAACAGAAGGTCAATGGGGTATTGTGCCCATCACCGTGCCTTATTAGAACAAAAAGGTCTTAACGAAACTGCAGTAAATGGACTGTAGGCCACACTGTGGCCAGCAGTAAGTTCAAATGGCTTTTTTGTTTTTACACAATAGATAAGAGATCAAAGTATGCATTGAATCTCATCTCTGATACTTGTGTAGCCTTTTTTCATTTCACACTGTTGGCAATGTGTTAAACCGAGGAAAAGCAGCTTTCAGAAACACGCTGAGGTGTTCCATTTATTTTCCACCACTTTCTCTGCATGAAAAGACTCTTTTAATTTGTACTAATCCTGCAATGCCATTTCCTCAACAGGGGCGGTGAGGTGGGGTCAGGGGGCTTGGTGGCCTTTATAGCAACACTGATCCACGGCATACTAGATTATTTACCACCAACGGGTGCCCTCCCACTGTGAAGGGTTGGGGTTGGGTGGGAGGGACAGAATTAGAGCAACACAAATATACACAGGCATCACCTATAAAGCCAGAGCAAAAGCAAATCTACATATTCATGAATTTATCCATCCATGGACCAGCCTCTGGCTTGTGCACTTGTGCATTGAAAATCAATACGATCTAAAAAATATATAATAATGTTTTTGTATTATTCGTTTTTGCAGATGAATGGGAAGGTAAAACCTGGAGGTCTGTTTAAGTATGCACTTTGAATGTCTCTGGAGGACACTGCATCATTAAACAAATAATAGAAAATAGGAAAGATAAACACACAAGGCAGAAGAAAAATGAGTGTTTTTCACTCCCACTCAGAGCTGAACAGGAAATATATTGCTGTTCAGCACACATCTGTGATGCCACCTTCACTTCAGACATACTAGAAGCACCTCACCTACTGAGGATTGGGGGTGCGACACGAAACTGCAAAGAGCAGAAAGGAAATGGTGTTAGCGACCACAGAGGCGCAAAGAATGCCTCGCCGTGTCCGGGGTGACAAAAGCTGGGTCTTTTCAAGCATTGTTGGCCACGATCCACAGCCCAAAATTGAACACCGCATTGAAAACAACTCTCCTACATTCGTCATTGCACTCACGTCAACAGGAAATGCACCTAAGGACACAGGCTTCGACCACAAACACGGCAGTTCACAGACTTGTAAATATGATTTGACAGTTAGTACAGAACAGGCTGATACAAAACCTGAATAACATACAACACAGGACTGTAGCAACACAGGACTTATAAATTATGCCAAAACTGCACTGAAGGAAATGCAAGATTTGTGGACTTACTGTATCCCATGCCCTGAACAAAGTACTTGAAGGCCTCAGCCAGTTTGCCAGGCTGTGAAAATCAACAACAACATAGAAGCCATGATTTAGAATAAATTCAGACAGATAATGCAACTTTATGTTGATCTTTTTCTTTAAAAAATAAAACCCACCTGCACAACCTGGGGCAAGCCTCCACAGTCAGCCATCTTAGAAAGAAAGAACAATTTGTGAGGCTTTGTAAGTGATTGATATAGACAGAAAATTGAAGGTTGCATCAATGATGTTTACCTTTAGCAATGTGGTCTTGGTCGGATTTAATCTGGAATTGCACTCCACCTGAAACACGGCCATACATCTGAATTACAAGAAGCGATACCAAAACAGAAATAGGCTATTTTCTATATTATCTAAAAATATTAAAATTTGTAATGATATGCCCAAAACAGGAATATAAGGGTGTGGTTAATACCAAGTTTATTATTACCAAAGCTTCTTTGGTAATGATAAGCTTCCAAAGTTTTTGGGATATTATGCCATTCAACTCACCACAGCCTCCACGGCAGGTGATGTGTCCCCAACCACCAGCAGGGCAGGGCATCTGGGTAAGAAGAGAACAGGGACAGACATGACTACAACAGACGCACAAGTGAAACTGATTAAGTATTGCTATTAGCCCAGTGCCAAAACCTACGTTAGTGTGTTGACGGTATCCTCATTCAGACCTACAACTGGCCTCTCAATCTCCAGGTCCCGACGGCTAGTAAACAGAAGACACGTTGTTAGCTTGGACGAGACGTACTCCGCACAATGAATGGCTACTACTATATGTGCTGTAAGGTGATCTATGTGTCTTTTGGGCTCCACTGGCCAAAGTCCTGATTTATTGTGCAACTCACTATTTGATTGTCCTTGAGTAGGGATTTGTATTTTTTTGTGTGTGTGGCATTGATTGCTGTTGCTACATTTTGGGTTTGGGTTTTTGTCAGCACTCGCTGACAATGCAGGAATTTCTAAAATCGATAAATAAAATACTATCTTTCCAAGGATAAGAACACATCCAAAACCTTAAAATACTGATCTGCTATTCAAAGGGATATAGACAAAAGAAAAAGGTATATGTTACTGTATATATTGTCATACTATTGGTAGGAGCCGCAGAATAGGGCCAAATTGTCCTGGTTGATGTCCTGGGCGATGTGCAGACGATAGGTCTGGATGAGTTCCAGGTTGTCCGTCAGCTCCTCCTGAGAAGTGTAGAGTAGAAGAAAACTTAATTTGTGGAATGCAGACATATCTAAAAATACAGGAACAATTCAATGAACCTGGTCAAATTAAATAAAGAAAATTAAATCAGCATTTGAGCAAAGAAGACAAGATTTTAATGCCATCGCACTGACAAAAAAAAAAAGCAAAACTAACCAGTGACCACATAATGAGTCATCCTACAATCTATGCTAAATCTCCATCACCCAGTGGTAAGAGGACAGAAATAACAGTGTCTCTGTATTTCTAAGATAAAGACAAGAAAAATACATGCAGGAACATCAAGATGTTACTGTCACTGTGACTGTAACAATTCACACAAGGGGAAGACACTGATAGGAATATTGTGGTAAATACTCACGGTGCTGAAGTGGTGAGCCATTATTATGTCCACCAGGTTACTAGTCCATCCTGTCAGCTGTCAATATGCAATAAAAAAAAGGTCGAATTAAAGGAGCTGGCATTGTGACCTCCATATGTGTGTGCGTGCATGCGCGCGCATGTGTGAATGTTAACGTGTTTAACATGGGGGAGTATAAAGATGCATGAGTATGGTAGACATACAGCATACATTAGGCCACTCAATGAAACGTAACTTAGTGTTAATTTAACTCCAACAAGAGTATAAATGGAACCATAGGGACTTGGTCCGTTTGGTTCTATTTGCACTCTTCAAACCAAAGGTTCCATTTTTGCACACTACAGAGTTAAATGAACAGGAGGATTTAACTTTGTACCAACCTTGGAGGCGGCCCAATCAATCCAACCCTCTGCACAGGGGTCTACATCGATCAGGACGAGGCCTTCTGCCAGGGTGGGATTGTTCAGCTGTGAAGACAAGGAAAAAGGTCAGTTGTGGATAAGGTTTTAAATGAGCTTACTCTGCAACAATTGGCAGTTCACACATCTTTACTAATCCAGTATTCAATGGACTTGGATGATGAGGTAGTTTGTACCTTCTTGCGAACATACCGTCTTATACCAGATTTATACTTGGTTGCGCATTGTGTTGAGCAGTGAAAATAGCCGATCTACAAGCTCACAATGCATTGCTATTACTGCACAACTAAGCATAAGTCAGGCTTTAGCATCCACTGGGTTAGCCTACATGCTGGACACACCAAACTACCATGGTTTTCTTCCCACAAACAACCAATCAATCTTTCTTAATTAAATTCTGAAGAAGACCGGACCCTCCAAGGAGCAAGTCAGCTCAGTGATTACTAAACCCACCTGCATAGGCCGTAGCCCCCAATCCTCTCTTTTCGCCATTACATTTTTCCTCGACCCTGCTCGCTTTCCCTTCTTTCTGCTCTATTGTACAGACATCACGCCTACTAGCTATTCTGCATGAGTACAGTAACGTTAAAATTCTCTGCTTCAAATAAATGAAACAGAGAAATTGAGAATCACCTGGGGGGTGGTTCTGAAATGTTAACGTTTAGTAGATCAGCTCCATGACCTGTGTGGGCTGACCGACCCAACAGCCTGGAGAAGCTGTGGTTATGGACCCTTTTCACAGTCCATGCATGTAATAGATGGGCAAGCACAGCTGAAGGTAATAACACCCGCATGGAATGGACCCAGAAATGAATGTCATTACCTTCAGCTGTATTTTCAGCTCTATGAGAAAAGGGTTTTTTATTACAGGCCCGACAGAGATGATGGACAGCAGGGGATAGAGAGGTGGAGAGGTGGGGTGAATCAGTGGCTGAGCGTGTAGTTGTGGACATACCGCAAACCGGGAGAGGATGTACGCTCCTGCTCCGACACCGATGCCGATCACACTGTTCACCCTGCAGGGAGCACAGCCAGTTATTACAGGGACTGAAATGAACAGTCAGTGTGCAATATGCAGATTGTCACTGACACATTGATTGATTTGACAGCGGGGTGGGGGTGCAGCATGCATGCACTCACTTGAGCTGAGTCAGCACAGAAGGCAGCATCTCCGCCAGTTCCTCCATGGTTGGGTACTGGTATCTGGAGATGGACAAAGAGAGAGACAGAGAGACAGACAGAGACAGAGAGAGACTCAATCAGTTTGGGAACTTAGGATCACATCACCCAATTTCAACCTATCTTCATATAATTGGACCTCACTAATATTCATAATATGGTACCAGAAAGGAGGTGTCATTCACTGCCGCCGTCTTTCCTTTTTACATTTAATGTTTTGTATTTGTTGATGACACACACTAAGAGAAAAACATTGCCTATGAGCAGACACACGCTGACAGAAAAACACTGGGACACCCACCCAGCGGGGAAGGGTGGAGCACCCTCTTGTTGTCCAGGCGCGTCAACATGGACTACAGCAAAATGTTGGGTGATCTCCTGCATGTCCTCATAGTTGAACAAGGTGTTGAAGCAAGACTTGTCTGGATACGGAAAGAAATGGAAACGGTCACAACCATAAATATAAACTTTTAAGTCAAGAGTAGGACCCCCAACAATAGGTCGGAGCCTAATTTGACTCATGTAAGCTTTCTGATCCCTGTTAAACCCCCATGGCCCTGGCTGTAGTCTCAACTAAACAGAACGTAATGTACTATTTCGGACAGTGTGTGTGTACGCTGACTCACGGTTGAGGCCGATGTCATGGTACGTGAGGATGATCGGTCGGTTTCCCTTGGGCACGCCCCTCATGGTCACATGGAGGACGCCATGGGGTGTCTCAATGTCATGCTCCTGTATCCAATCAGAGAGAAAGAGCACACAATTCAGGATATGACAGACTCAACATCGACTTTTATCATTCTGTGTGCATATACTCATGACACAAACAATAGTTTGAAAACAAATGTTTTCAGGCTAAGGACCATAAGAGTGTAAAAATATAGACTTAAATTAAAGGGGGTGTGAGGGCTATTTTCTTGTTAAAATAAGAGGTAAATACTAAATAGCTCTACATTCTGATTGTAATCATTGCTATACAGTGCTCAGTAACAGTGGTCAACCACTCTCTGGCTCTTTAGTACAGCGAAGAGATGAAACAAAAGGATAGATGAGCAGGCAAAATATTAATTGGGATACTAAACATTTGAAGCCGATAAATGGGTTCTTTCTCCTGTTTGGATGAAGTTGGTTTACCACCTGAAAATATATTTTCTCTTCTATTAGAGAGTTGTCGAGAAAGGGACACCCTGAAACTGAACAAACACTCTAAAGCAATGATTACAATCAGAATATGGAGTTTTTACTTTTAACAAAAAACCTTTCATTTTAACAATTAAAAAAATGAATCACTTATAGCACTTTAAAACTATGCCCTTGTTCATGTGGGCGGAAAAGGAACACAATATATTAGGGATGGGACGATATGAAAATTACATGTCACGATTATTGTGGCAAAAAGAATTGCGATTAACGATATTATCGCGATAATCAAAATATGCTTAAAACTTAAAATGCCACTTTTGTTAACCACTTGAACCCCCAGCATCTCTATTATGGGGCGGAACGATCGCCAAAAATAGCAGATGTACAAGCTCACAACGTGCGTTGTGAGCTTGTAGATTGCCATTTTTGACGAATCGATGTGTAGAGTGAAATAAGAGGGTACCAAATCCGCTCTTACTCTTTTATCAAGTATAGAGGGTTTAAGTGGTACTGAATTTGCAGCTAAATTAAAGCCAATTCATCCTAGGGTATGACAGAGGACAATTTCACAATAAATGTAATTCTCTGCAATACAATTATTGAGAGCGTTCTTTTACCGACGATAATAACGATTATACTGTAGTCCCATCCCTACAATATATCTTATCTATGTATCTTATGTTACAACAACACTCATCATAAGAAATCAATGGTCAGGAGGACAATCCAGTTGCCAAACAAACTGTGGGGGTGCATTCATATTTAGGACTCAATATTCAGTGCATGCACGCCTTGGCTCCCAGCACAAAGCCCCAATACCCTGGGACAGACAAGTGTCTGAATGGGCTGTCTGGGAGTCCTTTTAATTTCAGGTTTTCTGAAACGCAAAGCCCTAAGCCTAAGTATGACTGCACAGAAAATCCCTGAGTCATACTCATCGCCTCTTGAATGCAGCTGCAGGAGGCTGCCATTAAAATTCAGGGAGCTGAAAGTTGATTCAGTTCAGTCCCATCCATCTCTCTTAGTATAGGCATTTCTATGAAGCCGTCAATTACCAGCGCCTTGCGGTAACACGGGGAAAGATTAACCGGAGCACACAGACAGTTAAGGCCTGTATTTGTGGTGCACAGGCTAACGTTTCAATGTTAGTACATCTTCATTAGTCAAGAGCAGCAGTCGAGCACCTTGCAGCACTCTTCTACAAAAGCAAGCGATGAAATGGTTGGGAAAAAGTGGCCATCAATCCACATCGATTTGCATTAAACAACATGACAATCTTGGTCCTTACTAGGGTTGTGTCTTGTGTCTTGGTTCAGGTAAAATGGGAGGATGACACAGCAAAAATACACAGTGGTCTGCATTAGTATTCAGAAGACACGAAAGAGGAAGTGACGCAATATACGGTAACAGACAGTCAATCTTTGGCATGTGTCCAAACTTTCCTCGTGCTCAGCTCTCTGCTGTACCGCTACAGATTCACAGCATCTTTTGACGTCACACTTGTACGGAATGCACGCACGCACGTGCAGCTTCCAAGGTCAGCGTGACTTGGCGCTGCACACAAAGGTGTGTGTGAGGAGATGGAACGAGAGAGAGAGAGAGATGGCAGCAGTGGCTCAGACGGTAGAGTGGCTGCCTGAGAACCTGGAAGGTCCCGGTTTGATCCCCAGCTCCTCCTGGCTCTGTGCTGAGGTGTCCTTAAGCAAGACACTGAACCCCTGCTCCAAATTAGCAGGTTGGTATGGCATGGTGGTTGCATGTTATGTTGGTGTGTGAATGTAACACACACATTGTTAAGGGTTTTGGATTAAAGGCGCTAAATCAATGTAATGTAGACAATTTACTACAGAAATGCAGACAATTAATAACACACACACGTTAATGTGCATGCACACAGACCTATTCTGCCTGTGTGTGTGTGTGAGTGGGTGTTGGGTGTGGTCCAGAGCCTGCCTGGCCTCAAGGCCCACTAGTCATCAATAATCCAGTGCACAAGCAGACACTCAGAGACAGAATGGCCACTGCATTGTGACTGTCTGTGTGCCCCGTTCCCCATTTTAGACATTTGGCTGATGGATACGTGTCACAAACTCTCTGGAGGTGTTGAAGGTTAATTCTCAAGGACGAGTGTTGCAGTATATTTTACGTCTGTGGCCACAGTGGGACCACATGAATCGTGTAATGGAAAAACACCCGTTCTCATGGCGGTAGAATGAGACATCGCCCTCTGAGTGGGTGTCTGTAATTACCCACAGTAAACACAAACAAGACAAAAAATGGCCACAAAAAAACAAAAAAAACACATTCAGACAAATTCACATAGCCTAGCCAGCAGTAGAAAAAAGATTACGGTGCCTCTTGAATGTATAACTATCATCATGTAATTACCTAACTCCGTTATAGAGGCTTTTCCAGGGCCTTTTCGTACGCCTCAAAAATGATTCTGCAATGCCAAGATGAGCGGCACAACAAGCTATCAAGGATGGAAAAGAAATTGTCCCCCATTTGACTGCAGTTTTGGAAATTGGGGAAGGACAGTGTCAAGGACAAACCATGTGGGAGGAGAAGATTTGTTCTAAGAAACGGGGCGCACAGACACACTCAGACTCACAAACTAATAATGAATGAAAGGGGAAAAGAGGGAGAGAACACCGCAATGGCTCTAACCCCTCATTTTTCGCTTATAACGCAGACGGCCATGCTGGCTGACAGCTGGGGGGGGCTGAAGCGGGGAGGGAGACCTCACCGGAATACTGAGCAGGAGTTTGTTTCTCTGAGGAGAAAGAGAGAGGGTTTTTTTTTTCTCCGCCATTCGCCTGGGGCTGATGGACGAGCCTCTGCAGTGTAACCACCCACCAGAGACTCTAGGTTCCATAGATAGAACCACACACGGTCCCATAATGAAGGAGAACGGGGGTAGAGAAGCTGGGGCAGGGGGTGATGACAGTGTGATGAGAGAGAGCGTGGGGCGTAATACTCAACAGGCAGAGGGGGCAGGGGGATGGTGTAAGGAGAGATTGAGAATAGGAGAGCAGTATGTCATGCTTCATCTCCTCCTGCAAATCCCGCTCCAGTCTACTCCAACCGCCACCCCTACCCCCTCAACCCCCACCCATTCTGTTTACCCTGCCTTGATGCTGACATCAATCAAACTCCACCAGGGAGCACCATTACAGGGCAGAAACGACGGGTTGCAAATGACCAACCCATGCATGTATTGTACACACACACACACACACACACACACACACACACACACACACACACACACAACATCCACACACACACACACTCCTCCACAAGCATTGATGGGTGGGTGCCCACACAAAATGTGTGTCTCCGTCACTGAAGGACTAGGTAAAACAAATTCAAGGTCTCTAAAGGAGAACAAATGGTGATTGGGGGGTTCTGCTCTGTTGTTACTATGAGCGGAGTGGGAGGGCATGTCCCCTGCTGGACTATTGCAGTACATCGTAAAACATACTGAGGGACAAGGCCATGTCATCAGTGATATCTAAAGTCAACACTATGGAACAATGCACCACCTCATAGCTATCATTTACTCTAACACATCCAGGCACAAAGGCACACACACACACACACAAGAATGCACCAAGAAAAACACGTGCATGTGAGTGCACAGAGTCTGCACACATTTACACTAATGGATAGAGTCGTAAACAGGCATTGAACACCCTCACAAATGCACACACAGCACTGTCCGACACAGACGGGCACGTACACACACTCTGGTTGTGGCATTTGCAGATTCAAAGACACTTAACACACAGATATGCATCTTTCATATCATCATCATGTTACAATGCACCACTGAACACCGGGTATGTGGTGGCTGCGCATCCTGACTTACAAAATAGACACACACATAAACACACACACAGGTTTTCCTGTGTGCACGCGTGCAAACATGCATGACATGAAATCGCGACAAGATCTTGCAGGAAAACGGTTCCACCCAATAGTACCAACTGCCCAGAAGAAAACAGCTCAGGCTCTGAGCTGTCTGTCTGAGGCAGTGATGGGCGTGCCAGGAAGACCCTGCACTCCACAGCTGGCTTCTGTCAACCTGGAGCCTGGCTAACGTGCCACAGAAACACCCCCTTGTTGAGCCAACCCCCCCGCTCCCTTCCCACGGCGAGGTGTGTCAGACAGGACAAGACGCACTTCACTCACCACTCCATTCCCAGAGCATGCAATCTGGTCCAGATCCAGAATAGCAGACATGTTTTCCCACGCAGGAGAGGAGTGTGTTATGCTATGAGTGCGTGCGCCAGAGGAGCTTTGAAGATCTACAACAGGGAGGGAGGGCAGGAGTGGGGATGCAGTGAGAGGCAGAGCAAAAGAGGTGTGAGTGAGAGAGAGAGACTGAGAAGAGGAGGGAGGGGAGGTAGAGGAACGGGGACCGACTGCACCCCTTGACGGCAGTGGGCTGAAGCTGTGCAGTAGCGGCGGGAGGGCGAGCGCAGCGACAGGAGGAAGAGGCGGCGAGAGACAGAGATGCAGCAAAGGGAGAGAGAGGAAGAATGGGCGAATAACCTGAATGAAAGGAAGGAGTAGGAAGGACAAGACACAGAGAGAGGTGGGGGAGAGAGAGAGAAAGAGAGAGACAGAGAGAGAGAGAGAGAGAGAATGAAAAAGATAGGCAGAGGCGGGGGAGAGTGAGACTGCAGTTTGCACTTGGTAAGCACAGCGCGTCCGTGGATCCAGCCAGGGCAGCTAATTGGATTAGAGACGGTCATGTGGATGAAGAATGGGCGGGGTTATGGGGAGAACGAACGGGGCTGGGGGATGAGGATGGATGGAGGAGGAGTGCTGGGTGGGAGGCAGGCAGCCCAGGAAGCAGCCAAGTGACGTCAAACAGCTCATTAACCCATTCAATCCGGAAACGCATCCGTGTGATTTTAGATTTCTTTGGCTATTAAAAAAATAGCAGATATACAAGCTCATAGCGCGGCACCGAGTGCCGCGCTATGAGCTTGTAGATCTGCTATTTTTGAAAATAAAATCGTGAACATGTGTGCAAATCTTTGAATATATATAAATCTTTAACTCAAATCTTTGCTTCTTGTGGGGGTCCCTGGAACAAAACATTTTGAGATGGGGGTCCGCGGCCAAATACATACATTTTGGGTGGTCCTTGACATGACGGATGTAGCAGATCTACAAACGAGTGCCGCTTGTAGTGCGGCACTAGGTGCCGTGCTATGAGCTTGTATATCTGCTAATTTTTGAAGATAATGGTTAAAGTGGTTAAAATCGAAAATGACAGATGCTTTCCTGGTCTTAATGGGTTAACGTGGTGCCATAGGAAGGGAGAGGAGATGAGAAAGGAACAGAGCATGGTAGGAGAGGAGAGAAGAGAGGAAAGGAGATGCTTTCACTGCTGACCCCAGCTGAGAGTTGAAAGTGATTTACCACTAATTGTTTTCTGTTCACCTGAACTCACCTCAACATTTTGTTTCAGATTAATTTGAATGATCTCTTCACAGAAATCAACAGTCATGGTCCCGTCTTAATACACCATATTAGTTCGTTGTTCTATCAAATCCAGTGATCCCAAATGCATGTTTTCAAAACGTGACAATGGCCATCCTTACAGACTACAGTATGCTTTGTTGTGAATCTCGGCTCAAGGTTCAGTTCTAGTGCTGTATAGAGGTTCTCTCTCACCACGTTCAAAAATCCTTTTCAGTAAAGTGATTTCACAACCTTGGAGGTCACCTTAGTTATGTTCTGCTGACCAGAAAATATAACAAAAACAATCCTCCTACGAACCCCCCCCACCCCCCAAATTAATATTGGTCACCATACAGTATTATATCAGTACTTTTCCACCCCAGTACAAAAACTGGTCAAATGTAAGAACGAGGTATGTGAGAGGACATATTTTCTCAGAATCTTTTCCTCTAATCCACATATTTTGTTCTCTAATTCCCGAGTAAATTCTGTAATTTAGAGCAAACATTGGCTGTTAGGGTGAAGCAGTGTGTGAAGCCTGTCCTTTGTTGAACCACTTGAAACCCAGCATGCCTATTCACAGGGGGTAACATTCGCAAAAAAATAGCCGATCTACAAGCTCACAACCAGACGCATTGTGAGCTTACACAACGCTTACTAGTAACTAGTCCATTTTATTAAGACTTAAGTGGTTAAAGCTGTCTAGGCTGCTGCGTGACCAATGATAATCCTGTAGCCAGAGCAGGACGGGTGGGTTGGTGGAATCAAGGGACATTCCACTCATTCATTGGTGCCAGCTACATCCAACCAGTGCAGCAGCATGCATGGTCGTGACTAGTGTAGTATTTCTATTTCCAGCACTGCTCGACAGGTGGTGCACCAACACATTATTAGGAAACACTCCCTTCATTGTCATTGTTGTACACAGACTATACCCAATTAAAATTATATACATTAAGCCAGATAAGAACGATCTGTTAACAACATTTCAAACATGCATTAAGTGACAAAAAAGACATGCAATTTTCTACTATACTCAGACAAAACCGAACATTGTGCTTGACACTAAACACCTAATTCAACTGATACTCTGGATGGTATTACCTAAAGCTGGACGCATACTCCACTTTTAGGTGACCACGCTCTCACCACGATGTTGGAAAACTACAACATGACGTCACTGAGCCACGGTGTGCCAAGTGAGTCACCACTCACCCCAACACATCTCTCTGTTTTTACTAACCGAAATCACCCTGCCGCTGTGATTGGTCTAGAAGTTGGGAGCATCAGGCTCAGTCATTGTGAATCTAGCAGTTCAGTGTTCATAGTTTATGTAGTCCAGCTGACATAGCATACTGGTATCTCGGTCATAGTAGAAGGTCCAGCTCTTGCCCATTCTTTTCCAGAACAGGGTGTTTTATGTAGATCCATAAGGAGGGCAACACTAACCGCAATTTGTCATCGCGGTTAGTGGTACTTGGTCACACTAGAATTGTTAGGAAAGATAGATAGATATAGATATATAGAAGATAGATTTCTTTGGCAATTCAAAAATAGCAGATATAGCTATATATCTGCTATATAGCTCTACTATTGTAGATCTGTTTTGTTTTTTTTAAATCGTGAAAAGGTGTGCAAATCTTTGAATATATATATAAAGAGATTTTTAACTAAAATCTTTGCTTCAGAAACTGGCTCAGGCTTATCTTGCCTTGGACTAGCCCTTAGTTATGCTGCTAAAGCAGTGGTTCTCAACCAGTGGTCCAGGGACCACCAGTAGTCCTTGAGGGGGTTCCAGGTGGTCCCCAGCTAAATGATGGAGTTGGTAACCAAATGGACCCTTACAGATCTTTAACTCTTGAGAGCGTAAAATGAAACCAAATGGACCGGTAAGGGCATTTTACGCTCTCAAGAGTTAAATTATTGTTAAACATAAATAATTGATGAAAAGGGTTGAAAACCACTGTGCTAAAGGCTTAGACTGCTGGCGGACTTGCCTTGCTTCACAGAGTTCCTTCCACTCCTTCTCTATCTGTAGGTATTCATGTCCCATCAATGCTTGGTACTACCTTGACATCTTTCCCCAAGTCTTTGGTGCTTTCTAGTTCCATTGCTGTACTGTAGCTCTGGCCCCTCCCTCCCACCCTCAGTCTCAACCCAACAGGCCATGGCAGATGGACACCCACCTTGAGCCAGGGGAGTTTTTCCTCACTGCCATTGCCAAGTGCTTCTGCTCATGAGGGAATTGTTGAGTCTCTGTATATTACAGAAAAGAGTATAGACCTGCTATATATGTAAAGCATCATTAGATAACATCTGTTGGGATTTGGCACAATATAATAATAATAAATATAATAAAATAACTAGATATAGACAGACAGAGAGGTAAAGAAAGGTTGATGAATGTACAATAGTACATAGACAATTCATATGTACTGTAACAATATAACATTTTTGTCGGTAACAATTCTGTTAAGTTGGCACAAATACAACTGAAACCATTATAATGTTATCATTGGCCAAGGTTAAAATCTGGGCTGCATAAAGGGGACATTTATTTCCCCCTTGCAGTCCAATCCGATCAATGATGATAAGTTATGCTGCTATTATGATGTCACACTGATCAAAGGTTGCCCAGTTTTCAGGAACAACATTTGGTGGAACATCATCATCAACATTTTCTGACTTTGGTTCCCTGAGCCAAAGAGGCATGCCCTCACAATGCTGCCAAGCAGGACAGAGTAAAAAAATAGCAGAACAGCATACAATGAGACATGGGAATGAGGATAGAATGAGGATCTCAACATGAGTGGTCGACCCGTTCACACGGGCAGATTAAAAGATACACGCTACCATTCATTTTCAATGGAAACCAGCGACATGAAGACACAAAGATACATCCAACGTTTGTAGCTGTGGCTCTAGGGACAAAGATACAAATTCAAGTCGAGCTGGGTTCAACTTCCAGATACAAAGATACAACTGTAGCTCCGATGTCCGCGCGTTTCATGACGTCAGCGAACGCGTTGAGCAACACAGATACAAAGCAACACAGCAACAAAGATGCGGTGTATTCTTGTATCTTTGTATCTTTTAATCTGCCCGTGTGAACGCATCATTGTCTCCGCCAGGCCGAAGGCATGGTGGAGAGCATGTTTTACCCTCCGTGTGTCCGTCCGTCTGTGAACACCTAACATCACAATATGTAATATAAATAGGTAAGACAGAATTAATTAGGAACAGTACTTTCTTTTACCACCTCGCCTGGCGGAGGAGGAGCACATTTTTCTAGGTATGGCTGTGTTGCTCGACGCGGTCGCTGACGTCATCAAACGTGCGGACATCGGCGCTAGCTTTGCATCTTTGTATCTGGAAGTTGAACCCAGCTCGACTTGAATTTGTAGCTTTGTATCTTTGTCGCTAGAGCTACAGCTACAAACGTCGGATGTATCTTTGTCTCTTCATGTCACCGGTTTCTATTGAAAATGGATGGTAGCACGTATCATTTAATCTGCCCGTGTGAACTCACCATTAGTCAGCAGTAAGCACTGCTGAACCCTAAGCATACAAATGTAAATAAATGTTCCATTAGCACTAGCACACTAGTACAGCATTCAGATATATAGAAACTTTAAATTTGGACTGTAACATGGTACTTGCATTGCTTCAATAATATGAAGACTGGAAGTGTCATACAAAGTCACAATCCTATACATACATATGCTCACACACACCTACACAGACATGCAAAAATAGTACAGGACCCCTGTAACAAAGAACAGCCTTATACTGCCCTCTCCTGGCCTTGATGATACAGTGCTGCTAGTTTAAGAGGCAGCAGCCTGCTCTGGCCTGCACCCTTTTGTTCTAATGTGGAAGCACAGGGATATTTTCTGTCTTTGTGCAATGATGGTACAAGGACACGTCGATAAGGGCCTCCGACGTCCATTACAACCTTCATATTTTGCATCACATTATTGATGATCAATGTTTATATAGGGGGGATTCTGAGGCAATATGTCACAGCCCATAAAAGACAAAAAAAAAATCATCACAAGAACAAACAAAAACACCAAAAGGAATCGTTGTGCTCCATTTACTCCTCTTGCACTCCACAGTGATCTACATCCACCCTGAGCAGTTCTACTTTTAAAAGCGGTTCTATTTTTAAAAGCGCACCGTCTGCCATTTCCTTTTCTATAAAGTTACCCAACCTTGAGTGTGCACTCTATAAAGACATACACGGTCTTGTGAGTGGATGGATTCCTCTAACTCACTCACCCCCCCAACCAATGAAGGAAGGACGCCTTAGGGGATGTTGAGACTGCACCATTGTACCACACCCTATTCGCCTTTTCCACTGCTTCCTCTGCTCCACGATTCAGGTACGGACGGGGGCATGGACTGACATGGCAGCTGCAATGCTTGTGGAATTCCTCTAGTGGGAGCTCTGGTAGTTCTGGAACAACCACAGAAAGGGGGAACGCAGCAGCATAGATACTTTAGCCAGCGGCTGCAGCAGCAGCACTGGAATATGAAGCCCTGATGATATGTGAACTGTGCATAGATGAGACAACTGTATGGTATTGTGAGTCTTGCACTGTCCTTTCTGCAGCGTACGTACACGAGAGACCTCTTGTCGTACAGTATGTACTGTGATACTGTATAGGTAGAGCAAAGCAGGGCATGGCAAAGCTCTGTTTCAAAGTAATTATTGTGTATTGGCTGAGCTTGCCAAAAAAGTGATCGAATTCTCATTCTTTTCAACTGGTGTCGGCTGGAACTGAATCCCACTAGAGCATTGACCTGTGTCTTAGTTTTAGAAGCTTTATGTTCAACTGGATGACTGACTACTTCCGACACTTAGGACTGGCTGTTGAGCTGTGCCGTGTGTGTGCCATGCACATGCATTTGATGTCTATACATAAATTATGTTGAATTAACAATTTATAAATACATTCATTATATATACACACATGACAGGACAGACTTTTCTCTTTGCTGTGGGTCACGGACAGTAGGAAATCCCTACACACTGTACATTCCTACCTAATATACACACACACACACACACACACACACACACACACACACACACACACACACACACACTATATAGTACATACACAGTAGGTACTAGGTAGTGTGTAGTGAGTACACAGTGAAAGAATAAGCCTATGCCTATTTTAGTAACAAAGGAAGAGGGGGCAGTGCAGACAGGAGCACATATGCCATGAAACACATGCACAAAGCCTGCTGTTCGGCACTGGGCGCTCTTCCTCTCCTCTCCTCTCATACCTGCAGTAGCTATTTTTAGCCCAAATGGGATGCTGGGAGCCGGCGTGACTGCAGAAAGTAAGGGGGGTGGGGATGGATGGGGTTTTAACCCCTCTAAGGCAAGTGAGTGATGAAAAGCAGCCTTTGGCTACATCTCTTAGTATGGAAGCTCATCACTTAGATAAAATCAAATTATCCCTCACATTGCCGTCCTTCCCATTGTTGAGCAACATGGCGCTAGTGTGGAATAAAAAAAAGTAGGGCAGATCGATATATTTTTTCTGGAACACCATTTCCTACGTCCTTCCTGGTAAAGATTTTGGCATGCTTTCTGTGCTGAGCCTGCTGACATCCAATCCATTGCCAAAAATAATTTCCCCTTAAAACATATCTCACCATGGAAAAGAGTGAAGGTTGTACACAAGAATTGGCTAATCGCATTTTCCGTTACATGTGCCTGTCTGTATCTTGTACTATATGTGGTTCTACATTATGCTATTCTTTTCCCTTGCAAGTTAGGATAATAGTACAGTGTGTAAAGATGAACTACCGTCTGTGACGCACTGCAAAAAGAGTCCCGTTCTCGTATCCAATTAGCGTGTCACAGCAACATGCAGCTTTGCAAAGAGGGAACTAGAGAATAATGGAAACAAAACTGTCAGATGATTATCTAGGTACACTTCCTGACACTAATCTAATATGAGGCTTACTTTGATCACACACACACACACACACACACACACACACACACACACACACACACACACACACACACACACACACACACACACACACACACACACACACACACACACACACACACACACACACTATGAGTTGCAAACATGTGAATGGTGACCAGTGATCACTCAGCACATACTGTACAATATTGATCATCTAGCTGTGCCACCAGACATTGGGACAAACCTGTTCCACAGTTTCTTGGGTTGTTCAGTAAGACCCGCGGTACAGTCAGGCATGGTTCCAAGCCCTCATGTGTGTACATGGCAGTAAACATTCCCCTGGGAAGCTTATTTCAGTAAGCAGGATTAGTATTCAAACTAGTGATACAGAATTTTAAGTATCTTGATGCACTTGAACATTTGGCGTGTTCAATTTACAAGGATAACACCTTGCCAAGCCATAACAACTGATAATCTTTACTTAAGCGTTTCCCAGTTTATAGAGCAAATCCTGCTCCTTGAATTACAGCCACAGAGCCAGCGGACCAGTGCAAGAAGAAGGGCTTTAATTGGCTGTTGATCAGCAGCACTGCTTAATGAGCCATGACTGCGATTTGACTGGGAGAATACAGAGTAAACAAAACACTACCTGACGGTTGTTAGCGCAGTCAGGCCTCAACTTCAGCCATCACAGTGCAGGGCACAGCCTCCAGTCTCATTTTCTTATCTCCTTCATTCTATCCCTCTCTTCCACTTTTTGTACTCTCCCTCACTACAATTTATTCTAAGAGATTCACATAACATAACATTTCTAATTACTACCATATTGTAGTGTAGCCCTGCTGGCTGTTCCTAAGACCAATGTGGAATTCATTTAAGGGTGTGTAGTAGAGCCATGATCATCACATGTCATATCATATGATGAATCCCACCTGTTCGTAAAACAAATGCACGTTCATGTGTCAATCAGTTGCCTTGTTCCACAGCACACCCGGTTTAATGCGTTCCTCTTCTTATTGCACTTGAACACATGCATTCTGACATTCAGTTGGTGCAGTGGTAAAGTAGCTGCGACCACCGCAGAGTCTGTGGGTTCGAATCCACCACGGTGCATCCGGCTTTGTCGAGTGTCTCTCTACACACGAACACAATTGGCCCGTGGAAAGCCGGGCAGGGAGGGTGATATTTGTCAATGTATGTACAGTACCCCAACAGGCTGGGGCGGCACCTGTCAGCAGGGAGTATTGGGTAGGAGGAGTAGGACGGAGGCGGTACGTCCTCCCGGTGGGGGCTCCTCACTGGCAGGTGAGACAGTAGGATACAACTGCAGTGACAACACAGGAATGTATGTGGGGAGGAATTAATTGGCATAAGGACTACTTTGGGGAGAAAAAGTGATAAAAAGCAAATAAATAAATAATGATAATAACGCATTCTAAGTGACGTCACGCATGTTTTCTGGCACACACAAATGTCTCAGAGCAGTGAGTATGGGCGTATCTAATGTACAAATTCACCTAAGAAGAATGATGAATCAGACTACGCTTGTGGAAATGCTCGCACAAGCATTTTAAGATAAAATATGAAATATGCATAAGCATGTTTCATGAGTCGTGACTGAGGCCCATTGATGTCTCTAAATAGTAACGCTCAGTTTGGCGTCGTACTCTAAATAGTAACACTCAGTTTGGCGTCATACTTAAGTCACGCACAAAACACAAGATCAACTGAATGTGTTGGCACTAATATTCTGGTTTGTGATGAATCTATAGTCATTAGTCACTGTAAGCAATGACCTTAGGCAATAAGGTATTCTTAGAGAGACAGGAACAAAATACAAGGGCCACGATGTGATCTTGGTCCTTGTTGAGTTAAAATGGACATGAGTTCAAGTTGAAAAAAACAGTTGTGTCTGTCTGCTTGTGACACACACACACACACACACACACACACACACACGATATGCTCTCCCTTATCAACAGGCTCAAGGCCCGGCCTGATGGAATGAATAATAGCAGGCTTGGGGCCATTACCAGGGGTGATCCAGCAGAATAAAAACCAAACCAACACACACACGAATACTTCCATTACCTCAGCAAAACAGTACATTCTTAATATATCGTCTTAAGCACAAATTCCCAGTGGAATTGCACACATGCACGCACGTTGCACGCACGACCTGTGAGTGAGGAACTACCTTAAACATCTAGGACAAGAAACTAGCCCGGTTCAGAATGGGGCCATGTAGCAATAGCTCCAGCCCTCCAACAACACACAGCTACTTATAACCAACACTCACCTGGCAATCAAAGTCTTGGAAGTTGCGTGAATTCTGCAAGAGAGAAAAACAGGGGAATCAAGAAACGTCACATCATAGTGTCAAACTAGCAAATGAGGTGGACTGTGCGTGAGGCCTGGCTCTCAACTGTGACACAATGGAAAAGTTGCAACACTCCTAGTTTGATTCCGGCTGGAACTCAGCGTTACATGTCTGTCTAAATAAAATAAAAACTCAAAACTGTCTAAATACCACCCCCCCTACCCACATCCCCTGACAAAAAAAGCAATAAACAGAAAGCAGCTGTGTGCCTGTGTCCCCCCTTTTCCCCCTCCATGGCCCATATATCTTTTTATACAGTGACCTCAATTGACTGTTGAGTTTTTGGTTGAAATGGCTGATTATACATGTAATACTGAAATTAATTTCAGGAGTCATTGAACGACTAAGCATCATCTTAAAACTACAATTAGAAAATGGTGGTTTCTGTGTGTTTGTGGCACATCTCCCAAAACACCAGGAAGTTTAATTGTCTACTTAGACGACATGTTTTGCACTTTTTGTGCCAATAGCTTGGCAACTAATGCATACCACACTGCTTGCTTGTGCCATAATTTCCAAATACAAGGACCCGGTTCAAAGTGGGCTCAGTGGGGCCAAAGAGGGCCGAAAAGGGTGGTCTGAGGCAGGCCAAACAGGGCCAAACAAAATGTGTAATGCTGCTTGCTACTGATTGGCCATGGTCATGACATTTCGGGAAACTAAAGTGAGGACTGTATTTGCTCTCCCCCAGGACTTCAGAACATTGTTTTTATTTGTATAAATATTTTGCACTGGATTAGCTGTGATTTAGACTGGGTTTGCTGTGATTTGTTTACATTTGTTGTTAATAAACGGTTTTATTAACAATATCCATTTGGTTCCATTTTTACACAGACCTGTAAGGGTCCATTTGGTTCTTACCGATAGCTGGAGTACTGATTTGCTTTGGTGTGCAGGACAACTGGCCAGTGGCCACTTGTTTACATTATATTGTTAGGCAAGAAGCAATGATCTCCACCTATGTACCGGTACTTAAATTACAAAGGAGTGTCAATGACCGTAGTCTGCTACACGTACCTGTGGATTTGATAGGAGGGGTACTATTGTGCTATGGAAACGGGAGATATTTTGGGTGCTGGGCTGTGCAAGGCTATGTGAGGCCATAAGGTGCGGTGTGTGGTGCTGGGCTGCTATGTGGAAACGCAGCATAAGGTGCTAGGCACCAAACATCTTTTATCTAAACTTTTCAATTATTTCTCGGATCATGGAGGAACTCAATTTCCATTCTGGCAGACACTGCTCTACCTCTCTTATTGTCTCAGCTGTCCTCGTTCCCGTCTGTCCTCATGTCTCTACTTGTGATGTCTTTTTAATGAGCTGGCCACTAGGTGGAGTGAGAGGTCAGCTCTGGCATCATTCATTGAAATGGGTTTTATGGCACTTTGCCCTGATCACCACTCAGGAGTCTTTTGACAGAACCGGTCAATCAACCTGGTGAAATGTACTCCATTCATTGTGTCCCCCTTTCCCCCCACCACACAACAGTGATGCAATCCCCCCTGAAGCTCTGAGAACTTGCTGTCAGTGACAACTGAATGGGAGGTTGAGAGAACAGATTGTGACGTTCCCAGATAATAAGCCTATATTTAAAAAAATGCCAGCCTTTTCTTTGATCTCTCCTTAATTCATTCTCCATGTCAATCCATCACTCGATCACTCTTCTGCCCCCCTAGCCTTAGTCAGACTAAAGCCTCCTGATTTTTCCTCCCTTTCTGTTCATTAACTCGCCTCTTTTCTCATTTCGACAGTAATACAGATATTATGAATTATTCACTTTGATGAACGGAGCTGAGTGCATATTCAATTTTAATTGTGTGCTCTACAAATACAACTGTTAATTACTGTGTGCAGCAGCCTGCACACGTGTTTGCATTTCTGCCAGCTCAGCAGGAGGCCACAGTCCCCAAACCCTCACCTTGTTGGTCAGCAGGGGCTTGATTTCGGTTAACTGTACATCCTGCAGCTCTTCCATCGTCCTGTCTGGTCAAATGTAGACTGCTCTGTGAACGGAGAGAAAAATACAACCGTTTAAGCTTAGCATCATCCACTATGTAGGAATACTGCACAAACAACACCATTGCTTATTAGTTGGTATGTCGTGGAATGCCCCGACACCATCCATTAAAACATAAAACAGGAGACCATAAGGGGAGGTAAATGCAAATTCCTATAGAAAGGAGGTGTAATTCTCTGCCGCCGTTTTCCTTTTTCGCCTTTGCAAATATAGTGTTTTGTATTTGTTGACAACATGTATTATTGTGTTATTTTTTATGCCATGTTGATGAATTGAATACATAGGACCACAATGGAAAGTCCCCAGGACCTTTTGTGTTATCCTTTTAGCCTTAATGTCTGACTACCTCGTGCCGTTTACATTTCTGACGAATAAAGTATTCAATCAATCAATGTTAATATGGAAAGTTATGAACACCGGCTAGCAAAAGAGTACAGCATCTATATTTTCCAATGTGTGACACACAAACGCAAGCTTTGCGCACACACCTGAAAGACATACATATATAAAAGACCTGAGAGAATATATACATGCCAGATATTTTGGGCAAAATGTGGGTGATTGATTGACTTGGTATGGGGCTGACAGAGGCGCTGCCATCTCTCTGCTCCTCTTCTACTTCCTGATCTGACAGACTGTCATGTCACATGTTGGTTGGCTGGCTGCTCGATACTTGGTGATGCGTGAAATGTTTGGGGTGGGGACTCAGGAGGATGGATGGTTGAAGGACATCCGCGCCATCAGTTCTTACAGGGAAAGGTCACCCTAGGTGTTTTATGCATGTGCATGCATATAGACAACCAAGCACACATGTGCGCATGTGTGCATAGACAACCTACACACTATCACACACACACACACACACACACACACACACACACACACACACACACACACACACAGTCCACCTGATTTGCTTTCCCCTTGAAATCAGCAATTTGTCCCTCCAAATAATTACAAATGACAACAAAAGTCTTTAACAGCGCCTTCCTCCTTGCTCTTGTTCCCCCAGTGGCCTGGTCTCTCAAGCCAGACAACTTCTTCACAATCTTTGAATGCTACAGACTCCTGAAAGCCGCAAACAGAAGTCAATATCGGTTCATCATTTCAGTTACGAAAATATATTTTAAAATATCTTTCAAATATATTACTGAATGTCCATCTCTGCTCTGCAGTTTGATTTACAGTAGGACACATTTACACAACTGCAAAGATTAAACAGAAGTAGTGGGAAAGCCGAAATCCGTTTCTTCAGATTTTCAGTGCTTCCATTAGTACCATTACACAGACTATGGCATAAGCGTTTGAAAATTGTGTGAGCCAACAGTCCGTCTGGAGACACTACCAGTGGCCTGGTCAGCCTCCATAAGGTGAGGACAGGAAGGGGTTTTGGGTTACCTGGCTAGTGTTACACATATGGTAGATAGAGCCTCAACTCCCCTCAACTCCCTTGTCTTTCTAGGTCAATGCATACAGCAGAGGGAGGAGAACACAAAGGTTAGGGGTTATAAATTGCGTCATGATCCAATGAATCCAGGGAAAAAATATGACGACCTACGGTTCAAGTCAAGAGTTATAAGACAAAACGTGAAGTGGGCTGTTGCAGCGGAGATAAAAAAAAAAAAGCGAGTCTTGTTTTGCCAGTTTTCCTCTATTTTTGAGATCACCACACCTGCAGTCAACCGTTACCAAAGGACAAAGAAGGGCGCAACAGTTTTCCCTGTTCTTCATTACTAATAATTAAATGCTAAAACATTTGAGCGGTTAGCAAAAATGTTACAGACAGACTATATCCTGGAACTGGATACCAATCCTAGCAAAACGGCATACTGTTAGCAAAATGGCATACCATTAAAAATATAAATCAGATTTTGGAACAGTACCACTCCCAGCAAAAGGCATAGACTGTTTGTTTTTTTATCGGTATAAACCGTTTTGTTAAGTGGCATACCACTTTTGGAGGTAGCTGTCTCTCCCAGAGAGAGAAAGCTGCATCAATGGTGTAATAATATTATTGGCCGTCATATGGCCATCAGCACACCCAGAAACACTGTCGTTGTTCATACGGGTGTGTAGTAAGTTAATAAAAGTGCTGAAGGTTTAATTACAGAACAATCTCATCAAGAACACACTGCTGTGGATTGTTTAGAAGCACTCAGCTTTCTACAATGACATAACGACTGATCAGCATACAGGGACTTTTATACAAGTGGTCCCTTCTCTTGCATTGTTTTAAATCTTAGGGGGCTATCTGTAGCCACGGTTACAGTCTCAGGTCTGTACTAGATAATACATCTCTATATATCTACTGTGTGTATGTAATATGTACACACACATACACATATTAACACACACACACACACACACACACACACACACACACACACACACACACACACACACACACACACGTCGCTGATTTAAAGCCAGGTCATATTTAAATGCAAAACAATGGTCAAGTCACACACACACCAATAGTTAACAACCATATGCTGTTTGTGTGGAAGTTTTTCAGTGTGAGCAGAAAACAGTTTGATTGAGCAGTTGAATTGCCTGGCAACCACCTTTAAAACAAGGAAATAATAAGCACCCAGTTTCATCTCTTGGTTTATACTATAATATATAGGGTGTTGTGTGTCAAAAAGATTAGATCTACAAGCTAAAATGCGTTGGGATACGACACCAGTGTTATCTTGTAGATCTATCTAGTCAGTGTTGCCTACTGTAGCAATGACATCATCAAATGACATCATCAGATAGCATAATCAAATCTGTAACCTCTGGGTGGGTCTAAAGCGACAGACATACCTCCATGGCACAACAAATACCAAATTATTATTAATTTACATATTGAAACAAACAAAAGGAGGTTCTTTGATATTTACCACATTATTCCAAACTAAACATTTTGATTTGTTCCCAGAATGAATTGAGTATAGGGGAGACATGGGTGATTTTGGCCCAGCAGAGTTGATCTCTGGCATCTGTCATACAGATGTCTGGAACCCCTTCCCGGTTTTGGAGAATGGAAGCATAAGCCCTTGTTTTAACCAGCTCATCCTGGGAACCCTGCCTCATGCTGGCATGGCAATCGTCAGTGTCTACTACCTTTGCATAACAAGGTACAGACTTCCTCAGAGGTCTACTCCATGTAGCTGGATGCTTAGAGTGGCATCGGCCCTGCTAGTGACACTGTTCTTCATGGGTGATGTAGTAGTGACAGCCCTTCTCAACCAAGATGACATGTACCTATATATCTTGGCTGATGGCTGTGCCATCTTGGCCTGGCTGGTACATTTTGGCACCATGATATTCCTCCGGAGGTCCATTCTCAGGGGAACCAGAGGCCCTCTGACTTTACTACTGTTGGTTCTTCTCACTGTTCCTAACCTTATGATCACCCTGATGGCTTATTACCATAGTGAGGCAGATCTAAGAAAAGAACCCCTCAAAATAACACAATTAATACTTGCCTCAGGTCGGACATTCCCTCTCACAGTTTACATCCTGGTATATATGTTTCCCAGCATTGGTGACAGAAGGGCGACCATGTATATCAACACCGTGGATGGCACTGACCTCATTCCAGAGAGTTCTCATCTGGATACAGGTGAGATGGTCGCCGAGGATGGTAGCGGCTGTGTCTCTGGGCTTCTGTACTTGTGGCTGAATCCTCTCCTTCAGCGAGGGCAGTGCGGGGAGTTGAACAGAACAAGCGACATCTATCACCTCCCTCAGAAACTGCGCACTGACGTCATCCAGCAACACTTCTACCACTGCTGGGAGGCCAGCCAGCAGGATGCAGCAGCCCGGTGCATAAGGCAGGATCAATGGCTCAGCCCAGTTGAGCTGAACAGCGAGGTAGTTTTGATGAGGGTACTGCACAAAGCCTTCGGGCTGAGGTACTACATATTAGGCCTTCTGAAGCTTTTAAGCAATATGCTGGGCTTTGCAGGTCCCCTGCTCCTCAGCAACCTGGTTAGTTTTATAGAGGATGAGGGAGCCCCTGTCAGCCAAGGCGTCTGGTGTGCCCTGGGACTCTTTGCCAGCACCCTCCTTTCGGCCGTCCTCCAAAACATTTACACCTTTCAAGTGTCCAAGGTGGCATTGTCTGCGCGCGCTGCACTTGTGTCGACCATCTATAGGAAAGCCCTGCGAGTCAGCAGCAGTGGGTTGGCACGTTTCACCCTGGGCGAGCTGGTCAACTTCATAAGCACCGACACAGACAATGTGGTCAGCTTCTTCAACAGCTTCCATGAGCTGTGGAGTTTGCCCTTCCAGTTTTCCATAGCCCTCTATCTCCTGTACCTGCAGATGGGCATGGCTTTCCTAGGAGGGCTCTGCGTGGCCTTGCTGCTTATACCACTCAACAAGATCCTTGCCTCCCGTATCCTTGACAACAACAAACAAAGGCTCAGGTACAAGGACAGTCGCATTAAGCTGATGGCAGAGGTCCTTTTTGGAATACGCATCATAAAATTACACAACTGGGAAACTCATTTTACTCAAAAGATTGCAGACTGTCGCAAACAAGAGCTGTCCCATCTCAAAGCCATCAAGTACCTGGATGCCGTGTATGTCTACACCTGGGCTGCCCTGCCTGTAGTTATGTCCATCCTCACCATTATCACATATGTGCTGCTGGGACACCAAATGACCGCAGCTAAGGTATTCACCACCCTGGCTCTGGTGGGCATGTTGATCCTGCCACTCAACAATTTTCCCTGGGTCATTAACGGCATCCTGGAGGCCAAGGTGTCCCTGGAACGGATCCAACGGTTCCTCAAGCTGTCCAACCAGGACCTCTGTGCATACTACAGTCTTGTGTGTCCCAAAGACCCTCAGATATCTGTCCTGTTGAGTCAGGGCTCTTTCTCTTGGCAGGATTCTGATGGCACAGATCATAACACAGAGCAACATATAGAAATGGAGACTTGTGTCACTAAAGGGAGTCTGCTGCTATGCATCATGAATCTCAACATCACCAAGGGCTCCCTTGTGGTTGTGGTGGGAAAGGTTGGCTGTGGGAAGAGCTCATTACTGGCAGCCATCACTGGGGAACTCAACAGGCTTGGTGGTATGGTGTATGTTGAGGAAAGAGAGGCTGGCTTTGGCCTGGCCTCTCAGGAGCCCTGGATCCAACATGCAACAGTACAGGACAACATCCTGTTTGGAAGAAAATACAACCCCACCTTTTATCAGACTGTGATCGAGGCCTGTGCACTCACAGATGACCTCAACATTCTTCCAAAGGGGGACAAGACAGAAGTAGGTGAAAACGGTGTGACTCTGAGTGGAGGACAGAAGGCTCGCTTGGCCTTGGCCAGAGCCGTTTATATGGAGAAAGACATTTACCTTCTTGATGATCCCTTGGCAGCAGTTGACAATGATGTTGCCCATCACCTTATGCAGAAATGCATCATGGGAATCCTCAGGAACAAGACCAGAATCCTTTGCACACACCGCATAGAGTTTGCAGACAAAGCTGACATGGTGGTCCTTATGGATAATGGGACCATCATTAAAACAGGCACGCCAGCAGAGGTCCTGCCAATGGTGGGGGCAGTGCCTACAAAGCACAGGAATGACAGCAATGCTAAAGAAAAAGACAGTAACGAGCAGGTGGAGGACCTGGGTGTGTCCAATGAGCTGCTAGCAGAGGATGAATCTGACCTATCAGGGGAGGAGCAGAAGCAGGTGGGCGGGTTGGCGTGGAAGGTTTACCAGACCTACTGGGTGGCTGTGGGCAGAGTGCTGTCTCTTTCCATCCTGATGTCTCTGCTTCTCATGCAAGCCTCAAAGAACGTGTCCGACTGGTGGCTGTCTAATTGGATATCTGAGTTGAAGAACAACGGTTCCTCTTGGATTAATGGTTCCTCTACAGTGGCCTACAACTCACCACACCTGCTGCTGTTCTCACCTGGAGGGCTACTAGTGTCTCCATTGCCCACTATGAAAAGCTCAGCCACAATGAGCTCAGAGATATTCTATCTGATAGTGTACAGCTCCATCGCCATTGCCAACACTGTGTTCACTGCCGTCCGTGCTTTCCTCTTCGCTTACGGAGCCATATGTGCCACGACGGTAATTCATAACAGACTTCTGGACAAGGTCCTTAAGGCCACCATGACGTTCTTTGACACCAACCCGCTGGGGCGGGTCCTCAACCGCTTTTCCTCAGACCTGTACACTATTGATGACAGCCTGCCGTTTGTGCTCAACATCCTGCTAGCCAACATATTTGGCCTGGTGGGAATGCTGGTTGTGATGACTTACAGCCTTCCCTGGATCCTGGTTGCTCTGCTCCCCCTGGGTCTGCTTTACCATCGTACGCAGAACTTCTACAGACAGACCTCCCGGGAGCTGAAGCGTCTCTACAGCCTCACACTCTCACCCATCTACGCACACTTCTCTGAGACACTGAGCGGGTTAGGCATTATCCGGGCCGGTCGAAGCTCAGCCAGGTTTGAACAGGAGAACTTAAGGCGTCTAGAGCAGAACCAACGCTGCCTGTTCCTTAGCAACGCTGCCATGCAGTGGCTTGACATTCGCATGCAGATGATTGGAGTCGCTGTGGTGACCGGCATCTCCATGATTGCAGTCATCCAGCACAACTCCATCGACCCAGGACTGGTGGGTCTGTCTCTGTCCTATGCCTTGTCAATCACAGGCCTGCTGTCTGGCCTCGTCTCCAGTTCCACACAGACTGAGATGCAGCTGGTCAGTGTAGAACGCATTGATGAGTACTGCAGCAGCCTGCCCACTGAGCCACAGCACCAGAACCCACAAGTGCCGCCATCATGGCCTCAGAAAGGCAGGCTGGAGTTCTGTGGAGTCGTGTTGGCCTACAGAGAGGCTTTGCCCAATGCCCTGGACGGTTTAAGCCTGGTGGTGCATCCCGGAGAGAAGGTCGGAATTGTAGGCCGTACAGGGTCTGGTAAATCCACACTGTTCTTGGCATTGTTCCGGATGGTGGAGCTGAACCAGGGACAGATCCTCCTGGATCACCTGGACATCAGCACTGTGGGCCTGGCTCAACTCAGGTCCAAGTTGGCAATTATCCCTCAGGACCCCTTTCTGTTCAGCGGTAGCGTGAGGGAGAACTTGGACCCCAGAGGACGGTACACGGACCAGAACCTACTGGAAGCTTTGGACCAATGTCACCTCAGACATATGGTCGACAGGATGGGTGGTCTGGATGCTGAGGTAGGAGAGAAGGGGAAGACATTCTCTCTGGGTCAGAGACAGCTGTTGTGTCTTGCCAGGGCTCTGCTGACCCAGGCCAATGTTCTATGTATTGATGAAGCCACAGCCAGTGTGGATCACAAGACTGATAAACTACTGCAGCAGACAATCAGACAAAGGTTTCAGAACAAGACTGTTCTCACAATTGCTCACAGAATCAACACCATCATGGACTCTGACAGGGTGCTGGTGATGCATGCTGGGAAGGTGGTGGAATTTGACACACCCTCCGCTCTGTACCAGATAGACAACTCAGTCTTTCACAGGCTAGTAGATGGAAGAGGAGAGTGACACCGTGAGTTTCTCAGTGAAGACGGCAGCACTTTTGACCCAATCCACATTTACACAGTTGAAGTGGCTGTAAAAGGGTAACAACATGTAATAATGACATACTCTCAATTTAATATGTTAACCAACCAGCCAAATTTGAATGATTAAAATAATTGGCAACATTATGTTTTAAAAATTGTGAAAATACATGCAGTTTTCGCTCTACCTTGGTGTCTGCTAAGGCTTGCTATATTTCCATATTTCACATGCAATTTGGCACACAGAAAATGTGGAGTTGTTTATAGTTGTTTGAATATGGGAATGCGTTAGGGGATTATGTTATGGGACTTTATGTGTAGTGTTGCGTCATGGTGTTAATATGGTGATTTGTGTTTGTTTTCACTAGCCCCTCTGCCTTTTCTTTTACGTCGTGTCGTTTTATGTGGCTGTGCCATGCATTATTCTTCGTCACACAACGCAGTATAAAACGGAACTGAAGGAGCTCGAAGGGCAGTCATTGAAAAGCTGGCTGCCGCTATGTAACTCTCGTTCTGTCTATTATTTGAAATCATCACTTGAAGCTGCACTGTATGTTCAGCAATTAGCATATTACAGTAGGAGTAGGACACGGCTTGCCTATTTCGCTGTTAAATGCATACAGTATAGGGCAAACACTACAGTTCCTACTTTGTCCATGTCATATTTTTTTAAGATTGTAGATTATATACAGGCTATTTACACTATTTTCGCACAACACTGTTGTGCGAAGAAGTAATGCTGAATGGGGAAATCGATTGCTTCTTGATTATTCAAAAACAGTAATTGATAATCAATAATCGATAATTGGAGCCCTAATTTAATGTTATTTACATTTCTTTCAGCCAGTTTATATTAAAGTTGGCTAATGGGAGGGAGGGCGGGTGGACCTCTGACTCAGCCATAAACAAACCATGGCTACATCACTATAACATAAATAAACCACGGCCACGTCACTCAGACAACATAATTGAGCTTCTCTTCTTCCCAGCTAAATCCAGCCCCACGCAGGATCTAACTTTTTCCATAGACAACCAAAGTCACCAGGGCGGTTCAAGGCACACATCACAGTGGTCACTTGATCCTGTAGGTTTACACGCTATAACATTCGAAGGATCAGACCCTTCCTCACCCAGGAGTCAGCCCAGCTCCTTATCCAGACATCAGTCATATCAAAACTTTACTATTGTAACTCTCTCCTTACTGGCCTCCCGTCATGTGCACTTAAGCCTCTCCAAATGATCCAGAAGGTCGGAGCACGCTTGGTCTTCAACCAGCCAACATTTTCACATGTCTCCTCCCTTCTCCGCTCCCTCCATTGGCTCCCAGTTACTGCCCGCACAGAGTCAAAACACTGATGTTGGCCTACAAAGCAACCAAAGGTATGGCACGGTTGGCACCCCCATATCTTCAAGCCCTGATCCAACCCTACAACCCCTCCCGCTCTCTCAGATCAGCTAATAGAGGGAAGCTGTCAGAACCTTCGCTAAAACATCCGGGACATCGCTCCACATGTCCCAGACTCTTTCATCTTCTGGCTCCCAAACTATGGAATGAAATCTCCATTGCAATATGGAAATAAAAGGGACAAGGACTGACAGATACAGAGATCTCCTTATATGGGCATATCAGCATGCCCATATATTGGCATATAGCGGCCAGAATCTCTAGTTATGAACAATCAAACATACAATTATTTACTTTTCTATTAAAGAAAGGTTACAAAAATGTTTTGTTTTTTGGCCATCAATTATAGCTTTTAGAAAGAAAATCTGAATTGGAACAATCGGTGAAGAATATTCCAATCTTATCTTCTCCGATTATAAAAAAAAAATCAATGTCACTTTTTTAGACTGACCAACCAAAATTAAGGAAGAGGCAAGACTAAGTCGTAAACTGCCGTCCAACTTCCCTGCCCTCTATGCCAGTACACACTGATGCACGTGCACTGGAAGAAAGACTGCACATTCATTTTTTTGTATATCCAAAGCATTCGCCTTCACGAAAATAAAACAACACTTTCTGTGGACACAGCTCCTTAGACGCCAACCAACAACGGGAGGTTCCTGTGATGATGACGCATTCCAGGTCGGAGTCAGCAGGAAGAATCCTGCAACCCTTCCCGTTTGCAACTCCCTGAAGTGAACGCGTGGTGGACAGGCCACAGCTGCCTGCTGACGCGACACGCAAAAAAAAGCAAGGAAAAAAAAGCAGAGGGGTCAGAGGTCACAGTATCGGGAAAGCAGATGGGACATGAACAAACAACAATCCACAAATTACATAAAACAATCAGTGGGGGGTGGGGCCCACGAAATCCCGCCAACAAATCCAGCTCAAGGGGAGGGGAGGGGGCACAGGGTAGTGACTAAATAATGTTTAGACAAGTAAACTAGGGAAAAAAAGAAAAACAAATACTCTGCATGCTTGAGCAGATTGAGCATATTGGCCGGATCAATCTCAACAACTTCCTCAGGCTGTCACAGAAAGTGGGACGGAGGCAAAGGCCAACTATAATCGTAGCCTGCTAAACGGCTAATTGAGGTGTTACCCCAACTGACAGACTGATGGCTCAACCCCACTGACCTCTTTACTACAGGCTTACCTAAGACCACCTACATGAAAGAGTAGCGAAAAACAATTTCAAGCCCTGAATGAGATTTAAACATGCAAATGTGTCCGTTTGAAATGTTTAAGTTTAGATTGATCCCTTTCATTAATGTGCACAATCATGGTTGGAAACAACACAGTACTCTTTTAATAACTATGAAAAAAGAATGCAATTCCTGGCTAGGATGACATAAATTCACATTTTCAGAGTCTGTGATCAACAATAAATCACTTAAGATCCATGTTGGCTGAAATTATGGTCTTTAAGTAAATGGTGTAATATTAGCTCAGTCTAATGAGCGTTTACCTCAACAACAATCACCCAAGGCTTGTTGCTTTAGTTTCAACCTGAAACACAAACACGGTTCACAAGGCTCAAGACCCCCCTATCCTACCCCATTTAACCTTGTATCAAATAACCAGTTAGAACACCAGGCCCCATGATTCTACACTACACTACCATCACCATCCACCTCTGTTTCCAACACAGTCACTTTAACCATGCTACTGTACAACATGCACTGCCGTTGCCATAGCGACAAAGCCCGTTGCCAATGTTTATTCTAAGCTAGTCTAGCCCCGAGGGACAAACGTGAGGCAGGGAGACGAGAACAGATAGAAATGAGAAGAAGAGGCAGGCATTCAGTGGTGTTAAAAACGTATGCTTTCAAAATATGATGCAGATTCTGTCTAGATTTGGCAATGAAGCTGCGATTGCTGTGGGGAAATCAGGAAAGAAATTTGTTTCTGTGCCAGATGACAGGAGATAAAAGTATTTGTCGTCTGTGTGATTTGCGGGGTTTGTCCCATATTCATCCCATACCATTAGCATGGATGGAGATTAGGGGCAGATGGTGGGGGTTGGGAAGCTGGACTACAACAGCTAACAGTGTGGAATGAGCACCTCTATTCTGGGTCGCAAAGATGGCAGGCTTGGCTGGTAGGGTGGATTGTTGTTAAAAGTGTCTTATTTGAGGCACACTGATAGATAATGATACAGTAATGCATCAACCACATACATGCATACCCAGTTAACATACCCAGTTTGAGGTTAGAGAGCGGGACACAATGTCACACAATGTCTCCAGCAATCAATTATCAGTCTGTCTAAGATAAATAGGAAAAATGGCCGTGTTCATATGCCATCATAATCAGTTTTACATCGCTCTGGTACTTGTAGACAAACACACTGACACACAATCATGTCATTTCAATTAAATTTCCCTACACAGCATGTAGCTGCCAGCGGAGCCTCAACTCCAAAATGCTAAATAGCACACTGCTTGCCACCACAATAGAGTGGCAATGGATGAGAGGCTATGATGGAATTAACAACACCGTGTGACATGCGACCAGGGTCAGCCTTCACAACAGCCTCCTGTCTGTGTTGCTGCTGTAGCAACTTAAACCTTCACTGTGTGGTGTTGAGCTAGAATAGAACACAACCCGCCGACTTCCGTAAGAAGTTCATTTGCGTTGTTTCTCTATGTGGAAAATGCGCAGGTTGCTCAGCTGTTCTCAATAAGCCTCGTTAACCCACATGTCGCGGGGCATTTGTGTTGAAAATACTGTGTATCCACAGCGTGATTAAAATGTAGGCATAGGCTAAAAAATTTAAATCACATAAAAGGATTTCAATGTTTTAGCTACACTTGATGGTTGGTGGAGACGCAAAACTTTGTGACAGGGGTTACTAGTGAAATGCAGTGTTTCAAATATACATGAGTTCTTACGGAGTATGTTAATGGATACTCATATGTGGGTTACTAGCACTACATAATAAGCTTAACTTTAGGTCTTACATTGTCTGTTTCAGATTGCATTTTGTTAATCTGCTCCAATTTTCAGAAAGAGACAGAGAGACATTGAGACGGAGAGACAGTGAGAGAGAGGGGGACAGAAAATGTAGTAGCCTACAGTTTTAATACTGATTTTAAAGATCAGTAGAATTAGGTGGGTTAGGTACAGCACATGTCTCCTACTACTCCGTGTAAGGTACACATGAGGGACAAAGATGCAAGGTTCATAATAATATGAAAAAGATCATTTTACATGTCATGGAAACAGAGATAGATAGCAAGTAGGAACTAAAGAACAAGGCAGAAAAAACGCTATGGGGAAAGGGAAGAATAAGAGAGACGTAACAGAGATATGGACAATAGGAAATAATAAAGACGTTTGCGACTTTGCGCCAGTATTTACTCACAGGTCTGGTGTTCTTTACAGAGCGGGATTCCCTTCAGATGATTTACAGTAAGCCTGATTTATACTACGTCATACAAGCTCACAACGCATCGCCATAGAGCAGTGCGTAGCAAGGTGCGTGACACCACTGTGGCAAAGTTTAAATAAAGATTGCCAGCAGAGAGGCAATGGGGACTGGGGAGGCGGGCACGTTGCCTGTAAAGAGAGGCAGGCACTCTGAAGAGAGGGAGAGAGAGAGAGAGAACAGAGAGCAACACACTCAAAGCCTTTAATAAAATCAATATGTCTGCAATATTGCGGCCATTTTTGGTATTGTGGTATTGGAAATGATATCTAATATATATATCTATATTTCTCTAGGTATTGTAGTGAAGTTAGAAATTCCAGTATCGTGAGTGTGTATGGAAGAAAACACGAAATCTAGTCGGGTGGAAATGGGCAGGGCCTATATGGGGAGTTGTATCATGATCCAAGGAATCCAGATACAATCCTTTTGACTGTACAACCTATGGTTCAAGAGTCATGGGCCAAAACATAGCTTGTTTTAGCACCACCATGAGGCCGATTCAAAGAATATGTGGTGGACGTTCTTCCTTAGCCTACTGGGAGTATGCGTTCAAAGTGTCATGTCAATCGGTCCAGTGGTGCTGCTCACAGACAGACCTGGAAAACCTTGAGCGAACCACATTTGTTGGGTCAATGTGTCTCAACATATGTGACAATATCTTTCTTCGGCGATAACTGAAGAGCTCATTGGCTGTTGCCTTTCACGGACATGACAGCCCTCCCCTAACGGCAAGAAAATCTAATAGTTTTGATGTTATCACAACAGTGTTAGCACTTAGCAGCTGTTAACACCACTCACGGTCATGGTTGTGCGCTATGACATGCCTATAATGCTTTGAGATATTCATAGGATAGGTAAATGAAGGCCAAGACTTAAAATCCTAGGGAAGGGGTGTACATGGCATGCTGTATAACTGGCAAAGACATCTTCCAATGCCTAACATGGACAAACTTTCCCAGCAGCAATGAGACAGATCGGCCCAAGCATGCTTGCTCACAGAAGTTATAGACCACGGGTCCCACGCAGACGCACAGCATATGCTGAACTAAAGGGAGTCGTGTAGCAGGTCCCATAGCAGCAGGTCCCACATGATCAACGAGGACTGGAGGATATATCCACCTCCCCCCACCCACCACAACCTTTGTTCTCTCTGTGTGTGTCTATCCATCTCGCCTCGGGCCATCATGATGTCTGGGAAGGCTCCATGATTGAGGACACGGACTCAGATCACAGCCTTGAGCTTGACCTCCACTCCACCACACCCCTTTTTAATCGCCATCAATAAGTCTCCATTTCTCCATGGCAACAGTGACTTTAAGCATCCTGCTCATCATCACCATGGTGACTTCAGCGTCAGACAATGATGACCAGGGAAAGGCCCTTGGTGAAATGTCACTGTCGTGACCTCATTTTGACCTGGCTGCATATCTCTGACTCAGCTATCAACAGTAGGCTAAGGATGAGTACCTTTCACATTTGAACCGATAGGGTACCTGGGGTACCTGGAATACGATATGGTACCAAAAACAGTACCTTTTTCTGTACTTTATTTTTGTACCTTATTTGGTATTTGACACACCATAGTTATTACGGCAAGTTTTTAGTTCTCCTTTTCTTTAGACTGGAGCAGGCAGAACTACAGACATCTGTAGCAGAACGAGACAACTTTTCATTTTTTGATACGATACTGAAAAAGGTAAGAAATTAGCAGATCATTTCTATCTCGCTCGCTGTCTTTTCTATCACTCAGATGTGTTCAAGAGTACCGGAATTTGGTAAAGTTAACTGGCATTCGGTAGTACTAACATTATTCGGTCGGTAGTCGGTACTGGTTAAATCCAAAGTACGGTACATCTCTCTCTCTCTCTCTCTCTTGCGAGTAATTTGATAGTTTCATAGTCTCTCACTTATTTCCTCTTGTCCAAAATCTCTGTTCCGTCTCTATTATTCTTCCCCTTCCACATAGTGTGTTTCTGAGTTAAATTAAGACTTTCTCTTGATCAAAGTAAAAAGCAATCTGCCCCAGATTGGAAGCGTTGCGTCATATGCCGGTCTGCTCCGGGCCCAAATTCTTTTAATTAAAGTTCAAAGCAAAGCTCATCTGGGGCCTGAATCTTATCACTCAGCCAGGCATCAAAAACACAAACAGAAATAGGTCAGGCAAATTGCATCTTCAGAGGTGAACCAACATACTGACCATGTAATGGCTGAGGAAACAAAACAAAATAGAAAAGTGCACTGCTCAGAGCACAGATCCCCCATTTGTGGTGGCGGCTCTTCAATGGCCTACTGGGAGTGTGTGTGCAAAGTTTCATGCCAATCGAACACTGCGTTCATGATTTGTGCCATTTTGTGCAAAACGGGCCCCTCCTGCAAACTTTGAAAAGCAATCATAGCCAATCGGAATGGAATCTGAAACATCTGACAGATACGTCTTGATCACACTACAGAGATAATGTGTGCCAACTTGCGTGAGGTTTGGACAAAGTCTGTAGGAGTAGTAGCAAAATATTTGTTTTGCAAAACGTCTGCATCATGGTGGCGCTATAACAGGCCGATTTGAAAATAATTGGGGTTCTTCCTTGGCCTACTGGAAGTGTGTGTGCAAAGTTTCATGTGTAAAGTTTCACGCCGATAGGTCCAGCTGTGCCCAAGATTAGCTGCTCACAGATGGACGGACAGACAGACTCAAATGAGCGAAAACATAATCCCTCGCCTTCGGCCATTCCGGCCTGGCAGGGATAAAAATCTTTATACCCATTGTATACAGTTATGGCTCTACTATTACCAGTAGTCTTCAAGTCCACTCCACCCAAAGCTACTACTAGCTATTACTAGAAATGTCTCTCTTTCCAAGCCAAGACACTATTTACAGTGCCCAGTCTGCAGAGGCAGTAATCTGCGTCTGAGTAAAACTCAACGAGTTCTTAGTTCCAGATTATTGCTCTAACCCGGGCCATTTGGTAAGAGAATTAGAGGAGGCAAATCTCTTGGCTTGGCATTTTCACTTCCTCCCCCTTCAGGGCACAACCACTGGCCAGGAAAGACCTCATGTTGTAATTTATTCAGACAGATGGATACAAACAAAACTGGCATAAACCATAAAAAGGAATGTACTTTATCAAGTTATTTATCAGAACCCAGTCAACCACTGACCTGATATAGAATGGATCCTGCATTGATGCACTCAGCACATGAGCAAGGAACCAAGCACGTTCACAGACACACATACATGCGCACACACAGCTCCCTGTGCTCCCAGTCTACTTAATTAAAGGTAGGACAGAGTGTTCTCTTGAGGCACCATCATCACGATCGTCACTGCTCATATTTTAGCTCTCATGATACAGGCAGTCATATCCTTTTTCATCTTCTGAGAAACAAGAACACCAGTGATGAACACCATGACAAGACTATTTTTGTCTACTGATATACCCAATATATCCCACATTACACATCCATTGTGGTGCTCAATCTTTTTCATGTCAAGGACCCCCAAAATTATATGTATTTGGCCGCGGACCCCCCATCAAAATATTTTGTTCCAGGGAACCCCCAGAAGCAAAGATTTGAGTTAAAATGTTCGCTTTAAGAATATATATATATATATATATATATTCAAAGATTTGCACACATTTTCGTGATTTTTCAAAAATAGCAGATCTACAAGCTCGTAGCGCGGCACTCGGTGCCGCGCTATGAGCTTGTATATCTGCTATTTTTGAATAGCCAAATTGTAATATAATGCTTTTTAGCACAAATCTAAAAATGACACAGTTCCAGGTCTTAATGGGTTAAAGTAGGCTGACACTAATCCTACTGGAACAGTGCATATCAAAACACATAATGCAAGGATATGAACAGTGTGGGTGCTTATCTTTCTGATGCACGGCTCATATGCAAGAAAACAACTCAGAGTAGCTATTTCAAGCCTGGTATTAATAAGAACACCACCAACACCTCCTTTTGTGAGCCTATTCTTGGATCCCTCCATGAATAGAAGGACTAACACATATGCCGTGTTGTACTACTTGACTAGGCCTAATCCTGTACAGTTGTGGAAAAACAAAACATTGCACACAGACGCGCACACATTTAATATCCTGAGCCTTGAGCAATAACTCAATACAAGTAATAAAACATAACACGCAGTTCAGGTCACGCTTGGATGCTGAATGAATACTGGGTACAGCGGATGAAATCAAGATATGAATGAATGAATGAATTATGCACACACACGCTCATGGGACATGTGACAGGTAATAAAACCCTGACCTTGAACTGTTCTGTGATGTCCCTTCTCTCGGTCAGTCAGTTTCTCGGCCTGCATGTTACTTGCACATAGACAAGTGAAACACACATTTTTTGTTAATTATATATATATATATATATATATATATATATATATATATATATATATATATATATATATATATATATATATATATATATATATATATATATATATATATATATATATTCTGCTTTTTGCACATTTGACACTGCTGTAAAGATATCTGTCTTTAGCTCTTGCACATTTTGACACTGCTGCTAAAGAGATCATACCAGTCTTTTTAATCATAGGTTTATCATACTGTTCCTGCCGTTCTACCTGTAGTCCTGTGCTTTACCTTTATTGGGTATCCCGACCTGAAAATGCATTTTCTGGAGAGACAGGAACGCCTGTTACTGGACAAACACTATAACAATGATTGCTATCAGAATATAGAGCTTTAACTTTTAACAAAATAAGTTTATTGTGTGCTTGTCTGTGTGCAAAAAAGGGAGCCCCATCCACCACTCCCTAAATTCACTACACACTGGGGACAGACTCTGGCACATTCACAAACTCTCACACACCATCTCAGACCCGCCAAAAAGTGTGCCGCTGCAACACACTCACCTCAAATCACCAGTATGTACATTACAAGCCCACAAATGGGAAGCATATCATGCACATAAAAACACTCCCTTCTGCTGCATGGCTACTTACAGCAAGACCAATTTAGGCATAACATAAGACGCTCTCATTACTCTCTGGGGGCTTTTATAGAATTGCATTAATCCTTGCGCGGCCACTTTATCTACTAATGGTCTTATGAGATAAAAAAAAAAGCATCTGGTCATACTGATTTATAGCCTACTATCCATTAGCATCAGCAGCATGCTTCACCTTCTATCGCTACCTCTGACTCACACGCATACATGGCACATACAGTAGGACACCACACACACAAGCCTGTTGGCTTCCTTACTATGGTCCACTTAATTTGCCGTGATTTCCAGGATAACTTCATGCTAAATTTACTGCACTGTTACATGGTCTGCAGACCAGCCCACAGCCATTTTCCCCTTTCATAAAGTAATGTTTCAGTCCAGCAACCTGGAAACTCAATTTAACCATTACATCAAACAAGAAAACTAAAGTAGCAGCTATGAATCATACAGTACATGCAATATGTGATGCAGCCTCTGGAGTGTCTTTGTGGGGGCAGGTTGTACACGAGTATGTGAGCTACAGTATGAGTAGTACTGTATGTCGTTACTCGTTGCCATGTTTGCCCATCAACAGAACATCCATGGCATGGCCTCAGTCAACTAGCCTCTATTTTGGTCTTCATGCATAAATTATGGAGAGGTCCATGCATGCACTAAGCTGCATATCAATTTTAAAGGTGATCACACATTGCTACAGGCGCCTTAAAAAAAACACCTTGGCAAAACAAGGGCATCGGGCAAAGCAACGAGGTGCGCCTGTGGAGCAGGTTAGGCTTAATACAGAATTGTGTGGGAATTATATGTATTCAAGTCACTGGTCTAATACACTTGTGTCTGCATTTGCCATTGTCCCAGTGTTCCTACCACATCTACCAACATCAAAATAGGACGAAAAGAAATGGTGCGACTCTGCGCCATGCACTAATAAGTGAGACTATTTGAACTTTTATGCATGTCTAAAAACTCAACTTCTAGAAAAATGTGACATGCAGCGAGTGAGAGTTTGTTAAATGTAATTTGATTATTATAAGTGCTACTTGTGTCGACTACTTGCCTTGTGTTCTCTCGCCAATCTGAGGAACAGATTGAATTCACAGTAGGCTTTTGCACAGATCCTTGGCTTTTAACACTGCAGTGATATACAGTACAGTACTGTAGACACTCACAACTCCTCGGCTTCCAAATAAGCCCTGTAAGGCAAAGCTGCATCTGATAGTGATGATTAAAGGGGAACTTTGCCTACATCCTATCACTCTATTGTTGTGAGGACTTGGGAAATGGAAATATTACATAACATTTTTGTGTTCTGCGATATCTGTGATTTGAGAGCTAGTGCTGGAAAATCACCACCAGTACAACTCATTATTGTTTTACATAGACTTTTCAAATGTGTAAAGAACGACCTCTTGGCAAACAGAGCACACTGGGAAGTGTTCCGTCAGAATTTCACATCACAATAGGAATGGATTCACATTAAATATCATTTAAGTTGCCCTTTGGGATGGAGGTTGGACCAGTAACAAAATGGAGACACAGACAACAATCTGGAGGGTGGCAGCTACATGGCAATGCATCATGGATAAATCAATACAAACAGGTTTCACATCACATGAATTCTGTAGGCAGATGAATCAAAAGAATCCAACAATAATATACTACTAACTGCTACTACTACTAAAGAGCAGACAACAGATGGATGACTCCCGATAAATCTGCTGTGATCTATAAGATGGGGTCAGAGAGAGGTGTGAAGCCGGATAAATGATTTGCTGTTGACCGGGCTTCCCTTGGTACAATCTGGCTATAAATCCGGGCAGAATGGCTCGGCCTGTCGCCCCTGCGCTCTGCACCGCTAATAGACTACCTGCCTGCCACCGCTGCGCTTTAGGGCTGTGTTACCTGCCCACTCGTCTATGGGGATTTCCCTCGCTGCCACGCTCACTCGTGCAGATAGTGGAAGTAGAGAAGGAGGGAGGAGTGGGAGAGAACAAAAGAGAAACGATGCGAGACAATAAAGAAATGGCTGAGCGTGGATCCTGAAAGACAGCTCTCTGACGTAGATGTATGGTACAGTACAGACCACCTGGCTGTGGCCTCCTGGCCAGGTGATAGATGAGGAGGGCCATCTGGTGCAGCCACCAGCCACCGAAACAACAGCAGCAGTACACTATCGCACAGCAGTCACAGATAACTATCTCATACTGTACTCTCACAATTACATCACCAAGCTATAGACGACTTCAAAACATAGTATAATAAATTATAACGACATGAAAACCCTTCAACCCATTCAATCCGGGAACGCATCCGTGTCATTTTAGATTTTAGCTATAGCCATTATTTAAAAATATATACACAGCTTGTAGATCTGGTGTTTTTGGCAAGTGAAATACACATATGATGGATATAAACTGATATAAACACTTTTGTGAGAGTGAATAAAGTATTTCTCATGTGTAAATGGGAAGAAGAAACTAGTTTTCCTAAGTTTAAACAGCGATGCCCTGGAACGAGATAATAATAGCATGGCAGGACATTATATAGAACTATATAGATTGTTCTACTAAAGAATTGTTCACAGTTGCTGAGGAGAAAAAATAAGTTGTTTGATGAAGCTGGAATGCAGGACACCGAACAAGTTATCCGATATATCGATTAAGGAAAGAAATAGCAAGCTCATAGCGCAGCACTTTGAGACTCAAATCTTTGCTTCTGGGGGGTCTGGAAAAACGTATTTTAAGATGGGGTTCCACAACCAAATACATATCATTTTGGGGGTCCTTGACATGAAAATGTTTGAGACGGCTAGTACAGGTCTTTCTACTACCTCTTTAAAAATAAAATAAAAGCCCCAGCGCACAGAGATGATACTGTATAATGGTTAAGACTCATTAATAATACATCAAAGGTGTGTTGCAGAATGTTTGTGCATGAAGCAGTGCCGAGCTGCCTGTTGCCCAGCAGAAAGAGAGCCTCTGTTCTTAGACTCATCCCAGAGGCTGCACTGGCAGTCACAATGACTGATTAACGACAACTCAATTTCCCAGAGAGAGGCCGAGCTGAGCCCTCCACCTCATTACAGCACCGACGCCTTCCCTCCCAACTCCTCTTCTCAGAGGTCGGCCATGTCCTTGGCAACCATGGCAGGCCACCAGCCCCGGTGGCGCCATGGAGATCGAGTAACTTTATCACTTTACATAAAGCCATTCTCTGGTCATCATGACAACCCCAACAAATTGGAATGCACCACCAGTCAACACATAGCTGTACTTGGCATTTAACAGACGCAATACTGAAAACATACCGTTTTGATAAAGAATAGGGGAAAGCATAAATATAGGCTAGGTCTAGTTAATTGTTACCACTGTCAAGGGAGGTGAGCCAGGAACAAGGTCTTCGAGAAGCTAAACACATCACACCCACCCTAATTGGTCTGTTGAGTTCAAACTTGTCAACATGAAAGAAGTGCAAGGATGAGACTTGATGATTCTACAAGCTTGGGCTATGGATGCTTTGTACCTCATTCACGAAACTCTCCTTAAATATCTACTACATTTTATTGTAGCCCCCGCTGCCCTCCTCATAAATAAAGACTGCAGTTGGATTCATGAAATATGTGTACAGCAGCCTTGATTTATGTGCAAAACTGTCCATACACAGGTTTATCCAATGCTGAATGCTACTCGTTTGTGTACACTGGTTGCAACCCATTTAACACCACAAAAAAGTGCAGCAAGCCTAACTCTATATCACAACGGTGTCACTAGTCAATAAGGACAGATGTACAAACTGACAACACAGCTTGTAGATTTGGTGTTTTTGGCAAGTGGAAACTGAACTTTTGTGAGAGTGAATAAAGTATTTCTCATGTGTAAATGGGAAGAATAAAGTAGTCTTCCAAAGTTTAAACAGCGATGCCCTGGAACGAAATAATAATAGCATGGCAGGACATTATATAGAACTATATAGATTGTTCTACTGAACTATTGCTCACAGTTGCTGAGGAGAAAAAAAATGAAGAAAAAAAAGTTGTTTGATGAAGCTGGAATGCAGGACACCGAACAAGTTATCCGATATATCGATTAAGGAAATGCATCCTAGCATTAACATATCCTATCTATTCAATCCACAGTCCTAAATCGGGAATACACATATTTTATTCAGGCTGCATGCAAGTGGCACCAGTGCTTGAAGATCAAATATGATTGTAAGCATGTTGAATATTGCCTCTGATAGCTCCATATTACAATGTTGACTGTTTTGGTAGATTTTTCGTTTGGTGTTTCCCTGGGGAATGTAAACACCACCAGTGCGAGATGAAACGGATATCCCTCAACACCACCGGTACTCTTCTTAAACTAGGCTAGTTCTGGGTAATCCCAAGACAAATCTGGGTCTTTTGTTGGTCAAAATACCTTGTTTCATCTTTTCTCTTCACAGACAGTCACTATTCACTACCAAGCTACACTCACTCACTCAGGGATGGAGTGATCGAGTGCCATTCACTGGTATTTTGTTTGTGGTGTATCACTTCTATAAATAGAAAACAAGCTGCACAGAATGGAAACAGCCTGAGAAGGCAGGCTACTCAACCAACTAGGGCATAATTTGGACTTGCCATTTTCTCCATTTCAATTGCGTCCATGAATGAAAGAAAATGAAGACAGATCGAGTTACCCTCCAGCAGCCTGTGTGATCCAACAGTTTGGCATGCCAAACAAACGACTGTGTCGACTGTATGCCACTGACATCTTGCACAGGCAAGCTGCTGAATGCCTCTGGTCATTCAAAGCGGTGCCTCTTATCACTGGTCCTGGGGACCGAAAACACTATCGCTTATTTAATAATAATACCTGAAATGTATATAGCGCTTTTCTAAGTAGTCAACGTCACTTTACATAAGTGTGTGGGGGACTGTCAAATCTATCAATCTCAAACTTGGTCAAATTTACAACCGAGCCAACAGGTGAATGCATTTTTTTAAAGCTAAAACTTCAAAAGTCCCCCTCCAGACATATTTTAAATGTTAAGTATGAACAAAAAAAAATTACATTCATTCTCCTCCAGGCTTTCCACAGGTACTGCGGAAAACCTGGGGAAGAGAGGTTAGAGGATATATAGTCTCATATCACAATATCAATTATGGCTGTATCAATATCAGCCAGCTATACATAAATTAAATACCACCCAGCTATAGGACAAAACTAAAAAGACCTTTTTATAAACTCCTGATACTTTTACAACAAAATACACTGCTTTACTTTTATCATAAAATCCATTAGTAATCAGTATATGCCCATATAAGGGCATGCACCAATAGGTCCAGTAGTTTAGCTCAGGACAGACAGACACACAGACACAGAGACACAGAGACACAGAGAGAGACACACACACACACACACACACACACACACACACACACACACACACACACACACACACACACACACACACACACACACACCATAAAAATGTGAGTTAAAGTGAGTTGTAGAGTGATGTACATCCCTGGAAATTGGTCAGTCAGGTGCAACAATGGCTTGCAATTACTGGAAACCTTTAAGTTAAGAGGTTATCCTGGAACAGAGATGTATGCATCAGCTGTTTTTGTTCTAAAAGCACCAAGCTGCTGTGCAAGGCTTGTTCTGTAACTCTAGTCCTCCTGACAGAGCTTGTATTACAGACACACTTCAGTTACAAAGACAAAACAACAGTGGAGCTCCAGTATAGAAGGCCAGGCTGTGTATTATTCACATACTGTGAAAATGAGGCTATCTACATCTACATCAGACCCACACATTTATTCACAGCAGCCTTGCTGTGGTTGTAAATAATGACAATAGATGATGGCCAGTTTCACCAGTTAAGAATCAGGGATGAGCTGTTGTTAGTTGATACAAGCCATTTGTTTTGAGCTGTGAGAAATGTTTAAGTCAGAGGCCCGACTCCAAGCTTGCAGCTTGTTTTGCCCTCCAGCACTGATTGACACATCTATAGGCTGATGCTGAGGTGAGAGTGAATACAGGGCTTGCTGACTGTCAAGTAGCTCTGTTTAATTACGACCGTCGACAGGCATCTCTCCACTGGACATTATTTCCCAGCACGTATCCCAGAGAATTCCTCTTGGAAAACCTGTTCCACATACGGTAGGCACCCACTGTAAAAAAGCTGGCTCAGTAGCTTAATTACATTACATAGGCATACTACTAGGCTATATTAGTCTATCATGGATGTGATTTTTATGCTTTCAACTTTAAAAACCACCAAACTTGAGCCAAACGTTACCAGGTTTGCAGGTAATGCCCCACCAATGCATGGCGCAATCAACAACTTTTGATACTCCCAGCAGTTAGGCATTTACCTTTAGGCCCTCTTAATAGTTAGGACCAAGTGTGATAATTAACCAGGCTGGGACTCCTTCCAAGGACATGGACACACCAACCAACCAACCAACCAACCAATACCATCCACTATCTTCTCCTCATTATAGCCGTGGCAAGCAACCTTATATAAAAGCATTTATCTCTAGGCCTACACTGTTTCTTTGTTGTGAGTCAAAACAAACGCCGGTTATTTTCTTGTTGTGTAAACTGTATTCTAGGGCATGCTGATAATGTGACCCCGATGAGATCATTGGGGGAGCTACATTATCACCTTTAAGTAAAACACCTGATGATGCCCACTCCACTCCAAACCATTCCGCCTGTGACCTTCGCATGGCGACGAGTGACAATGTCATGGGCAGCATTGTGTGTAGTATGTGGTAGCGAGACGGAATCCCCAAGCCCACGTCTCATCTGTCAGTATAGTTAGCATTCTGCTGAGAGGGGTATATATGGCGTATAGAGGGCCTACTTACAGGTTTCCTCACCTAACTTCGGATAGGAAACGCTCATTACGGATGAATGTAGGTAGTGTGAAGAATCGTGACAGAACGTCTCATCAACGAGGCCTTGTTCAGTCTCACAGATATATACCTCAAGTTACAATTAAGACTAAAATGTGTTAAATGACCTCTTTGTATTCAGACAAACCTCAAAACAACGTAGCGTATTGTCGCATGACCCGGGCGATGCAACAATTAACTCTGTTCGATTCTTCAGTTATACGGACCCGCTTCGTTGACTCATTTGTATATATGGTTACGTATCGTCGTTGAACCACCAGTGTGTGCGAAGGAGAACCCTGTTGGGTTTCATCATGAGCGATTCACTTTACAAAGAGCAACACCATCAGACTGGGCAAACAGCGATCTGTGATTATCTCTCCTCCTGTGGCATCGGATCGAACACACCTGTTAAGTAGCAAATCCCTCAAAAATACAGCCTCGGAAATTATTTCTTTAGACTTACCGCCGTGAATATAATAGTATCCACTGGATTCTGGTCAATTCCTCTCGGGGGTTTTATATGAAATGATAGCGATACACTCCAGTGCACACAGTACGCTCTAGTCCTGCCTGCTGCTTCCTCCCTCAACTAGTATTTCAATCGTCACAATGTGGGCGGAACTACACATTGCGTCCTTAGACATGACGGAGGACATGCCCAGTAGCGCCCAGTAAGCCAATGCGAATCTTCTCCAACGCCCCCTAGAGGATAGGTGAGGATATATAGGGTCTTCAACAGGGCACAAGGGGGTCCACAGAGTTATACAGGGGGGCCACCAAATCTTTGTGTGATATTAACCTCTTGAGCCCTAGGCTATAATCCCTATTCTGAGGGGAACATTATTCGAAAATAGTAGATCTACAAGCAAAAAACACGTCGCGCTGCGAGGCGTTGTGAGCTTGTTGGTCAGTTAAAAAAGAGCAGAGCAAGTACAAGTTTTCTAAGTATTGAGGATTTATGTGGTGAATTGTCAGAAAATACAAGTTAACATGAATCCAACACAAGCTACACAAGTCTATGAAGGTATAAATCTATGAAAGTTTAATCTGCAACACAATTTTATGTGTGAGGATCCCTGCTTCCTCTCTCTCAGATAGGGGGTCCTTAGACTGAAAAACGTTGGAAGACCCCTGATATATAGGAAGACATAGGGGTATTCATCTAAATTAGTCGCTACAGTAGTAAATTAGGAAATACATTTGACCTACCAACCAGAGTGGTGGATGTCTCTATAATTTACTCACCAAATACGACAATTTACCTGCTTTTGCGGGTCATAGGCATTCCTCAATTCTAAATAGAACACACTTCATCCTTATAACCATCTGTTAATGGTTAAAGAACCGTTATGGAGTTTTGGTTAAGTTATGAAAAACATTATTTTTGTACAACCAACCATTATGTTTTACATTTATTTTTACTTTGGGATATGGAATGTTCCAGTCTAGGGTCCACATGAAAGTTCCCCAGGGGTCGGATTTGGCCCGCAGCCGGCCGGCAGTTGAACAGCACGGCAACACATTGAATATTTTTCTTCCTGGTAGGGAATCAACAAATATATTTGCTGCCCTATCACCACATTATGCTGATCCAATTTGAGAGATTGATTAGAATTCACATTTTAGTTGTGTTTTCAATCAACTTGTGTGAGTCAAGCACATAAATAGGATGAGCAAAGTTACTCCGGAGATGCAGCCTTTGACTTACTTTATTGCAAGCAGTATATCCAACTGTACACCTGAGGTGAAGATGCTGACTTAATAATACTGTACATTTGCTTTTCCTAAGAAACTTTTCCTGGGTAACTATAATTTTCTGTCCCATGACATTATGCTGACTCAATTTGAGAGATTAACCGACTAAACCTGACATCAAGTAGTATTTCCAGCTGTACAAATGAGGAGCTCAGCGGGGCCAGTTTGTTTTTCACAAAGGTCAAGCCAAAGTCATGTCATGTTGCGAAACCACATAACTTGGAATTAAGAAATGTCTGCGACAAGATCGTGGTCCACACAACAAGTAGGCTATAACAATGATAGTTTATTTATGTACCGGCAATTCTGCTTGCATTGTTTGACATCTCCCCTGCTTCTAGGCCAGACACATAAACCCAATTTATGCTTTGTCGCACGACTGTGTCACTTATTTTTGGTGAGCGACACTGTTATGCGACAACATATAAACTTGGCTTTACAGTACAGTAGCATACAATGTTATCCTTTTTTGGAGAATAAGGTTTACTTTTCAATACAAAGATCCCGAGAAGAGCACATTTTTTGAATGACGTTATTTACAAAGAATACAAAATACTGCAAATAAACAGGTGAAACAAGAACAAGGAGAAAGAAATTACAAATCAGTTGAGTATAGTTTGTCACTGACAGAGTACAAGATGCTAGGTTTAGAACAGACAGGTCCACATACAGCGAATCATAAATCAAGTACTACAGCAACAACGATGCAAGAGCAAGTGGGAATAAGGGATACTGTAAATGACAAACTTATAGAATAGATAGATACAACAATGGGAATACCCTTTCTTTATGAAATGAGCCAAAACACATATTACCGCAAAAAAGAAAAACAGAAAACCAAAACTCACTCTTGTCACCATCTCATATAGCAGAGTTTAAGATGCCTTTGATTCCAGACAAAAAAAAAAGACTTTCACAGTGTGGTATAAAAACTAACCATTGAAAAGAAATATTACTGATATGATTATACAGTGCTTTTATATGTTGAATGTCTTCAAGTTACACTCTGTCCACACTGAGCGCAAACAGAAGTTTAAACATAGTCCGACATGAGGGGATGTTGACTTAACTACTTTAAATATTGTTAAAGACCAATAAAAGAGTGATCTTCCTTTTAAAGACTATTGCAAAGAGGCCGTGTGGGTTACATGGATCAGAATTGAGATCTTTGAATAGTAAAGCTTTTAAACATAAAGCACTGTGTGTATTGAGATAAACGGGGTAAGCTCAAACAGTAGCTCAGACTAAAAGGCATTCATATGGTTTTGGGAGTTGCACTGGAACCATTAAATTGTCAACCTGGCCCTATGCATTTTCTCCTGCACATAAGAGGTTACTTTTGTGTGTTAAATCCTGATACGCGATGCTTGCTTTCCATACATGTTCATATGTGGTTACATCACTGGCCGTTAGGTTGGATCCCTGCACACACAACCTTTCAAGGTGGACAAACACCGGCCGACTTCATGTGAAGAAAAAAGCCCTGGGCAATTTGAAACAATATGCGCTTGCTTTTTCAACATCTCGACATCACTCCAACCCGAGGCCACCAGGTGTCTGCTCTGGCTGCTTCCTCTCTGGTTGCCTCAGTAACTTGTGGCCAGAACCGCTCTCTGACGCCCTCATGTGGAGCTATACAGGGCAATCTGCTGCACCTTGCCCAGTTCGGTCAACAGCTGCTTCATGCGGTGTTTGAGCTGAGGCAGGCGGGCCAGGGGTTCTGGCGGCTCCAGCTCCCCAGTGTAGTCCAGCCAGCTCTCCAACACTGAGAGGGAAGGAAAATCATGATTTAAGTAAAGTATTATATACCTGCGATTCATTTGTATATATGGCATAGAGGTAAAGTTGCAGTCTCTAGTGTATAATGTATATCATATTATATTTTCATTTATTGTCAAAAGATCTGTCACTCTGGACTATAGATAACTAGGTGCCAGGGGAACATGAGACACCATAAATTAATCTGACTACTACTACCAATCACTTTGACAGCTTACCAGCCATGATTTCAAGATTCTGTTCAACACAAAAAAATGTAGATCGCTGGTAAAACAGCAAATATGGATTTTGGGAAAGGGAAGTAGTCACTGTAGCTGGAGGTAGTTTCAAATCTCATTTTGAACCAGCCACTGTGGTTAAGGGTAGTTTCAAACCTTGCTTTGTTGTGGAGACTAGGGATGCGCAATACAGTCAGCTTATCAGAATTGCCAATAGAATATGTTATTGATATGTTGATGGAGTTGGTGTTGATGGAATAGACACCAAAATAAATGTTATATGTGTTCTACGTTTATGCTTAAGTAACTTTCTCATTTCCTTCAGTGAATTCGGGCACCTGATAATGTCATGTTTAGTTAAATCAGGATAAAGAACATGGTGATATTGCAATGAGACATGTGAAATTAAACACCACTAGTGCAGTACAGCCCGTCAGTCGTGGGTGACAGCCGTCAACCACAGGCAGTACCCATAAGAGTACCAGGAAGCCAGAATATGAAATCAGTACTATGACATCAGTCATTTCCATTTTTGGACATATCAAGAGACACACACAGAGATTTCTGGAATTTTATGAAAATCATCAGTTGTTGCTAAAACTAGGGAACCAGGAGACCTGGTACTGCCAGACCCATAGTGGTTGAAATCTGAATGGCCGGACTTCGCATGACGTGTGTGCAGAGGAAAAGAGGGACAGAAAAGAGGAAAAGAGGGACAGAAAAGAGGGACAGACGGACAGACAAAGCCTCATGTAGGCCGACCCTCTGGGTCTGGCAAATATCAATATAGTGCATCCCTCGCTGAGATCACTCCCCTACGTGTCTTACCATCCAACTCCCTCTCAATGATGTCCATTCTGTGAGAGACTTCATCCTGGACTGCATCGATGTGGTCCAGGAGGTTCATCTGCCACTGCTGCTGCTGCCGGCTGTCGTCCGGTGCTCCTCTGGAACAGGTAATCCCCTCCTCCTTGGCTTCTGCCAGTGATCGCCGGCCGGCGTTTGAAAACTAAGAGACATAAATGAGGGAAATGTTCAAAGTGACACAATTGAGATTTTATTCTTCTTCCACCACAACTTCAAACTTAGAAATCTTAGAAATTACATTCCAGGGCCTGGATGTCAACACCAGCATAATATAATTGATTCCTGCTAATTTAACACTTATAATGCAGAAGATTACCAAACACACTGTACGGACGATCTATCGGTCTCCATTCGTGTCTGCCTCTCTCTACAAGGCTACGAGGCAAGCATGAGCCCCCCCTTCCCCGTGGGCTGGCTATGCTTATTTATACTTTATACAGTTGGAATGTCATATTTCAGTGCACTGCACGCTAGGTGCACTGAGTGTGCGACCCTACTCAGAAGCAGGGATGTCCAGTGCGTTGACTCCGAACACTGATGAAAACAACAATGGTGGAAGAAGTAATAGCTAAATGCCTTCTAGACGAGGCTAAATGCATGGCAAAGAAGCCGAGTGCTACTGCCAGTCATTGCTTCCAGTAAACTGTTATTATCTAACACCCGGCACATGGGGCCAGTATAGGAAGCAGTGAGGGACAATACAGATGAAAGGCATGGAGGTGCAAGCAACAATACATTACCATCCCTAGGCAAGGTGTGTTGTTTTTACTGACCGTTTGTAAATCAACTGAACTAAGCGCGCACGTACTAAGCGCGCACGTAGTCTGTGACATCACCGCCAGAGCACTCTGAAAACTGAGCAGATTCTCTGTGCATACATCCGAAACGCAGCCTAGATCTCAATGAGAACGCCTACAAGCTCTATCTTTGGTAGCTATGTGTGGGCTGGTTCCTGAGCATTTACAGCCAAATTGAAGCAAATCTAGAAGGAAAGAATGTGTATCTAATTTCACTATTTTTATACATCAAAACCAACACATAAATGAAAAGAACTACATTTGAAGAAAAATGGACACAGGGCATTCTGGTGAGGTAATAAGTTAGCGTGACCACATAATAGACCTTTTTTTCACGGCAGCCATATTGACATAAATAGTAGGGTAATGTTAGAGCCTGTGTTACAATGTTACACCCCATACAGTACAGGCAATGATACCAATTAAAGTTGTGTCCCATTCAGGCCAAACAGAGTCAGGGTGCTGCTGCTATGCATGTTGGCTCACTGGAAAGGCTCTGCTACTTTATAGGTCGTCCTCAGACGACTACACTAAACAGAATGAACCTTTAATTTGTATTGTTGTTAACACCTGTAACATTACCCTACTATTTATGTCTATATGACTGCCGTGAAAAAGATCTATGGAATCTGTTATGAACTGTGCTGCATATCATCACCTTGCTCTCTGATAAAGCAGAAATGTCTTAAAAAAGAAAAAGGAGAAGTGGAAATAACAGCTAAGCGGTGTTACGAAAGAGTGCATATGACATTTGTTTCAAATTATTTAAATACATTATTGATTGCTTTCCGCTCTGAGCAATAATTCTGTTTCAGTAGACAGAATTTAGGCTTTGTCCTCTTTTTTTCTTGTTTCTTATTTTGTAATGGCAACCAGTGCAGTAAATGACGAAAGTTGTTGAAAATTGTTTGAATATTGGCTCACCAAAATAACCAAACAGTTGCAGTTTGAACATGCTTGTCCCTTGTGGAGCAGACGCTTACCCTGGTGGTAGCGTTGAATGCTTTAGGCCGGTCCGCTTCCAGCAGTCCCCCGTAGCGCTGCTCTCTCTCCAGTAGGTCCTCCGTGCTCCGCATGCTGTCCTCCAGCTCCGAGCCCTGTCGCGTCTCCACCACCAGCCGCTGCTCCACCGCAGGGTAGTACGCCCGTGGCTTCTGGTAGCAGTGCTCGCTGAAGATGTACGAGTCCTGGAACGATATGTATGGCGAGGAGGAAGAGGAGCAGGATGAAGAAGAGGAAGATGAGGAGGAGGAGGAGGCGGCAGCAGCGGCGGCGGCCCGACTCAGCTTCTCCAGGGCGTTGGACATCAGGATCTCGCCGCGTGTCATGTCTTCGTCGTAGGTGGTCGCGGGGGACGGGGCTGCGTCTGTACTGGGACACGAGTCGTAGCTCTTCCACGGCCGCTCCGACTGCTTCCACGGCTGACACCACAGCCGCAGGTCTGGGTGGGTCTTACTCCTTAATTATTATTAAAAAGATTATCATTGTCAGTTATCAGACCACTATCGCCCCTCCAAAATCTGAATTAAATATCTTTATTTTTAACCTTTCAACGGTTTTTGTTTTACCCCAGTCTAGTGTCACTTTTACCTGTATCCCACGTGCATTCCTTTTAATTGTTGTTTTCTAGTGTTACCGTCGACGGCATGCCTCTTTTGCACTACAGTACTTCCTATTTATAATCTATACAAGCAGTAGTGAGTCTCCAAGACCCACAGAGGGTCATTCAAGTCCCCAATACAATTTGTGAGTAATTGTAGTGTTTTTCTTTAGAGTAGCCGATTACTTTTTAACCATTTTTCTCGCTATACCAATTGATTCCTCCCCACACAAATACATGTACATTTTGGGGGTCCTTGACATGAAAAAGTTTGAAAACCACTGATAAAGCTAGAAGGCTTTTCGTAGTATGGGATATTAAGCCTGATCTATACCGTAATTTCCGGACTATAAGCCGCTACTTTTTTCCCATGCTTTGAACCCTACGGCCTATACAACGGTGCGGCTAATCTATGGATTTTTACAGCTAACGGCCACTAGGGGACCTTCTAAATCTATGGATTTTACACCTGCGGCTTATAGTCCAGTGCGGCTTGTATACGTACACATTTGTTTTTTTCCCTAAATTTGGCTGGTGCGACTTATATTCAGGTGCGCTTTATAGTCCGGAAATTACGGTACTTAGTTTAGAGTGCATAAGGTTCTATTGTTTGATTTTATAATGTATTCTGTGCTCTTGCTTCTGCAACTTTACATTATCGTGCTCTGCTATGGTGAAAAAGAATTCCCCCGGAGGATGTACAGTATATGCACATATCAATCAATCTATTCTTGTACTCACTGTAAGACACTCATTTTGAGCTGCAGCCCACTAAGAATCTCCACCACGTGGTGCACATCCCCCAGTAGTTGGTGGGTAGCAGCGATCTTCTTGGCATTTTGATGCGAGTAGTTCTCTTCGAGGAAAGATAGGCCGTACATGTGGCCATTGCTCAGCCACTCTCTGTCATACCAATAGCGCAGGCTCTGCCTCTGGCCTGGAACACATATCAAACACATGGACATTGGAAAAGGGGTGGAACTGTAATAGTTGTGAGCATCATCAAACTTTAACTTACAAAAAATGAGGGGAAAAGACATTAATTCATGGAACAGAAAACATAGAGAAAAGAAAAGAAAAAACAAACTGAATTATTTGACATGGATATTCTTATCAGTTAAGCCTGGAGGTCAATATAAGATGGTGTCGTGGTTGGTATACTGACATTATAGAAATGACTGTTGACTCTCATAATAATCCATGCTCATTTTCAAAATACTCGCTGACGCTGACCCATTCCTTAAATCAGCTGCATCATACCTTTGTCCACTAGATGGCAAATAATGAATTCCTAAGTCAAACCTCTTTGCTGCTGTATTAGGGGCCATATAGAAAATGTTTTCAGTGTGTAAAATAGAAAGTGCAGCTAAAAGCAAAAAAAAAACAATCAACCAATCAATAAATAAAGGTAAAATATTTAGCAAATCACCATTATGTGTAAGCATGCTCATTTAATTTAATTGTTTTTGTAAATTATTTTGTTTCCATTTTGTCCATATTCAATAAACGATACAGAATGTACCTGAAAGGTTTTGTCAACATAAGCTAAAGCTCACTGTATCATTAAAAGCCCTCTTCAGGCTAAAATGTGATTTCAAAATGCAGCACTTGTAAGTTTTCCTGGCATATTGATATGCAGATGCACAAATCTGAATAGCTTGTCTTAATTTTAGATAAAGTAGTCTTGTCTAGTGTTTTCTTACACCATTTCAATATGGAGGGCAGTGAATGACATTTAAAAATGAATGCTGAGATCTACTAAATTATACAAGGTGGTGCAGTGCAAGTGAGTTGTTCTGCAATGTGGGAGTCAACACTTTTCATGCCCTATTGAGAAACCTGATGTACAAATTTATGTGCCGACTGAATGAGTCTCTTAGAATTCTATTAATATGCTGCTGTGTAACCCCAGCCTCAGTGTTACAAGATATCGGTCTACTTTCTGGAAACACTGGTATGATTGTCTCTTGTAATAGCTGATGTTTTTATGGTATGGGGTAGTGTTCTTTGTGTATGTATGTATAGTGTTTTTTTTATAGTTTGCTTTTAATGGATCCCTGAGTCTGACTCTACACAAATAAAGTTGAATGATATACACTGCCTACAAAAGTTGTTGTTGAGATGGGCATTCGCTTCTAATGGCAAGATGTCCAAATTAGACTGGTATGGTCATTCAAGACATAATTGAACATTTTAAATTATAATAATATGAAACAATAGAAACATTACAAATATGAATAGTACAAACATTAAATAACCAGGATACAATTTTCTGAAATGTCTAATCAAACAGGATAACATTACGTTTAATAAAAGACAGCTTTCTATGCACGTTAAAAAACATTTGCACATTTAGAGGGGGCAATGTATCACGTGTCATTTTTCATTTCAAGTATAAGTTTATTTGCATCTGGGACCATGTACAAAATACATTCATCTCAAGCAATGACAAAAGATGCTTTGTACCAGCCACTAGTTGATTTCAAGCCAGATTTAAACTGTTCCATCATTTCAGCTCACCTGGTGGGTCTCTGCAAATGTAGCAGGCGTATCTCTCGGGAACATTCTCTTCCAGAAGGCCCATACAAGTCCCATGCTGCCAGCACAAACACTCCTCACACTGTGGGAAAGACAAACAACATGCATTTACTGAACAATGGTAACTACATTTGGAGGATGATGAAATCTCCACAATTACACTGTGACAGACATAACATTATTCATACAAACGCCTGGTCTGCAACTCATAAATTATAATTTACTTGTACGCATGTTACACTTTGGTATCATTAGCAGCCATTAGGTGAGATGAGGGAGTGAGGTGTTACCACCACTACCACAGCTGAGCAGCTCACCTGGATCATGAAGTCATTCTCCTCTTCCACCTCGCAGACGCACCTCACGATCTCCTGATCGCTCATATCCAGGGCAACAGAGTCCACGCTCAAGGGCGGAGAAGTGGAGTCCAGATTCACCCCGAAGTCGTCGTCACTCCATCCACAGCTGTCAGTCGACCAATCACTCAAACTATCCTCGTCTACGGCGGCAGCAGGGACAACAAAAAGTTAACCACTCAAAACCATAGGTTGTTGACCGGAGTCCCTTGAGGCTCTGTACTAGTGTCTTTTCCTTTTCGGTCTACATTAAATATCTTTGCTGAAAATAGCTTGTCGATGTGCTATTTTCTGCGAAGGTTTTCCCCAGAATACGGATGCTGGTAATTTACTCATTCACTGCCTGAAATATTTCTGGCCGCGTTTGCCCACTGCCAAGATTTTTCATCTTTCATCAAAAAAGTACTCAGGAGCCGAGATACAGAATTTTTAAGTTTTAAGTTAATAAGGAAGTGGATGGGAGTCTAGATCTTCGAAAAATCATATCTCCTTGGTCTTTGGGTCAAATTAAAAATTCATTTTTTTAAGTCGTTTTAGTCATTCTAGGCAGGCATGGCTTATGGGACAGAAGTCGTTTTAGTCGTTCTAGGCAGGGAATGAGTTAACAACACTGACATAACAGAAAAAGTGCTCCTCGGAGCACAAGTCTCCGCCAGCAGACTTGTGTTGGGAATGTTGGGAATGTTCTAATTCTTATGTTCTAATTCTTACAAAAAATAGAACATGTTACTGTGTCATAGTAACATGACACAAGTGTCCAATCCGTCTGTATAAGTGTCCTATCCGTCCTGTCTGTATAAGTGTCCTATCCGTCCTGTCTATGTAAGTGTCCTATCCGTCCTGTCTGTGTAAGTGTCCTATCTGTCCTGTCTGTGTAAGTGTCCTATCCAATTGTTACAGTATCCGCCATTTCTCAGCCATTTCGTGATTATTCCTGTCTTACCTCACTTTGAAAGAGGCTAAAACTCTTTCAAAGTGACACATGTATTTATAGGCCGCTATACGTCACTAGCCAATCAGATCACACTATTTCACCGTATTGTCACATGTCACGTGAGGCTTGACCAATGTTAGCTTGGCCGAGGGGGGACGGGACGGAAAGTGAAAACAATGTCTCCTGGCGGAGACAATTATACCAATTACATCCTCCCAGCTCAATTAGTATATATTTAACAAATGTTAATTATATTTCAGCTTTTCATGAATCATGAGGAAGGAATTGTATAGTAAAGCAAGCCACAGCAGGAAAAATAAAACCCCCTTCAGGATTTAATCAATCAACCATAAAAATCCCGTCTCATTTGTGACAGCAGCCCAAGTCGACTCCCTTTTCATACCATGGAATGTGAAGAATTGAGTGTGAACATTTAGACATTTGACATGGATCAAATTGAAAGGACGGTTGGCTGATGGATTGATTCCCAGCAGGCAAGACAGCAGAGGGAAGAGAAAACACTTGCAGTGAATAGATTCACACACGCACACCCACTCACAAAATATACCCACCATCCACATGTATCTGCTCTGATTGGCTGTATCCGGGCCTGCAGCGGTAGGCCTCAGGGTTGTGATTGTGTGAGAGGGGGAATTTGATTGGCAAATTCAATTTGGACTGAAGACCCAATACTGAGATGTCAATATTCTCCTCACTACCTGTATAGTCTGTTAATACAGGGAAGGAGGGGGGGAGCAGATGCAGAACAGAAGTGTCAACTTTGGAAACAAGACCGAGCCTACAGGTTGACAGACTGTGGTACAACAAACACTATGGAGGTGCATGACAATAATTCAGTGAACATTCAGTGAACATAGCCCATGTTAAAGGCAGTGTTTTCAGATTGTGAAGTAACCAGTCAGGGGATGCCTGCATTGTGAGTTTGTGCATGCTCTGCACACTTCTCCACATCAATCTTAACCAACTATATTGGATGCTAGTGTTGGGTTAGGTATTACTAACCGCACGTCGCACGACAACTGAATATTAACCAGGAGCACTTTCAGAAATGTTGTATTAGAGGGAGGGAAAAAATAACCCCAGTTGACTTCAAATCAAGCTGCAACATCAATTAGATACAAAACAATAACAGACAGTAATGATTGGTGTGATGAGGAGCCAGTGACAGATGGCGTGGAGATGGAATGCTCACACACACACACACACAGAGCTTCAGCCACCACACTGAGATTAGTGAATGGAGGCTTTATGTGCCATGGGCCAATCCACAATCACCATGTCACAGCAAGTGCGCATGCAGTAGGAGCAGAAAGGATGGGAGGCCCCATGCAGGTCCACAGCATCCCCCATCTTACCAGATTTGGCCCTCCTTTTTTTCTTCTTCTTCTTCATTTTAATGCGAAGGAAATCTTTCTGTTTGGGCTTCTCTCTCAATCCGTCTTTCATAGAGGCTGTGGGGACAATCAAGTGGCAAGAGGTAAGTCCCACGTGGGCTCAGTTAACTTAGCAGGCAGAGAGCACTTTCTAGTGAACAAATGTGAAACCTTGACTAGCCATGTAATTTAATATCATATGCTTCTTTATTACTAATCTGTGAGCTTTTTCTGCAGTCACATTCCAGAATGCCTACAACAGTAATCTCTATAACAGTTTCCACTTTTAACGTTGCATTCAGAATACATTGTAAGAAAAACGGGCTGCACAATTCTACGGGCTGCACAATTAATCAAAAAACATGATTTTATGTTTTACAACTATGTAACCATGAAACATTGTAAAAACCCATCTCCACATCCATCAGGCTTACTGAGGGACGATAAAATCACACAGGCCAAAGATACACCACCGATAAGTACAATGAGCAACAAAAGTATTTCTATAATTTTATAATAATATATATAGTCATATGTGACAATAAAAAAACAACACCACAGCCACTACTTCCAGCATGCGTTATGGAGAGAAGCTAAGCATTAAGATCCAAATTCTCTGAATGTGTGTTCTGATGTCATGTTGCAGTGGGCGTCCTGTGTGTTCATGCACTGACTGTTAAGTGGTTGCTGAAATATGTGCCAATGTAATTATGCTAGATATGATAGCAGAATTATAATCATTATAACAGAAGCCAGAGACAATATGAATTGTCTATGGCTTCTGATGCAGTCACACCATGACACCACTCGGTAGGTCATTTTGCATTGACAAAGGAGGCCCGCATATAGTGTATTCCGCAATAATTTCCAACTACAAACAGCTTCTCTCACCATCATACTGACCAATATCAAAGCTGCTGTTCTCCCCATCTTTGTCCTGCAGTTGGCATCCGTTCCTTTCCAGCTGGTTCTCCTTGCTCTTCTCTCTGAGCAGCGACCTCTGCTGCTGGCCCTGGGTGTCAACAGCAGGTGGCGCTGATGTCCGTCTGCCTGCAGTCTTAACTTCACTGCGGGATGTTCCTCCAGGGTCTGATATGGAAAAGAAAAACAAATAATTCATATTTTAGCAAAACCAAGCACAGTATTTTTTCTACAATAGTGTGGAAAACATGTAAGTATGTGATCATTATTTATTACATATAACAGATTTAACAACCTGGCAGAGACCTATGCTCATAGGAGAATACTTTTCTAGTTTTAATTTAGTTTGCTTGACAGCTTTCCTGCCATAATGGCAGTGTAAACAGATGAAACATGACTCTGCCACGTGATTTCCAGAGCTCTATAACGTTCGACCTTGTATAAAGAGACTGCAAGCCTTGACATAACAGGAACTCACGCATAGAGGCAGAGATAGTGCGCCTTCTCTTGGGACTCTCGAGGGTAGCGATGGCCTGCTTCTCAGAGGCCCTGGTCTGGATGATCCTTGTGGGGCTGAGGTCGGCCTCCGGGGGCTGGTCCTCCCCGTGGTAGTATTTCATGTGATAGTGCAGCAGTTTGGCCTTGCGGAAGGACTTGGTGCAGCCTGGAGCACTGCACTTAAAGGGGTTGTGGTCTAGGTTGATGGACAGGACTGGTGGAGGCTGGTTTTTGATAACTCTGTACACTGAAAACAGGCCACAGGAGTTCACGAGGAGGTCAGTGGAGCGGTTTAAGAGAACACTGCTGAATTGGTGCAATATCAGGAATGTTAAATACTCACATGGTTCTCTGCTGAATCTGTTGGGGTTGTGAAAACCTTGCTTTCTTACAGCTATTAAAACAAAATGAAATACAAGTCACTTAGCGATTGACACTCAAGTCTCAGAAATATGCTCAGGTCCTATTTACCATTCACTGCACTTGAGTTCACACTCAAATAATTTCAGTAGAAACCATTCCCTCTAATCCTTCATACGCACTTCACTTACGTTTTAATGGCTGTGAGGGCAGCACCTCCCCCGTGGGTGGAGGAGGCTTATCTGACTGGATGCTTGGCTTCTGTTCCTCGTCACCATTGGATTCTGGGGCTGTCATAGCAACAGACACTTGTCCCGGCTGTGCCAACGTCTGACCGGGCATCTCTGTACATGGCTTGGACACCTCTGTATATGGCTTAGTTCCATTCAGTTCCACTTCCACTTCCTCTTTCTTCACGTGTCCGTTTAAATGACAGGTGCTTTCCTCTAATTTTACATTCTCTTCCACTTTAAACCCATTAGTGAGTCCTGGTTCCTTCTCTACACCATTGAGCTTGGTGTTCTGATCGATGTGCTGCGTTGTGTCCTTTTCACATTTAACAGTGGGCGACTCTACCACAGTGCCCTCAATCTTGGCTTTCTTCTTGCTCTTCTCGTCAACCGCCTGGTCCGCCCACTCTTCCTCGTCCTCACTGTGGCTGTCCTCCTCCTGGTCTGACGTGCTGCGTCTGGCCCGCTTGATCTTAGGGCCGCCGTTCTCCTGAGAACTCCCTTCTCTTCCATTTTGGACCTTCCTAACCATGTTCTTATCAGTGGCCCGAGACCGCCCTCCGATGACACTACCTTTCTGTTTGTCAGCAGGGGAAAAACACACACACACATGAGTTTAAAGTGATATTGTACATCATTAAAACCATGGGTTGTATAGCTACCTGGGCACAATGTAATTAATGGCCACAAAGAACACTTGATTCTGATTGGCCAGTGGGTACGCATTACTTTCAGATAACTACACACCTTTGACATAGTGGCCATGTCACTGTTCTAAATTCATAATAAAGACTGTGCTTTATTGAGGGTTTGTGTAGAGGGTGGGTGTGTGTGTGTGTGTGTGTGTGTGTGTGTGTGTGAGATGTAACTATTGTCAGCCGATTGACTCAGTTGGTAATTATGTATAGGTCATTGCTACTCTCTCCTCGGAATAGTAAGGTAACATTTATTCCAAGGTTGATGAAGATTGGATGAAAACAGCAGATCTACAACGCTTGTAGATTGGCTATTTAAGCCAAGATATTTAGTGTAGAGCGAAAACAGGGGGGTCCTAGTATAGACCACTGGGGCACTCCAGTCAACTAAGTATATTGTATAAGCGTATTCTGCTAATATATAAAATAATTCCATCCTGGTGCGTAGTAGCAGGAAAATAAAGTGATGGTATTCATGTTATATTACCCTTGACACAAGTTCTCTAGCACAACAAAAATGGATAGGTCACTATATCAGTGTAAAGCTAGCACCCTTACCCCCGGTAGGCAAAGTAGAAGGGGAAAACGATTACGTACCAGGACTTTATACAATATATTAGCAGAATGCACTTGTTTGTATTACTTAAAGTATAGTGAAAAAGCTCTCAAAATGACTCTTATAACAGAGAGAATAGAATCGCTAATTCCGGTTCTTCAATCACAGAAAATATACAATATTCATATCCTGCCTAGGTACCTATCAACCCAAGTTTCAAACAAAGTTCAACATCACTTTAATACACCTCTTAAATACATGTGCCTAAACCTCAACATCTAACATAAACAAAACAGTCACATTGACATCTGGTGGTACACCAGATGTCTATGTGACTGTTGCTGGTGCAGAGGAATTCTGGGTATTTATTACAAATGTACCTCTTTAACAAAAGGCTTCACATGAATCCCCTTCACTGTCTGGATGACTCCATCATAGAACTTCACAGTGTAGGACGCTGAAGAGGATAGAGGAAATCATATTAATGCAAAGTACATTTCCACAATCGTTGGCTGATATTTATAACACATTATAAATGCCGTTATAAAGAGGTCAGTGGTACTCACCATCTTTATTGACCGAAAGAACCTTTGCCGGGTAGAGGCGGCAGTCAGACCAGCTGGCCAGGACTTTTTCATTCACATGAAACTCCTGGAAGGAGGACAGAGGTAGCAATCACTTTACAAGTAGTCTACCGTACGTACATTTATTTATGGAGGCACTCTGACACCACCTTCGCTGCTCACTCGTGCAGAGCTCCGGCTGTCTATACCAGTCTCCCAACTCACCGGCAACCTGGTTGTGTACGTTTGCACAACAATAGACAGCAGTTACCTCGTCGCTCTTACGTTGTCAGACACAGTAAAAACACAATGAGTATGCAGGTAAGTATCACCTGTAGCCAAGCCGAGACGGTTTGCTGCTGTGGTTTAAAATGTTGTTCAAGGAAAGAGTTGACGTTAACCGTCAACGGATATGAGACGATAATTAGATAAGACTTATTTTTGTTCTGTGAGTTCAAGGGCAAACCTGTGTCTCTCATATGCTCTTTACAAGTGGCTGTTGCACTTGTCACAGTGATAAAAATATGACAAGTATGCAGGAAGAAGCAGAACGCAAAAGTTAAACTTGAAGCTTGAGGCGTGAAGCAGTGCTGAAAAAACATCAATCCTATTCTCCAGAAGTGGGGAGAGATAGTATCGGGATGTTCAGGGGAACTCTGTGAGCAGGCTTTCTCCGTAATGAACAGCTATAAATCTAAACTGTGCTCGCAGGTGACACATAGACATATAAATTACATTATGAAAATAACTGCTTCGAAACTGGTCCATGATGTTGACAGGCTGGTTAAAGCCAAGAGATGTCAGGTGTCTGGAAGCAAAGTTACAGACACTGTACAATGCACTGCGACATGTACGAAAGATTCCAAAGAAAAGTAGCTAATAAAAAGTGCAGGGATAGTATTATACATTTCTGTATGCTAACATTCAATTTCATATTAATGGAAAGGGATCCCAAAACAAATGTCATCATTTTGTTTTCCCCATCTCTCATCACACATTTCTTGTAGTCTATGACTATAATACAAATCATAAATGTAATCTTCTTCATGATCAACAACATTTGTAAAGTTACACTGTAGTTACAGAAGATATTGAGACGGGTTGAAAAACCTAAAGCAGTGACAGCTGTAGGAGTACATGCGGCCATGTACATTTGCTTGTGCTTAGTGGGTCCAGGACTACATATTTATGGAACTACGTGAAATATATTTAACTACCTGCTAGTGCCACCTTCAGTTGAGAGACATTTTCATATTTTGGTGAATGACGCATGAACTGTTTGGCTTAGGAGCCTTATGTGGCTACCTTCTTATGTGCCGTTGTGCACCTTATGTCTTGCCTCACATACATACCTGCTGCTATTTACACCTGTGACAAATCAAACTGATTTGTATTTATGTATTTACTTTCTAATAATAAAAATAATAATAATCCATTTTGTCTTTGTTTTTTGGGGTCTGCTTTTGATGCAATAACGTTACCTGAGGCTAGTATTTTGTGGCACACGCTCTAAAAGAAAACAGGCAAGTAGCCTAGCAATCTACTGTAGTATCCGTTCTGTCAGTCAGTTTGATATGACACTATTAAATAAGTTAACTAGAGTTTTGATTACAAATGTATCGACATTGAAATGTAATAAATACATCATAGATTTAATTGATTGATAGAATTCATATGGTGCAACATAATTATAGGCTTTATATTGCTCCGATTTGGATAATGCAGAATGAACACAGCATATGAATAGTTATAGTGGGGGTAGGACATGTTTAATGTGGATTCTCTCAGTTCTAGATTGGATGCTGCAGCACTTTTGCAGGGTAGTGGTGGCAGGTTCCAGTAATTCATGTTGATGTAAACATACCGAGATGTTTAGAACACAACTCTAACCTTCCCTGGACAAAATCATCAACCATGGTTCTGGAGTCTGGACTGGTCCAGCGACTACACAACTGCGGAGAACATCTCCAACCTCCATTACCACCAACGCATTGTGCCAGCAGGAGTTATTAATACACTGGCCTGGTTTGACACGTCAAATACATAAAGCTGTCATGTTTGTAGTTTAGCACTAAGCACACAACCAACTTTTGTTGCTGTGGAGATACTGGTAAGCTTCTGCACCTTTCAGATTAACCATCGCATTACCATACACCACCATCAATTCCATGAAATATGAACACATTATGCCGAACGTTATTTTGGGCTATTTTACGATCCGCCCAGGTGGGTACTGTTCACAGGTGGGGGATCACCCCAACCCCTTCCCGTTTCAGATGACTGGATGAATGTTCCCATTGTATTTGCATTGTTAAAAACAGTAGTTATAAAACACAACCTACTATTAAAACCACAACAGTGCACAGATAGAGGGGGAGAGGGGGGAACATACGGGGTGGATTCAAACCCGGGCTGTGGACCGACTATATAGCCTTATTTTATTTTTGTGGTAAGCATTCTTACCAGATACCACACCTCAGCTACCAAATTGTGAGTAAAGAACCAATATAATACAATTATTAGGGGTGTGAATCTTTTGGTATCCTGCGATTCAATTCATATTCCGAAGCTGGTAAGGCACATTTTTAAAGAGTCGTAGAAAATAAGAATCTTAATTTCTACATTAATTGATTTTTAGGGTCGGCCGGGTAATTGGAAGTGGATGTGGAAAGTACATTAAAATAAATGCATAATAGAAAACATTTTAATTCGTTATCTCTGTCGTACCAATAATACTATGCACAGGCAGCCATTTTCTGGTTGTGCCTTTAATATACTTCACAAAGCTAGCAAGTAGTGGTTTGGTAGGAACCACAGAACTATGCGGGTGCTCCACCGAATCAAATGAGAAACACCAATAAAGCGCTTCAGGACAAAAGAAAATAGATGAAAACAGTGCATATATCACGTGCACTGTTTGTAATTTCCATTTGGCAATACTGAATGATTGAATGGACCTCTAAAATGCTGTTGTGATGACACTGGCCGTATGCTGCGTTTCTTACCCATACGCTGTAATAAGCAGCACATAGGTAAAGCTAAGCATAAAACAAATGTTCTTACCGGTACAGGAGAGTCGTCCTGCAGGCCCTGCCTTCTCAACTGGATCCTCTCCACAGGTCTCAGGTAGGGACTCGTCCACTCAAACCACTCATCATAGCGGTGACTCCACTGGCGGTAGTGGATCAACACTTTCTCGTCGTCATAGTCAATCTTCTCTATGTTGGCAGGATACCTAAGTTAAGGAAAGGAAATGGGGCGGCCTTCAGTAAACACCAGAAGATTTTACATGTGATTTGACATTCACAAATTCCTTTTAATGCCTTATACTATAAGGCTTATAGTAATGGTTTGTGGGTTATTCTGGGTCACAGGCTGGGCTGGTGCCTGCTCAAAGTGCCCGTCAGTGTGAAAGTGATGCAACCACACAGCTCTCCAAGCCTAAATCGATCACTAATTTTCCTGAGCCTTCACAAACACTGCTCTGTATTTTCTTAATGTATGGTAAGCACAACAAAAAGCTGAGCGTAGCACAGGTGGGAGAGAAAGAATTAAGGAATGGATGAAAAAATAGGAATTGACAGGAAGATGGCACAATTTGAGAGACAGAGAAACAGCAGGACCATGACTCACCAGTTTTTGAGGTTGTCTCTGGCCTCGAGCTGAGCTCCCACCTCAAATTTGATCCCTCTTCTGTTGGGGGGTGTTTTACTCATAATGCCCACATCAAGGCCCGCCTCCTGTAGTGTACACACACACATACAAATTAAGTTAATCAGACACAGACAAAATGACACTCATATACATGACCTTAATGACACCACTAAGAGAGAACAATAATATTGTGTCTTGCTCGGGTTACAATCTTTTTTATTTAATTGAGTGTATTTATTCAACCTTCGTTTCTCTAGGCTGGCAAGTCACTTAAGAACAAATCATTTTTTACAAGGACGCCAGCCAGGCAAGAGTTCATTTACTTCTTGATAGGCAAGGGAAATGTGACAGACAAAACATTCAACACTGAGGGATAGACAAGACTATAATTGCTAAAATAACAGGGATGGGGAAAGCAAAAACAATGCAATGCAACAAAAAGCATAAGAGAACATAGCCTTGTATCAAGATTGTAAGTATTTTTCTTATCAATTTTTACATTTGCATATCTAGCATAGATACAAAAGTAAAAGTCAGACTCGATAAAATACATTTATGATAGTCTTGATCCAAGGCTGAAGAGAACATAAAGAAAGAAAACAAAAAAAACAGCGGCAAAAAAGAAAATAACTAAACACATGACAGATCATAAAAGATGCTATGTCTAAGACTACTCAGCTTTAATTCCAGGTCATCATAACGGTTATTTAGAACAATACCAAAGGTCAGGCTTTGCATCTGAAGGGTTATTTTGATCATTGAAGTGCAAGGAGGAAGCCGGATAGTTGGGCAGGTCTACTGTTGAGGCATGTAATGACTAATACAAGCTCCATTTCTTGCTCAATCTGTACCAAACATGTTCAGCCCATAGCTGAGTGCCTTAGCCATCCACTCCACACACAGGTCAACTTTAACACTGTGCAGTGCAATGTAATACTAGTAGTATGAATTGACCATGGTTAACACAGTCACTTCCACAACAGAGTGCAAATGACTCTTTCGCATGAAAAACAATACAAATATTTACAAAACAAAAATCATGCAAAAGAGGTATTTGCCCCTCTGTCATAAAGGCATATCCCCATCATTAGATAGATCAGTGGTTCCAAACCTTTTTAGCTCAAGACCCAAAACAGAAATTAAGACGTTAGCCTGGTCACTAGTACTACTTCTTAAACATTCGTTTTCTAATTTATGGAATTTCATGAACAATCATTGAATTTGTTTTTAATTCATGAAAAATTTACCTTTTTTATGTTTAGAAATTTACTTTTGACCTATAAAAATGTGTCCGCGACCCACAAATAGGTCCCGACCTACTGTTTGGGAAACAGTGAGAGATAGAGATAGAGATAGAGAGATAGAGAGATAGAGATAGAAAGATAGAAAGATAGAAAGATAGAAAGATAGAAAGATAGATTCTGGAACTGATTTTATCACAATGTCAGAGCTGGCATGTGTGGACTACCTTAAAAATGTCAAGGACCAGCGTAACTCTTGTCTTGAGACTGTACAAATGGAGCAAAATTGACCAAAGGGTCCATTTGGTTCCATTTGTACACTCTCAGAGTTACAGACCTGTTAGGGTATTGGTTCTCAAAGTGGGGTCCGGGGACCCCCAGGGGTCCGTGGGGGCGTTCCAGGGGTGCCCCCGCGAAATGTGTTAATATAGCATCGCAATAATTTGAACCACTTTAACCTTTTATTCTAGTATTTTCAAAAATAGCAGATATACAAGCTCATAGCATGGCACGAGTGCCGTGCTATGAGCTTGTAGATCTGCTATTTTTTAAATATCGGGAAACTTTGTGCAAACATTGAATATATATATCTTTAAAGCGAACATTTGTAACTCAAATCTTTGCTTCTGGTGTCCCTGGAACAAAATATTTTGAGATGGGGGTCCGAGGCCAAATACATATCATTTTGGGGGTCCTTGACATGAAAAAGTTTGAGAACCACTGTGTTAAGGTCCCCGGATTTGCGCCCTGTGTTTTGGGGCGAGCGTTTTGGTATCCTTTGGAACCCCCTGTAGGAATAGTTACAGGGAAGTGGGAACCATTATTAAAGGACGACTTCACCGCTTTTCAACCTCTCTTCATATAATTGGTCCTCACTAATACTCATGATAAAATGGTACCATTTTTTTCTACTCGGTCTGTGTCTCAGAGGAGGGCTGTGGACAGTTCAGAGTCCCGTCTACCAGTGACATCATCAATGGGGAATCCAAGCTAATAGAAACTGCAGGCTTTCTATTCCTGGAAAGTTGCAATGCAATAAAAGAAGCCATTGTTCTCGTGTTAATAAAAATCGAAATAAAACATGTGAAATCTTGTTGGGAAAAAAAATCATGCCTAAAGATGATGTCACTGGTAGACAGGTTTCTGGACTGTCCACAGCCCTCCTATGAGACACAGTAGAGTAGAAAAAAAATGTACCATTTTATCATGAGTATTAGTGAGGACCAATTATATGAAGATAGTTTGAAAAGCGGTGAAGTCGTCCTTTAAGAGGGAATCGTTAAGGAACCGGAATCGTAAAAAATCCTAAAGGATCCCAACCCTATACAGTACAGGAGGACACATTAATTCACCCTATGACGATAATAGCTCACCTCTGGCCTGGGGAGAAGGGGTGCCTGCATCCCTTTAGTCTCAGTGCGACCCTAGAAGCACCGGATATGTTCTTTCATGCTACTTCACTGTGATCCACGTGCTTTCTGGTCAGGCGATTTTCGGATCGAAACAATGGAGCACAATAGAAGAAAAACAGTTATTCGCTGCTGGGCGGTCAGTCAACCTCCTCGAGGCGTGGTGTTGCCATATTTTGCGAGAGAAATAAGCAACCCAGGTCTAGGAAAACAAGCCCAAAAGAAGCAATAAAAATAACAGATTTAAGCTGTGAGCTTGTAGATCTGTTTATTTTCAAAAACTCTTGCAATAAAATTTGGATTATTTTTTTTTGGAAACAGTCTAACAACACAAATTATCCCTCTGGGCACAAAACATTTTCATAAAAATATTTTACAACCATTGGTTTAAATAATAATACACAATACAATAACCACTTCTTCAGCGAAATGTTTAATAAATAAGGTAGCAGCAGCAGCACAACGTGTCTTGTGAAAAACGAAAGCGATGTCATGTAAGCAAAGCATGACGCACACTCACTGACCGCTCAGATACAAGTGACACAAAAGAACATATACAAGAAATAAACAATTAAAAATACAAGATCATATAAGGTCGGAGGACAATGAAGTTGATAGATACAGCTCAAACGGATACAGAGAAACGTGTAACCTAGTCTAGACAGAAACAAATATAATAGTTTCTAATAAAGGCGTAATAATGTGTATTATGCCTAATAAAATAATAATAACAAAGTAACCCTTAAGAGAGTTTTATCCAACACACCCAGTAAACCTCCAAATTCACAGCAGAAGTTAAAAAGCCAAATTAAAGTGTCTAGTACACTTCCAGGTTAGCTATTGTTGACCATACTTGCATCTAGTAATGACAGCTTATTGTCCGGTGTTTTATAACCGAGTGGGAGTGGTGAGAAATATACCACCTCATACGTCAGGGCTTAAAGCCCACATGATAGGCTGCCAGGCCCAGAGGGCGCGGGTCTAGCGCGGGTTGTGCAGATCTAACTGGCTCTCTGTGCCGTCGCTCACACAGATATCACCGCCGGGCCTCGCTTTCAAGGCCTGCTTTCTTCATACTTTGGTTGCCGTAAAATGCACGGCGTGGAAATTGTGAGCTTTAAACTTCCCCAAGTGGAAGCGAAAGAAGCCTTTGGAGTAAACCGCGACATTAAACTCGCGCCAAATGAATGCGCGCGACATCAAACAAAGGATCCGCGACATGAACGTATATACACAACAACGCAGTACGTACTTCGTCACATTTGTTTTGAACTCCAGAGCCACCAGCATCAAGGCAAAGCCACATGCGGCATCACCCACAATCTAGGTTGTTGTCTGATGATGATGATGCCTCAACAAATGGGGCCTATTTTGCGATTATCTTGTGATACGCACATTCTCAATAGTAATAAACCTTACCTTGCTCTCCGGTCCACGCTTTCTCCGGTGCAAAGCGTGCGATCTAATCCCAGTATGTGTGCAGGTTCCAGCGCCTCCTCCGTCTCTCTCTCTCTCTGTCTGGATCCAGGACACGCAGTTGAATTTCTTTCCGTTGCATTCACCACCGGCGCGGGTAGAGTGGCGCTCGAGTACGCATGTGCAAGGCAGGACCTTTTCATAAATTCATGATAAAGAGTACTATCAATGGTACAGGTAATTGCAGTGGTGTAAAGTAACTAAGTACATCTACTCAAGTACTGTACTTAAGTAACATCTTGAGGTATTTTTGCTTTACTGGAGTATTTCCAATTTTCGGTACTTTTACTTCTACTCCACTACATCTCAAGGCAAATATTGTACTTTTACTCCACTACAATTAAAACTTTAGTTACTTTGTAGATTTTGATTATTATTATTACAACTACAAGACAGAGGCTACATTAACCACTTTAATAGCCCTATATACATTTCGGTTGGTTGATACTTTTACTTAATATAAAGTGTGAGTACTTTTCCACCACTAGTAATTGTCTACTGTAATATCGCATACCGACCTGCTTTTGTATTTAAAACATATCTTTTTACCTAATTCTAGAGCCTTAAACTAGCCTATAGAAATGTATTGTTTGCATACTTTTGACATATCATATAATTAATCATGCTTTTCCCTCATGGTCCTGTATCTAAATGAGAGAGAGAGAGAGAGGCTGCTTGGTACAAAATTAGTTTTCGCAAATAAAACATCTATCTATCTATTAATGTGAATATAGATATCCCAGATGCTACTAGAAGATGTGTTTATTGTGACCCAAGAGTAAAATGTTGAAACACACAGTGATTATAGCTTTGTACTACGACGTTATGAAGTTGTTTCTAGTGCTCTACTAATAATCTCGCCTACTCCACTTTACCTCACTGTGTGCACAGCGCCATCTACCGTCTGTCTAGTGCAACTGTTGTTTACAGTCAAATGTTCTAGGCTCTTATCTGCGACCAAAATATGCAACCTTGGACAGACATGATTCATGAACAGTTACTTAGCAAAGCATGATGGCTTAACTGTGGCAGCTTTGTAGTGTGCTACCATAGACTGTAAAATATAGCGTGATACCGTATCACTGATACAGATATGTTCATTAATGTTTCCTCTTAGAGTATATTGGCAGATGCCATGCCCTGCCTGTGTCAGCAATGATGCAATCTGGGAACCCATGATTAGTTAGCAATGATGAAATCATTAAGCACAAGAACTGTACGCTTGACATCTAATTAATATGTGAGATCTATCATGTGGAGGAGGTGAGAAGGTCAGGAAGTAAGGTAAAGGTATATACTACTGTGAAACAAAGTATGTCTTCAGAAGTTGTAACTGGGGATTTATCAAGGCTTTCTCTGCAAGTCTCCGGTTAAGATGGATGCAAGAGGAGTCAACATTGGCCTAAGAATAAACTAAAGGGGCTATGTTTAGGCAAGGCATTTTAAGTATAGCCACTGTCGTATTTTGGTCCATCGATCAGACAGGAAAAACACTAATCCATAACTATTCCCTAAGTGCAAGAATAAGAAGCATCCATACCACAAAGCCAAAAACTGTTGTAGTGATGGCGTACTCAGTACTGTGTGTCTTATAATTTATGTCTGTCTCTGTCCGTGTATACCGGTATTACTCTGTCCATGAGTATGTCCACCAGAGGGTGCTGAAAATGCCAAAACAAACTTGTTTACGTTATATGAATCTTTCGTTAGTCATTATTTAAAAAGAAAGAATATCTGTTGATTGTACACTAAAATGTTTGGAGAGTTAAATAGACTAGAACAGGCTTTTATTTGTGTTTATGAATTGCTTATTATATTGTAGCTTCCATTTATGACACTCATGAATCAAATGATTTCCCTAAAATGTCAAGGTATGATGTTGTCTATGTTTAAAAAATGTCACAAATGCAAGATCTCAACAATTTTATGTGTAGTATAATATGGTAAAATGGCTTCATTAACTGCAGTTTCTGACTCAATTCATACTAAAACCATTTTTTTTACCAATCAAAAAACTGTTTTATGATGTTGAATAACTCGCCATGTAAAATGTATTCTAAAATAACATGTATTGTGTGGTATACTAATGGTCGGCGATCATATTCCCAGAGGTCGGGCTGGGCAGTATATTGATATTATGTCAATATCATGATATGAGACTACCAATATGGCATGTGTGGTCTTTTCCTGGTTCACTGAAGCTCAATGTTATGCTTTCAAAATCTTTTAAAAATAGCAGATATTGCAGATTTGACCTACAGTGACAGTATTTTAGGATAGGATCTTCAAGGTGATTCTACCTGAGATTGAAAATGTCATGGTTTCTCATAGTAGTCTGTCTACGGTCTGTCCATCCACAAATTGTATTCTCATTGTGAGAAGGGTGGCACAGTTCTAGTTGTTTTTAATTTTCAATCTTTTAAAAAATCTTGTAAAATATACATGTATGATAATGCATAATATTTTCCGTAGAATTAATTAAAACATCATCTTAATGGATGTGCCATCTTGGCCACATTTCAATTCAACACATAGATCGTTTTAGACAGAAATAGCCAATCAATCTACAATTGAACAAACCTTTATTTATGGACAATCATTCCATACTATAACAAGGGGGTATGCAAACATACATATACACACACACATGAATAGTGGTTTGAATCAGATCTATCTCTCTAAGGCAGACGCTCACAGCAGGTAAATTAACTAATTACAAAAAACACTTGTCTTTTTTTTTTACTTGTCATTTCACAGACACAAAGCTTCACTTTTACTTTGGATCATTAGAATACACTCATTAGAATACATTATTTACAAACAGATTTTATTTACATTGGCAAAGCCATAGAGGAAACTGAAAGCCTTATCTACATTCTGAGAGTGCTTGACAGTTGAACAATGCTCCATCCTCATTATGGGAGCCTGTGTTAGTTATCTTCTAATGCTCAGTCTGCAGGGAAGGCCAAGTATAGTTATCGCATCCAACACCCGTTTTATTTTTACACCTGAGCCAGAAAGAAGTACAGACCGCAACAAAAATAAGAGAAGGTAATCTCAGTTTGGGATATTACATACAGATAAGAGAGGGAAAGGCTGTCATCAGTGGCATAACCAGCACCCATGTAACTACTACATACAGACCACACAGACTGTAATTTTATCACCCTCGGCTGGCTTCAGTTCAGTGTTATGAGTTGTCAAATCAAAGCCTTTCTCATGTTTATTTTGTGTCTGATCTCAGCACTGAAAAAAGCTTGCGACGCAATCTCAAAACACATCCGTTTGTGCTTTGAAATGTCGGCTCTGTACAGTTTACCAAAATATTCATGGCAAGCAGTACTACCCTCAAAGCTAATTTATACTGCATCAAACTATAAAAATGACATTAACCACATTAACCCTAGCGTCCCTATTTTGGCTATGTCTTTATAGGCAAAAACCTTTTTAAAAAATCCAAAGAATTTCCAAAAAGATTGTGTATTTTTCTGTTGAAATTTTTTTTTGTCATATGATGTTCGAAAAAGTATAAATTAGCCCTTATGCCATGAAATTAACAAGAGGAGACTGTGACAGCCAGGATCCTATCATTACAACCACTAACAACGTCACTGGCAAGCATATGAATAAGACATTACAATATATTTGTCATACTCATCATTTTAAACATTTCTGTACATAATAAACAAAAGGCTGTGTCTTTTATCCCTCTCGCACAAACACACTTGTATGAAACCAGACAGCCAGAGAAAAAGCCAAGCATCAACATTCTATTAGTAGATATAAATAAGGCAGCTGACTGCACTCTTTTATCGGATACAGTTTCCTTGTTCATCTTGTGAACATGTCAGAATCTTTACACATCACGGTTTGCAAATGAAATTGTAGCACTTTGTATTCAGTGAGAATAACGGAGAAGTAATTTTTCTCATGCTGTTAAAAAAATACAGTAATTAAAAGGAACTCTAGTCCAAAGAACATTAGAGTTGCCATGAGTCACGTTGTCTCTGGCAAAACCATCCATCAATGTGGATTTGGTATCACAAAAGTACAATACCCTTAAGGTGATGGGTATTGACCTACAGTATGAAAGCAGGACAGCCCATTGGATCAATTTCCAAACGATTGTGTTATGCATTGTACAACATGGTTAGGCAAGGACATCTTGTCTTCATGTGAGTCCCACTTCTGTTGTCTCACCCTCAACATTTCCAGTGTGCTTTTGAAAGAGACCAAGTACATGTGTATGACTGTAGAAGTCCTTTGAACCTGTGGAACTGTATAGACACTGGAACGGATCCAGCAAATAAGTTAGATCCGTCTACACAACCCCCTCTATGAAGCTGGTGTCCAGGTGGACAATGAGCATTCTGAGAAAGGACATCTCCTTGCGTGTGTTCTCGAAGATGATCCGTGGGTCATCAGATTGACAGCGGAGGCAGTTGGGGGCCATCACCATAGCCAGGTTGTTGACGTCCATCTTAGTGACAGACACATTGGCAGGCTGAGCAAACACCTAGAATGTGCAGAGGAAGAGAACGAGCAGTGAGTTAACCCATTTTGGGCGGTATATAGCAACATACATTTGTTGTAATTTTTGAATAAATATTTGAAGTGTTTCAGAAAACCTATGTCAGGATTTAGAAGGCGTTTTTAGAATGGGCCTCAGGTCTAAATGGGCTAAGAGACCACAAATTGACCTTTGAGCTAAACTGGGTCATATTCAGTTTGTCCTTAGATATAAGATTGGATATAGGTCATAAGCACCCTACTTCCGTGTTCAGCAACCTACTTTACTGGGGGAGTGGGACCCAATGACGCTTATTACTATTTATACAGGGACCTGCACATCGTGCAGAACACGTCACAGAGGTTCTCTGTGGAACGATTACTTCCTCTTCTGTGTTTGACACAGAAGTACAGCATTTCTAGTATGAATGGAAATGACCATACTACACCATTCTATTTCTACGCAACGCACATTATGTTCCCAGCATGGAATATACTAGAAAATATTTCTGTTGCATTTAGCAGCATTCCAGTGGGTTTAGGGTTACCTGCAGAAAGTGAATGAAGTAGCACAGCACCAGCCTGTTGAGCTCAGGCAGAGATTGCACCACGGCGATGGCTTCCACCGGGTCGTCATAGTTGGTGACACACTGCAGGTAGAAGTTCATGGGGATGAGAGGCTCCTCCAGCTCTCGGTACCACAGCTTCATTAGCGAGGCTGAATGAGACACATAGGCCACATAGGTTAACACACCGACACAAAGATAATTTTCTTTTATTTCCATCTTTCCCCATTGTATTTGCCCTGTGTAAACTCAAATTCCCTATATCCCTTAAACTAAATCTAACCCTAACCTTAAACCTAACCACACCTAAATGCCTAACCTGAATCTTTTCATAATTGTATCCATATCCTTTTTTTTTAAATTAATGTTATTATTATATGTACCTTTTTTTCTCTCTTTAAATTTCCCCCTAATTTTGTTATCATGCCATTTCCCAATCCCCCCCCCCTGTCTATTGTCTATTGTCTATTATCCCTGTCACTGGACTGCTGAACCCTACAGTCGGTCTTAAGAAGGGTGGAGACAACTACATTTCTCCTCTGATATCAATTGATGATTTCACTACCGTGATGAATTCGCTAGTCTGAAAAAACTATTTTTCAACCATAAACATGACATTATCTTTATGAAAACCCGAGCAATGTCCCTATGAGGTCGATTTCTTTCTGGGTACTTTTCATCTCCCCACACACCCACACAAGTTCAAATCATAGAAGAGGGTAGAGCCTGTCTCACCAGGAACATTGGGGTCTGACAGGTTCTCTGGGATCCTCCACTGATCCACTTGCAGCTTCAATGCATTCACTTCATCAATGTCTCCAGGCACCCTGAGGATCAGAAGAATAGTTACAGTACATACGTTGGCCAGAAGGGGGAACCCTACTCCCAGTGTTCCAAATGATCCACGCTTTGTGGTGAGTCTATCATTCATGCCCACCCAACAGGGTCCAAATGTGCGTGGTGACTTTGGAAATATACTGTTCCCTTGTTGGTTTGTTCTTTGCAGCCAAAATAACAACAGAATAAAGTAAATATATATCAGTCGTGATGATAAAACAACACACTGTTCAGGCACATATCCAAGTGGGAGTTAAAGTTTCACAGGGAGATAAGATGTTTGATGAACAGAGACAGGAGTCAAAAACAAATGAAAATCTCCCAGAATTAAAGGAACCAGTATCACCCTTTGTGCAAACAAATTGTTCAATGTGCACGTGGAGACACAAGCAAAGCAAAAGCTTGTGTTTTCTTGTGCTTGTAAACCTCAGCTTAGGCAGCAATGTAAACCACATTATGAAGCATCAAATTAAACAGCGCTAGTCTCCGGAGTAAAGTGGGGGCCATGTTTGTTCTGCTGTCCATCCTGAATATTGCAAACAGGGGCAGCCTACATTAAAGCCACCCAGGACCACCCACACCTACATACACACATAGGCTCTTAAACCGTATACATACTATGTGTCACCGTACACACCCCTAACTCAGACTCACACAAGTCGTGTCATGGCACGTTAGTCGACAGGAGTTTTTGTTAGCCTCACCTGAAGATGCCCTCCGTCTGGGCTCCGCCCAGCGCGAGGACGTACTGAGAGAGCTGCACCTGCACCCAGGGCAGTTTTCTGTCTGGGAACAACTCGCTCTGCCGCTCCATCACCTCCTCCAGGGAACTGCCGAACAGCGAGGGAGTCACGATGGCCCGTCTGCTGTGGTCTATCTCCTCCAAGGTGGGCTTACGGAGACCCTAAGGGCGAGGGAGGAGAGGGGAAGATTAGCACCTCTGTCTGCAGTGGTGTAAAGTAACTAAGTACATTTACTCAAGTACTGTACATAAGTAAACTTTTGAGGAAATTTTACTTTACCGGGGTAGTTCCAATTTCCAATACTTTTTACTTCTACTACACTACATCTCAGAGGCAAATATTGTACTTTTACTCCACTACAATTATTTGAAAACTTTAGTTACTAGTTACTTTGCAGGTATAAATATACAACATACATTAACCACTTTAGCCCTATTTTATACCTAGGCTATTTGAAAATTGCCGATCTACAAGCTCACAACACGTCGCGATGCAACGCATTGTGATAATAGCGATCTGCGATACTAGCGAATAGCAATCTGCTATTTTCAAACATTTTAGTACCTTTACTTTTGGTACTTTAAGTACATTTGGATACCAATACTTAAGTACTTTTACTAAAGTAAATTTTGAATTCCAGACTTTTACTTGTAACAGAGTAATTCTACATTGCAGTATTGATACTTTTACTTAAGTAACACATGTGAGTACTTTTTCCACCACTGTCTGTCGGGGGGTTAGGGGAGGGACTATGATACTATGATACTAATCATAGTTGTGTCTATGGCTGCCTGAGATCTGTGATTATGTCTGGAAGGCAATATGACTGGGCCTATGTTTAGGTCTCACCTGTGACTGTGTCAGCTTACCTGTAATTATATGTCTGCCTATGACTGTGTGCAACATGAATAAGTTGCACAGTAGTATCTTTAAATGAGTTGACTGATTTGGCAATAAAAGCTACCTATTTGCTCTACTATACCATATTATATCATTACTGTATATTTCGTATGACTCACCTTTTTTCCTCCAGTTATTGCAACTTTCTGTAGTTTCCGATAGCAGAACTTGGCATATGTGCTGATAGGCAGGCCTGTTAGGAGACAGGAAAGCCAACAATGAAACCCAACACCTGAAGAAACAGACACATTCCTGCCATTGATTCGTCAACATAACCCAAACCGGTCCATATGAGGACCTGACATTAAAGAACACATAAACTAGTGAATGGTTGCGTTTAACCCCTCCCAAGCAGTGGCAGGCAGTCAGTGGTAATTTGAGAGACCAAATGTGGATGGTGTGATTCTGACATATGGGGATTAGAACAGACCCGTCGAAACTGTAAGGCTGGAGAAAGATTTACTCCAGTACAACAAAGGCTTTACAGGCAGGAGCCGGCCTACGCATCCTGTTCTCAGGTGATTCATCAGACATATAGGTCATCAGAGGGAATGAGGAACACAGTGCTGCCTTCTACTACCTGTCTTATGTACTTTACGGAGGGCTCAAATCTATTTCTGAAACGTGCCACATCAGAGGAATGACGTTCTTTTTTTGGAGGTGGCACATGCTTCCAAGAGACATCACAACACACAACAAAACACAACACAGCAGCCTAGTCTGCCATCACCGGAGAATTAATCTTGAATTTCAAACACCTCAGTTTGTAAAAACAAAAAAGGTGAACAGGAAATCACAATTTACCGGTCACCATCTACACTCACAAAAGGAAATCATCCCCATTCCTCATTTCCGTGGAAACTCAAGTTTACACCAAACACCGGTTTCTCCACTTCCTCTGTACAGTCTGTTCAATTACACCCACGGGGTCCCAGAGTATTCTGTCTCAGGTACCTGAACCAGTGCCAGATGGAACGCCACATGCTGGGGTGAAAAAAAATGAAAAAAGAGGGGGAAAAAACATCCTTTCCGGAATGTTCCCCTGTGCCAAAGCCCCCCAGATTTATAGCAAACAGGTGACTCATATGCATGTTCGCAACTATTGTTAGTCTGACCAAGTTCAACTATAATTACATCTAATTAAAGAGATCATACCAATCATTTGCCCATGATCTGGAAGATTTACTTTCCCAGGCGTCCCAACACAGAGGTTGTGTTCATTTGCTGTGAAGAAAGCAAATGTGGTGAGCCCCATTCTTTCCCCTGCCGCAGTGACAATAGCACTGAACACTCATGGAGGTCTTTGCTTACATGTTGTATGATGGCTGTAGTACCATGAAAACAACGAGAAAGAAATGCAAGTCCAGGAGAGATCGGCTCTTTTTAAGAGTTTGAGTACCAGTTTGCTGCAACAGGCTGAGAACACCTGTTTAACGATGAAACACAACGCCCAGGATGAACTGATGACGTCTATCTCAACATGGTTATTGTTTTTGTCTCTGAGCCTAGACGATGACACTTGTGTTAAGTAAGTCCCATTGTTTACCGAGCACCCCCCAAAACACACACACACACACACACACACACACACACACACACACACACCCTGAGCCCAAAGGAGTCGAGACTCGAAGCCCATTCCGATGTCAGGTCCGGGACCGACAACAGGCCTCCAGTTCCCACACACGACTCCCACCCTTTCTACTCCCAGCTGCTCCATACTGTGGTCAGATGCACCGCACTGCATTCCAACTCTTCTATCCATCAGGCAGACAGCAGCTCTCATTATACTGTTTGCGTGGATGGCCTGCATGGACTTTTCTTTTTTGTTCTTCTGGCGGTTAGCCTTCATCGAGAGCAATAATAGCCCCCTTTCCCTGAAGACACGATTCTTCTCTCACTAAAGACATTTGGAGTTAGTCAGCGACTTGTGGAGGAGGCTCTCTTTTTGGAGCTGTTCTGCATGTATGACCTCGTCTGAGTCATCGATGGGACATTATGTGGGACCACCGTTTTGATGACAGCTACCAGATAGCTGGGTTCCTCGCTGAGTCGCTGGCGACATCACCAGAGCTGGTCATGTGGCCTGCCCTAATGAGAGCATGTGCCAGTGAGTAGGCTTCCTTTAAATGGGTGACTGCCATGCTATGTGGGAATGCTAAATGAGACCACTAGTATGAGTCACTGAGCAGTTCATTGTGTGTCTATAGAGCCACTCTGAATCTTTCAACCTACATATTTTTCTTCTTCTCAGGCCCTCCTTTCTTTCTGTGAAAACCATCCATTGTGTCTACAAGGGAAGCCAGTGCACAGCGTTTCATGTACGCACAGCCAGCACAACTTTCCATCCCACTCCTGAGTGTTCGCCCTACAGGGAGCGATATGTTTGATTTGTTATGATTTCTATCTCTTGCAGATCCAAGATAGCCTTTTTTCTTTTTGAGAGTAGAGAATAAATATTGTTTGTCTCTCATTCACTGCAGTTCCATTCCAACCACCTCACCACCCTGTCAAACCCAAGGGACACACTGAATACCTAAAACTATGTATTTCTTTATTATTATTGATCAATTAAGTGGTTTTGCAAATTCCCTTTCAACAATGACCTACAAGGTCATCTTGTCACCCCCATGGTACAAGTGGAGTCACCATCCACTTCTTTTCAACTGATAATGACAAGTGTAACACACGATTTCTCCCAGTTCAAGTAACCGACCAGCCAGTAGGAGACACTAGAGCTGCGACAAAGACAAACTCCCTTGCTGGCTTCCCACTCATGAACACAGCCAATGCATATCGGATATCTCCGCCTATCTCCATCTACCAATCATCTGGATACATCTAAATTAATTGTGGGCTTGGACGGCCGGTGAAGGCGACAGGTGACAGTCGTCACAGTTTTTTTTTTAAATATCTGAATTGTTACCACCCACCTCTAACCCATACCAAGTTATCTGAGCCAGCAAACTGGGGGGGGGGGGGGGAGCAAAAGAACCAGTTATTTACCCTCTTCCTCCTCTGTATTCTGCTTTCGCTTCTTTCTGGACTTTGAGTTCTTCTTCAGCTTCAGCTCCTGCTGTTCCAATATGAACTGAGTCACTATAAAACAGAAAAGAGAGCAGACATTAATGAAAGTCCAACTGATAAGCACAAGGCCCAATTACATTCACCAGGCTCAACATAAACGATGAGTTCATTTGATGTTATGCCCATATTAAATTGATAATATTAGATTAGAATTCCACTAGCAAACAGGAAAACATTAGAGAAAATGGGGGAAATTAGTTTAAAAATAAAAGACTTCCATCAATCAACTCAAGTCACAGGTGGCGAAATGAGATGATGAGAAACACAGAGGGAGGGACGGAAAAAGAGAAAGGTGACCCACCCTGTTGCTCAGTCTGAGACTCACATTTCTTGTCACTGGTGGGCTCGGTGTGTCTCTGGATGTACCCCTCCAGGTAGCACCTGAACTTGGGTGAAGGAGCAAAGAAGGCCAGGCTGACGGCCATGAGCTCCCAGCCGGCTGCCAGGCTCCTGGGGCTGGTGTTGCCCGTGGTCTGCCGGACCAGCTGGATGTACAGCTCGTCCCTCAGCCCCGGCATGTCCCAGCACTTGGTGACAATAAGCAGGGCGCAGTGGCGGCGGTCCAGCCGTGACGGCCGGTCCCCCATGTAGGCCTGCACCAGTTTAAACATCTCGCAAGCCTCCTTCCGAATGGCACGGTTGCTGGTCACCAGCATGGGCTTCTTGATGGAGCCGCGGTTCCATGATAGCATGTTGGCGATGGAGACCCGGCGGCGGAACAGGCCCTGCGTGTGCATGTTGAGGTGCTTGCTGGCCCAGTCCTCCATGCCCATGTCTGGCGGTGGGGGCTGCCGTAGGGTGGCATAGGAGAGCTGGTAGGCGGAGCCTCCTGCCCTGCCTCCATCTAAGGCGGCCGCCTCGCGGTTTTCATGGGCGGCAGGCCGGTGTGGGCCCAGCGAGCTGGTCCGCCCGTCTACCATGCCTTTCTTCCTGCTCTCCAACTGAGCCTGCAGCTCTAGGGTGCCCACCTGCAGGATGAAGAGGGGGAGGAGGAGGCAAGAGAGATGGACAAGAGAACAGGAGTTAGGCAAACAGTAGTTGAGGAGGAGGAAAATGAGGGAGGGAGGAAGAGGGGACAGTGCAGCAGAGGTATAAACTGTGTGAGTGCAGCTGCAGTATCTTTTGTGTCACGGCAGGAGCTGGGCTGCCTTTCTCCTACTCAGCTCCGCTCTGCAGTGCTAGGGCTCAGGGGGGCGATTGAAGCAGGATCGGAACATTCATTTCCTAAAACTGGAAAAGACTTGTGAAACATTATCCCTCAACTGTCTGCAAGGACCCTGACCTCTGAGGGACATAGCACCCATGCCAGTTCCAACTCCTCTTCAACACTATACTGTGGTGAAGTCTCACACAAGTCCTCTCTGTGATCCCTACTTTGGGGCTTTATGGCCATAAGGAACCCCTCACCGCCCCTTGCAGAGAAAAAGCCAGCGGTTCAGATACACTCTGCAAATAGCCAGGAACAACACACAACCTGAGCCAAATCAAAGCTCAAAATTCATAAAACACGACACGTTGGCGTATCTTTTGAATAAGACTATGACGTTATGCAGACTTTGTGAGTGCCAGACATGCTGGACTTTAGATTTAGGGTTTCTCCGTTAAATAGAGCAGATCACCGTGGCTTGGCATGGTTTCGGCAGCGGTTTCTATACGCTTGTATGGAGTTGATGGGTCTTAAATAGGTGGCAGGGGTCAAATCCAGAAGACCAAATGCAAGCAGGGGTATTTTTAACTAGGTACAGACTAGAGACATTAAACATACAAGTTATTTTCCTACTATTCTTTTCACTCTTTCCATTACTCTTTTATACTGATAGCTTACAGATGCAACAAAAAAAAGAGTGGTGACTTAGCTGTGTAATAAGTTAGTAACACCAAAATGGCAGTTCTCCAGAAGGCCCTAAAATGTCAAATATCCCCTCTGAGTTATATAGTAAATTACTTTTTTGTCTTAAGTCTTTGAGTTTAAATTGTAAGCCTTTGAACGAAGGAAGGAATGAAGGAAGTGCTAAGCATTAAGACATGAAATGTATAGAATAACATTCCACACAGTCATAGACGGAAAGCCATAATCTGTATGAGTGAATACATGTGTATGTGTTGTGTAAGCATTATGTGCGTGTGTCATGATGATAGAACAGCAGGTATGAAGAACATTCCAGGACAGGCTTAGAGGGGTCAGTCAGAGCTCTTTGGCCAGCGTCTAATATTGCTATAGTGGTGCCAATAACAAATAAATCTTGGTACCAACTCTCACTTCCCTTCCCTTCTCTCCATCAACTGCCAAACCTGGGCCATATGGCCCACAGCAGCCTTCCTTCCTGAACAGGGGAAGCCATGTCCTGAATCTCTCTGCCTAGGCATGGGCCCCTGACGCCCTGCCACAGAACTGGCATGTGGGTATAAGAAAACTGCTGCGTGGGGCAGATGGAGGACGGTAAGAGGGTGACAGGTGCTGCTGGGATTGTGGCCATTATACTCTGCGGTGCCCACTGTCTAATATCTTGGACCAGTTGTGCGTTGGAGATTGGAATGTAAGAGGCGCTACCCACAAAATGGCTTCTGTTCCTTCTCTCACAGCCAGATAGGATCTTTTGCCCTTATTGTTTCCATCCCAGAGCGCTCTGCAGAATTAAACATTCCCTCTATGGTTTCACTGGAGTCCTGGAACTCATTTCTGACAGGCCAGACCATAATGTATGGAGGCATGGGTGTGATTTGGCTGAAGAGGCTTTAGAGATTAGGAGTAGCAGATCGTCGTGCGGTGCTCGGCTCCGACTACCAAATTCTGCTGTGCTGCTTATATAACTCTTTGGAGAACTCAAATACTTCCCCTAATTCAAATCATGTGCACCTGTCGTAACAACGTCTGATGACGAGATATTCACCATTGAATGGCTCTGTGTGTATGTCCATGAGCGTATGTACTGTTCTGCCAGGTCAAAAAAAAAATATCGTAATCAATGTACTGTAAAAATACTTTTAGGATCCAAATCTATGCTTTTCAAATCTAATCTGACCATTCTTCCATTTAAGGATCTCAGAGGAGGGGACAACAATACAAAAAGGCAAGGGGTAAAAAATTCCCAAATGCTTTTGTGGAGCAGAACTTGGCCTCATGTGACACACTGAAGCAGAATTCACAGCAAATGGGCTCCTGGACAGGCACCAACAAACTTAGTACTTCCAGACAAAATAAATAAAATTGAATCCAAGCAAACCCCCGTGAATAAACACAGCACAGAATATTGAAATCTTAACCAGGCAGGAAAATGCGATAATATTGGATTTATCAAAACGGATTACAATCTCTGTTAACTTTTACGAATGAACACAGGTCTCCCGCACGTTGGGAAGGCAAGTCATTTCCATTAGTTTCATGCAATACCTCTTGCCAACCAGTAGTGGTTCTACCTGGCCACAGGATCACCTCCAACCACTGCAGTTGTGGTAGTTATATTGCATTAACATACTCTACCATACAGATTGGTTAAGATTAAAATTGTATGCGCTTAACAACAGATAAATATTTTGCAGCTTTAATAACATTTAATAACTTACATGAAGTGTGATAAATTACCCCAAGGGACAGAATGTATATAGTGCATATAGGCAGAGATAAGTAGTGATATAGTCACCAGGTTATTATATGTCAATATATATTTCTGTCAGCGCAGGTTATGCATTTGTTTCCCTATCTCTCTCTTTCACACACAAAACACACCTGTGAGGATGGTCCTGGGGTCTCTGGTGAGGAGAGACTGGCCTGGCTAGTGATGCTCTTTTCCAGGGTGTCCACCTTCTCAAACGTCCTCTTCTGCCTCCCTTGGATCTCCAGGGGGCTCAGAGCCGCCGGGTTGCAGTAGTTCCCTGTCCTGCTTAGCGACCGGGCACTGGCGCCACCTGTGACGTCCTCTCGCGATGAACACCTGCCTGTCGATCCTCCTCCCCCTCCGTACCACCTGAGCGAGTCGGCAGGGGAGCGCGTCCGAGGCACCAGCGCCCTCTCGCCCATTTCTGGCTCCAACCCTGGCGCCCTCACCTCCCGCATGGTGTTGGAGCGACTCACAACCTCCCGCATCTCTGCCATCAGCCGCTCATTAAGGGCACACAGCTCCCCGCTGCTACCCACGGACCCTGGCCTACCACCGGCTCCACTTCCAGCGCCCACACGCCTCCTGCTCTTCCTCCTCAAACTTGGCGAGGGCCCTGTGGAGTAACCAGAGTCCTGGTACGTTGGTATGGCCTGTGGCGTGGAGGTGGGGAAGTCCTGCGAGGCCTGGCTGCTCTGCCTGCTGTGTCGTGCCTCCATGGCCCGTTGTACGGTGGCCTCCAGGGCTCGCCATGTCTGCTTCTTCTCTAGCGTACCTGGACCTGGGGTCCCTGGCTCCCTGTCCCTTGGCTGACCCCGGGCCTGTGCCTGAGGCTGGAGGTGTGGCTGATGTTGGGTCGGGAGAGGGTCTTGCCTCATGGTAGGGGAGGGTGTGCGTGTGCGTGTGGGGACAGGAGAACCGGACAGGTGCCCCTGTTTGGGGTCCACGTTGACCATGTGCTTGATACACTCCAGGCCTGCTGGGCTGTAGTCAGAGGCAGACGGGTTCCTCTTGTGTCTGGAGCCTGAGTGTGAAGAACCAGGGTGCTGGAGGAGACGAGGCTTCTGGAGGCTGTGGGTGGGGGTCAGGCGTGACAAAGAGGGTCCGTTGTGAAGGTGAGCCCCCTCGACCTCCATGTCCATTGGGGGCTCATCGTATATGGGGCACTCTGTCACCGGATCATCGTAGAGTGGTCCCGTGCAGCCGTACTGCGGAGTGACAGGGCGAGGCGTGCTGGTCTGGGACCTGTGAAGCAGTGGACTCGGGTGGCAGCTCTCAGAGGGCACCAGGCAGAAGCTGCCATTGCTAGCCTTTCTCAGGTGGTGTGCCTGACGTGAATCGGCAGCTGTTTTGCCAGACGGGGCAGTCTTATATCCCTGGGTGGAGCCGAGGTGTCCCACAGAGGGCTTGGCAGGGTGGAGAGTGAAGGTGTTGGATTTGCTGTGAGCACTGTGGTGAAGATGTTGTTGCACGGTGGGGATAGGCTGGCTCCGGCTCATACTGTTCACCTTCACTAACATGGCCGCCTTAGTGCCTGGTGGGGGCTGCCATCTTTGAGCCGAATCTCTGAAGGAGAGAAAAACAAGATGCATGAGCTGATGAGTATCAGTATAGTAAAAACAATACAATTATAACAGTGGTAAAACATAAAACAATCAACAATTAAGTGTTTATCATAATACAATTCCATACACTGGTTTTGAGACACTCCTATATTCCATCCATTTTAGAATCGGCTACTTGAGGCACAGAGGGCTAGAATCCAGAAATTCTTCTCTAAACATTTCGTTGACCTTCAAAAGCCTGCACTCCATTTTTAGTCTGGAGGGCCATAACATTGCAGTTAAACCCGTGAGACAATAACTCCAGTGTGTTGTGCTAACCAAGCTCCCTTAAGCGAAGGGCTACACACAGAACTGAAACCAATCAAGAATCCCTGCAACTGTCTGTGATCGGATGGTGTGGAGAATGTGTCCCATATAATGCTGCTTGCCAGCATTCTTAATATACCTCTGCTCTTTCTAGCGTAGACCCAAGAAATAACATGGCCTCAAGTTCTCAGAAACAGTTGACGAACATTTGGAGATGAAATCAGCAGATGTTGATTTGAGCACTTAAGAGTTACAGTGTTTTACAGTCTCAATCTTCACAAGAGCATAGAGCTTAATACCTCCCCTTCCAGCTTCAGATCCACTGGCACAATGCTAATCCTGACAGCAGCAGAAAATATCTGTCATTAATCTGGTCACACCGCTATGCTCTGTTACACTCCACTCCACTCAGCCTCATAATCATCCCCTGAAATCAAGACTTTCCAGTCCTCCATTGATCAAACACTTGTCCTCTCGAACTGAGAAGTATAGTTGGAAGCACACGCGTGCGCACACACACACACACACACACACACACACACACACACACACACACACACACACACACACACACACACACACACACACACACACACACACACACACACACACACACACACACACACACACACACACACACACACACACACACACACACACGCACAAAGCTACAACTGACTATGACTGACATACGTGGTGTACCCAAGGTCAAGCGGATACATCTTCTCTTTAATGATCAACGGTCAAACCATACTTTATGAGCGCAGATAAACAAGTGCAGAGCCAAGGCCGAGGGACTTACCTTCCTCTTCTACACCTTCCCTTTACTTAACTTTCAGCACAATCAGCAGGGTAATTAAACCAGATCAAAGCTGATCACCTTCTGTCCTCGGTACATCCAAACATAAACACAGATCTACTATGCAGAGGCTCAAACTAAACCGTTCAAAAGCTTCCCTTCCCTCTAAGCTCCATAACTTTGTGGAAAAGTGGACTGTAGGGCAGGGAAAGAAGGAAAGAGGAAAAGGAGGCGGAGTACCCCCCCCCCCCCCCCCTCCCCCGCGAATGTCCCTGCATCTCTCTGGAACAATACTGCAATAATTCCCCCGGGGTCCCGACAACCGACGCAAACTTCCTTTTACTCCCCAAAGCTACTGCGTAACATTCTCTCGCTCCTTTACACTGGCACTGCCCCCCTTTTTCTCCTTTATAAGTGAGTCACGCCACCTCGGTGGTTTGAATGTAAACAGCCACTCTTGTCTTCAAAAGGCCCTACAGATATGGCATCCATTCCAGGCACGGCCTATAAACAGCTGGGCCTCAGCCACCTGGCACAGGCCCAAGACAGACTGCCTCAACCGCTGTCGACGCTGGGAAATGCTCCAAATCGTCGCCTTTTCCCTAAGACGCAGTGACAAAATACCCTAATCAAACCAGTTTACTGTCCGGCACGCACGCCACACACAATACATGCGTGTGAAGAAGAGGTGCTGGATTCACTGCTATTGTTTAGTAACTACTAAGGGGGGAGGGGGTAGTGTATGCATGTGTGTGGGTAAGTGCCGGTGACTGTATGTATGGGTAGGTGGGACTGTGTGTGTGTGTGTGTGCGTGTGTGTGTGTGTGTGTGTGTGTGTGTGTGTGTGTGTGTGTGTGTGTGTGTGTGTGTGTGTGTGTGTGTGTGTGTGTGTGTGTGTGTGTGTGTGTGTGTGTGTGTGTGTGTGTGTGTGTGTGTGTGTGTGTGTGTGTGTGTGTGTGTGTGTGTGTGTGTGGATTGACAGGGGACAGCTGTAAACGAGTGACCACTCTTTGTGCTCTTTGAAATGCTGAGAGTTTTCTCACTTACATCTTGTCGTGAGTTGGGGGGGGGGGGGGTGATGTCACCTCAACACCAACTGCAGACAAACACCACAAAACAATTCTAGGCTCACTGCAGCCCACTGTTTAGCATTGGACTGTTACGGCAGGAAACAGTTTGCAACCCAACATCAAGGCTTCTCTGGTAATTAAGCAGCAGAGGAACACAGGAGAGGACCACACAAACGCACACCGCAATAGTAACATACCGCTTCCATTATGCATGAGCAAATAAAAGCCTTCCGCTCATGAAAATCTGATTTAATTCAACAGCCAGACAAAAAAACAAACAAAAAAACACCAACATTTGAGAACGGTGAGTGTTGTTGCGTGAGTGGTCTACTTTAACAAGGAGTGACCCTGAAAGAGTACTGACCACTACTTCCTGTCCAAAGAGGCCCCCTGTGAGAGAGGGCTTCCCTATACAGCACAAACAGGAAATGCCGCATGTAATGTTCACGTACTGCATGATGGCCGGAAGCAAGGACTAATCCATGCTTATAGAGCTTATATCAAGCTTATATATCAAGCCTCATAAAAACTCTTGGCTTCATAGATGAGAAAATTCTACTTTCTTAGGCCGCTAATCTATTTTTGTATGTGAAACGGTGAGAACAGCACAGAGTCTACATACAGTGTTGTCTATTCAGGACACAAGCCAGAGAAATGAGACACTAGATACATATAAACTGGTCATGTGATCTATATGTATGTCAGTGGTTCTCAAAGTGGGGTCCGGGGACCTTCGGGGGTCCTTGAGGGGATTCTAGAGGTCCCCAGCTAAAAATAGATTGTTTGATCTCCTTTCCCCCTTGCCCCCCCCCCCCTCTTCTTCTTCCCTTTCTTTATTATCTATGGAAATAACGATACGATGGGAACTATGCACAAAAACAAATGTCACCCACTTTTTTACTTCTGTAAACCTGTGATGTGACAATAAAGCTGATTCTGATTCTGAAATGGTAACTAAGAGGGTTCACTGAGAGTTATAAGGGTCCTTGAAATGAAAAGGTTTGAGAATCATTACTGTACGTCCTTTTCATATTCATGCTAAATGACATCAGGACTGTTATTATGGCCAAAAACAAACAAAGGAAACCCTATCCTGTGGATCGGGCTGAAATGGAACTCATTCAGGGGCCTGAGAAGCACTCTGCTGAGTCCAGCTCCAAGCATTGAGAGATAGGGATTTCATTGGGCTTTGTCTCTGTTGTTTGTCATTGTCCCAGCCAGGCTGGGACAGGACTCGTGTGTTGTTCAACCCCTCCGGCATCGACACATTATGGTGTGTGTCAGCAGCGAGCGAGCAGACGCGATGAGATGATTATCACGATCACATGGGGGACGGTGGCCAACTCCAACAGTAAAGGCTGTACACTGTCTTGGGTCTCACACTGCAAAGCTCCTAATCCCATTACACTGCTAGAACAACGCTCACATATTACCAAACCCTGGGTCAACCAAACAAAAGTATGATTACAAACCCCAACCAAATGCGGGAGAGACAAAGAGAGACAAAGACAGCACAAATGGTGAGAAAATGAGGACGAAAAGACCAATGAGGACGAAAGAAAAGAGAGGGGAACAGAGCTAGTGAGACAGAGAGAGGATGAGAATGTGTGTAAATGAGAAGAAGGGGGGATTAGTCGTGGGAGAGTGCGGAGAGGGAATGAGCGGGAAGGCTGGCATTCCTCAGGGCTCGTTCAGAGGCCTCTAGGGCGTTTTGTGTGTGCGTGTGTGTGTGCGTTTGTGTGTGTGGAGCCTCACACAATGCATTGCTGTGCCATCGTCACGGAGACGGCTCTCTAAACAGCAGCAATGGGGTTGAGGGTCGGGGGGAGTGAGGGGAGCATAAAAACAGAGGGAAGGAGAGAGAGAGAGGAACCATCCTCAACAATCAAATCAGGGGCATTCAGGCGAAGAGGTCGTCTCTTATGTAACCCACAGTTGTGCTGACACACCACCATGTTTGCTCTGTCCAATCATGAAGAAAGTTGTTTAACAAGGGTGTGTTGCTTGATGTTGTGCTAGCATGCCTACCTGTCAGGCATTTATCTTCTGTTTGCAAAAGGAGGGATAATACGCTGTCATCTTCTCACAGGGTTTATGAAAAGGCATAATTACCATGAACTAAAGACAAACAAGCGGCCCCACATTTTTCAGGATTTCTCGCATGTTTACAAAGTGATCATCTCCAGATCAGCTATTCACCCATGTCTCCCCACAGACAGACAGACGCACACACACACACACACACACACACACACACACACACACACACACACACACACACACACACACACACACACACACACACACACACACACACACACACACACACACACACACACACACACACACACACACACTCCTAACAAACCTAGGGAGATAGCTACTGAGACTTGCAGGACCAAAGGGAAATGGAAGATAAAATGAAGTTAGTGTCCTTTGGAGCCCAACTGAGTAATTCGATTGGCCCATGAGGCAGCAAATCAACTTAACGGTCAGCAAATTTCGATTAGTCTCAGCAGCTTGGGTGTCTCACGCCCATGACCAACGGCCCGGATACCTCCGACACTGTTCTGAATATCACTGTGGTCAGGCAGTCTCAATAACCAACTATAAATATATGCAACTATGGGGGCTATGCTACTAGCAGATGTGGTGTCATTTTCCTTAGCAACAATGTGTGTTAATCTAACTTCAATTAATACTCAGGATTTTCCAGTGTTTCTTTCCTTCCTGGACTAACCATTGTTGGAAAAGTCATCAGCTGAGTCATTTGGGCAGATATAATATGGATTTGCAGGTTCTTAAATATACCGCCTCCTCCCTCTGGGAATAACTTGCTCTGAAAAACAGGGGGTTATTAATATCATCATCATCTGCAGGATGGGAAGAGGAAATGAGGTCACACGGCCTGGCTCTGGCTTCACAATCACCACAGAGTGAGGACCAATGGGATGCGTTGAAGGAAGGAAGCTGAGAAGACAAAGGAGGATTTTCTACAGACATTACTATGCCTTAGCCACTTCAGCAGTGTTCAAAATTCAATTTAACTTGCTGAACAAACCGCCAAGCAAAAAAAAAAAACACAAGGTGCAACTTGAAAGGATGAGGTTTCAACGACACCGATAGGCTCCTATAATGCCTGTAACTTAAAGACACCTCGAAGGTTGAGAGAGCCAGCTGTCCTGAACAGCTGAACCATCGTGCCTCCCTCCGCTGAGCCAAGATGTCTACCAGCTGTACATATCTGTGGCACCCGCAGACCCACCCTGCCTGGAGCACTGGGCCCGGGCCAGAGGGTGACCACAGGGAACCCTGGTTGTCGTTACTGAGGGGGCCAGAGTGAAAGTGAAGGAAAGAGATACACCTCTGAAATATGAACATGTGTGTCTGCATCTGTCTGACTGTGTGTATGAAAGCAGATCAGTATTAGAAAGCTTAAAGTGTCCTCAAAAGAAAGAAAGATTGATAGCTGCTCTGTGGCACGCTGCAAAATCATGTGAGTTTCAATAGGCTCTATGCTCTATCTTCCTTATTTCCTTCACAGGTCTTACCATTAATGAAGACTCTGTTCCATTTAGTCTAGTACAATGGTTCTCAAACATTTTAATTTCAAGGACCCCCATAACTCTGAGAGTGTACAAATGGAACAATTTGTATAGTATAGACCAGTGGTTCCCAAGCCTTTCAGCTCAAGACCAAAAAGAGAAATGAGATGTTTGCCCGGGACCCATAGTGAAAATAGCAGATCTACAAGCTCGATGGAAATTATTTGATTTTTAAATTTTATTTATGAATTACTTTAAAAAAATATTAGAATTGGTTTAATTGATGAAAAGTTGTGATTTCTTTGCTCAAACTTTTTAAAATCTTTTTAAATAAAATATTATTTTTTTTAAATGTAGGAAACAGGGATATTTACTAGCGACCCATAAAAATTGGTATGCGGCCTAAACATGGGTCCCGACCCACTGTTTGGAAAACAGTGGTATACTCTATACTAGGCCCCCTCATTTTGTTCCTCTACACCAAAACACGCCAACAATAGCCCAAGCTATTTTCACCAAATATTCACCCCACAATAGGTACGCGAGGGTTCAAGTCGTTAAGGAAAACGAGTGCAATTTTTTTTTAAGAGAAAGAGAAAGCCAAGCTTAAAACACTATCAAAATAAAAGAAAAGAGGTTTTGGATGCACTCCTCTAGTTAAGACACATAAAAACCATAGCTCTGTAATCAAGGTCTACACAGCGCTATAAACTCACCATTTACAACAGAGAAAGTGAAAAGTTGACATACGTAGCTATAAGAAATGGGGACGATGTCACTCACTGGACCAAAGAACTGAGGTAATGTAACTACATCCCAAGTTTAAAAGAGTAACTTTTTTCATTGTAAAGGAGAAAAACACCCCCGCCTATATCATTAAGGGCAGACTTAAAAAACACCATCTGGAGAGACGAGAAATGAGCTTACCATGCTTGGAGCACAGAGATAAAACAAGCCATAGTATTTCCAGTGTGTGTAAAATGTCGCTGCTGGGTCCTAACGAGTGGTGGAAGATGAAAGTGTGAGAGCCTTGTGCTCGCGCTATAAACATGTCATTGTGTGACTCATTGAAAATCTCAGAACTCTGTTTACCCATATGAGACTCCTCATCATTTCCTAAATCAATTCCTAAATCTCCTGGATGACTCACAGACAGACAGTCACACATTGAGGAACCCTCAACATGTTTTTGTTTACATCTTATTTGGGCGGGATGGACTTCTTTTAACTCTCCAGACTAAATAAATACTTAGTTAAACAGAAATCCTAAGGTGAAAGGAACACTTGTTACCTCAGAGCGAATTATGAATTATGATTCTACTTCCTTGTATGTACAAAAACGAAGCCGTAACTGAATGGCTATGTGTAGAGAGGCTGTCTTGCAAACAGAAGGTCACCGGTTCACCACCCGGCAAGACAATTTCCCGCTCGGGATGATACAATACCCCATCTCTTCCATAGCCCAACTGACAACTGTCACAGCTGCCGTTTAAAACCTTTGTAACTCAAAACTACATGTTAAAAAGGTCTTCACTTTCCATTCAAATCACCTCACAAATAAGTAATGAATATCAAAGACGGAAGTTTTACATTAGACAATGAAATATCAGTGTCGGCAAAAGGTTAAATAGCAATCTCTCAATTGGAGTCTGTACATGTTAAAGCTAGCTAACGATCCGGAACAACGAGTTCTAAGTGTTTGATGTCATGTCAGCCTGACTGCCTCGGACTGAATGCAGTCAGTCTTCAGAGCAGTGCTGTATGATTACAGGCTTAAATAAGAGGGCACATACTAGTCATTTGGTGTTCACTATTCAGCATAACTAGACTTCCTGCTGGAGAAAGCTCCCAGTTGACCCTGGGGACAAACGGGCTTAACTAAAAGGGCTTTTCTTCCTTCTAGTGGTCCATTATGACCCTTCGACCAACCCACAGGACAATAGAGGGCTGTGACCCTCACGTGAACCACTCTCTGGACGGGTGACTTCTGGGTTGCCGTACACTGCACTGTCATGAGCTCTCCACAGGCAGTAAAACATCCACTCAAACACAAACTATCTGCTCTAATTTCAAAGTAGTTTGGAAGGCAGCCCACACACAGTGGGCCTTGGGCGCGCATGCATGTGGTTCACACTCACACACATGCCGCAGGTTATCTATGGTGAAATATCATACAGATGTTACATGGAAGATGACCCATGTAGTAATGCCACGCACACAAACACACACACACACACACAAAAAGGTGAAATATGGTACAGATGTTACTAACTGGATGATCAGTTCCACCTTTCAGCACCACATCATGCAAACAGATCAGTGCGCCTCTGTTCCCTCTACCCACAGCCACATGTGACACAGTTGTTTACCTCTGGAGAACAAGGTATTTTCCTGATGAGCGCCACAGGCTCAAAATACCCAGAAATCCCCAGGACATGTGATAAAGACTTGGCCAATGAGTAACAGCTTTGCACACACACACACACACACACACACACACACACACACACACACACACACACACACACACACACACACACACACACACACACACACACACACACACACACACACACACACACACACACACACACACACACACACACACACACACACACACACACACACACACACACACACTACACTCCCTGCTTTTACACACGTTAAGACAGATACGAACCTTTGCAGATACAAAGGGGAGAACAGAAGGGAAGATGACTCATCCAACCAGTGCATACAGTAAGATAACACAGATGGTCTGTAGTTGGAAACTTGTCCACCTATTATGACCACTCCTCTGATTTATTTATAGGGTGAAAACAAAAGAAGGGAACTAGCAATGGAACAAATGGGACTGTCCCATTTATACAATGACCCCCTGCTGTTTTTTTGTGTGTTTTTTAAATAAAAACAGAAACTATGCTCCCATTTCTGTTCAAATTCTTAAGGTAAAATGTAAGGAAAGTATGGGAATAAATTATCTTGCCAGAAATTGTTTAAAATTACGTAGACATAAAAATAGAGGAAATCAAAGAGGTATCTGAAAATAGAAACACCATAGAAATAGAGAAACTTAAAAAGAGAAATGTATGTGACTGAAAAAAACTATGACCAAAAACAAAACAAGCACTAAAATGCCTCCAGTTAATCTAAGAGGACAATAAATAGCCTTCTGGAAGACTCACAACACTTTAGTTGTGGGTGGGTCCATACAATTAATTAGACGATGTCGGAACCTTTTGGTACCCTTCCTAACCATCTTTCACCCTTATTCTCATAGCCACTGACTCCTGTCATTATCAATAAGCCTGTTGGCTAGCTAATGAAGTGCATATCTCCTCGCCGTTTCTCCCTGACCCCAAACATGAGACCACTGAGTTTGTTTTCATCCATTCTGAGCTGTCACATTCCAGCTTCTCTCCGCCTTGCGTGATGGTTTCTAATTACTTGCTAAAGAGGATGGCCGGTGAAAATGTGCACGGCCATATGGCTGAGTGCGGTATCGAGCTACTGAGCGCTCAATCCTCCTCAAGCCCTGATCTCAGGAACACAGCAGGCCATTGTGTTTTGGGGAGAAGAGAGAAGGAGAAGCTTTGGGAAAGGTTGAGTCATTGGGGATGAACAGAACAGAGTTTAGAACTCCCACACCCTGGGGGTTAAAGCACAGAAGTCTCCAGAAGTGGTCTTGAACAGCCTGGGCTGAACAGTTAGTTTCCCCCATTTACCTTCATGCAATCCTAGGAGGTTGGGGGCAGGGTCAAAGGTGAGATCTGAAAAAAATCTGATCACCAAGGAACCAAGAGGAACCGTAGAACCAACAGAACAGCAGGGCTGGCAGTTCTACATGTTATTAACCACAGACAGCGACACTCGCTCACATGTCTCTCATGTGTTCTGCGTATGTACACAACACGATGCAGTTCTTTCAAAACCCTGAGTTGAGAGAGGTCATGCAGCCGTGTTCCAGGTCCATGGTGGTTGAAGTTAGTCATTGAGTAGAGGTGGTCGTATAGTCTCTAATGGCCAGCGGTCTTCGAGGGTTGTTTTAGGAAAATGAAATGAGTCTAAAGTGCCAGAGCGGAATGAAGACGAGAATAAGGACACTAAAGACAGCTCCGGTGGCCTTGGGCCAGGGGAAATAGAAGTGGCATGCCTGGAATCTGACTGGGAGGGAGATATGGTGGTTTAGACTAGGCCACAGCGCTGAGCACATGATGGGGTCTCTTGAATGACTTACTGTTAGGGGCTCCGCTCCACCATGCAACACTCGCAAGGGGGGGAAATGTCATGCCCTAACAGTATGACTGCAAGCCCGCGTTCCCATTTGGTAGCGATTTGCTGAAATTGGTGTGCACGGTTCACAGACCATGCTATGGAAATACAGGGCATATGGATCGCTCAGATAAGTGAGAATGAAAATACAAAAGGCGGTCTGGAGATCAGCCTGACTGGTCAAAAGTCAAAATAATCCAGCAAGTTCTCATAGCCCCAAGCATTTGAAAGTCATTACAAGTCACTGTGCCACATGCATGTGATCGCTATCACCTTCCAACCCCCTATTTCCCCATGTAATAAGATCCCTTGATAATTATGCTCAATTCCCCTTTTCAGCTATACAGTAGAGGAAACCATGGCCTGTTTGTAACATGTAGGGTCTAAGACGTACCTCTGTGAGTCTTTGCTGCTCTCTGTGCTGCGCTCAGAGCTGCTGCCATCTCCCTGCGACCTGCTGTCTGCCACAGCCAGCTCCAGCTCAGTGTCACCAGTCTCTTTCTCACTGGTCTCCTGGGCTCTGGAACTGGTCGCCTCTCGCTCTGGTTCGGCCAGCGGGGTTTGGCGCCCCTGGCTTCCCACGCTGCCTATGCTCCCCGTGGTGCTGTGGTGCTGCCTGTCGGAGTCCCCCGCAGCCCGCTTGGCTTCGCTGCAGCGTTTCATGGCCTGTAGTTGGGACAGGGGCACTATATCTCCACCCTGGGGCCGGTGCCAAACGGTCCGGCGGCCGGATGAGTTGTAGTAGTAGAAGCGGCCACTTTGGGGGTCAAAGAGCTCCCACCATTGGTTGCCGTCGGCCTGGCGGACAGGGGCACCCAGCGGGGGTTCCCAGCCGCACTCGCCAGTGGCCAGGTTCACGTACATGCGCTCCCGAGAGCGGGGCTCCAGGATCTCCACCCAATCAGAGCTGAATGAGAAGGAAAGAAAGGATTTTGCTGTTTTAGATAAAAAGAAATTAGACAAAGACACTGACAAAAACAATCACAACAGGGTAGCGTTATGCTCAACTGGTCATCGGGAAGACAAGCTGTAAACAGCTCACGCTGTTCAGCAGACTGAGGAGCATGGAAATGCCTCACTGTCCATATGGACGGAGTGTAAATGTTTGTGTGTCCCTTTACATGCATTGTGTGCGTGTCTGGATCGGTCGTGATGATGTCATCCCTTTGGCTGACAGCAGAGCAGCAGAGCAGCAGGAGCAGCGCTATGTGAGTGCTCCCTGACCAAGGAGACAGGTGGACACACTCAGCAAGAAACCAGGAGCAGTGCCAGAGCAGGGGCCCAGATCAGAGGGGCCTGAAGAGAAGCCATCCGTTCGTGGTTCTACTAACTCAACCAGCATATAGCCATTGGCACTTTAAACAATGCTTAACCAAAACTAACGCACAATGCAAAAAAGAAATATATATATATATATGTATAAGTAAATACATTTATATATATGAGAGGGTTTTTTTTTAATAAAAAAAAACGAAACAATTAAATTCAAGTACATAGCGAAATCATTGTATGTTTTTCAGAAATTACTACAAAAACTGTCACTGTGTAACACAAAATTATTGTTGAGAATGTATTTATTATTAAATATTTATTTGTAAAAAAAAAAAGAAGGAAAAAAAATAATCATAAAAAATCATGACCAAAGCAATAATAATGTGTGAAGTTAACAAAGTCTGTGTCAAAAGGTATTTGTAGTAGACAACCATTTTATGGTGTAAGTCGGTACTTTTTAAAGTTGATTCTCTAACTTTAGCATAGAAAAGTGAACAGAATGCACTTCCTAGCATTCCTGTAGCTGTAACATTGTTTTAAAAAACATGAATTAAGTACCTCTGTGCAACCTATACTTGTGTGAGAGGGCAAGAGATGTGTTTGTGTCCACACAATTGGACTGCTTGGTGACACAGATTCTGATTGGACGGCTTTGTAATGGTGATTGATCAGACAGCTAATAGCATCAGGTATGTGAGAAATAACACGTCAATAACGGTGATTCTGATTTGACGACTTAACTTATCCTGATTGGAGCGGTTTGTAAAGGCGATTCAACCGATAAACAGGTCATATAAGAAAGAGTCTGAGGCACAATTAGACCATTAACTGAATTTAAGATAATTTACCAACTCAGGTCCAGTTTACTGGACCCTAGTCTCAGTCTAGGGGGTTTAAATGGTTAAATGAATAGATCGCAAATGAATGATACCATCCCAAATTCTGTGTCTTGTGCTGTACCAATAACAATAGAGTCAAAGTAAAGCGTGACAAAGCAGCTTGTGCTGGAGTTGGAGATGTTGCATGCTGATGTATATCCAGGTCATGCTATCCTTTAGAGGGCTCCATGATGTCTCCTTGATCTAGTTCCCTAATGCAGAACGGCCTAACTGTGCCAACCAATGCATGTGGGAGAGCAATTTAGAACAGTCGGAGAGAGGCCTTTCGCTGTGCTAAGCACCATGTAAGTTACAGCAGGCATAGAGGGAGGACAGCAAACAGTACACAGAGATAGAGGCAGAGTAAAAATGTTCAGTGTGGACTTTAAGTATCCAATATATCACAACACTCCCTTGCTCTCTGCCTGTAATGACCACTTGTGGCTCTGGCGTTGTTAGGACTTTTCATTTTTGCCGTCATCCATCCAACTCTGGCCCTAGTATCTTTGAGAGAACAAGGTTAAAGGCAGAGATTAGCGTTAAAGTATTATGCCTTGGAATCTGGTTATTTCCCCAGCTTACTCATTACAGAGAAGCTCTTCACTTCCTCTCTCCAACCAGTATGGGACACAAGCCCACTGTCCAAGCAACCCGCGGTGATGAGAGCAGGGCGTGATGCCCAGCGTGGGCAACTGTACCCACATAGTCCACCAAATACCCACAATCGTGTCTTGTGTGCTCGCCAAGTCAACCTTTCTCCTTGCCCTCCAGACCCAGGAATAGAACCAGCATTGCAGCACAGTGCCAGCCGGGTCTGCCAGGGTTAGCATGTTTGTGTTTTGGGTACAAAACCTGCTTGGAACAATCTGTGATCTGTGATACTTTGAGTGGCACTTTACTGGGCAAGACTATCAGGGTGGAAGAGGACAAAGCCTCATCTCTGCAGCCAGCATTAGGACCAGACTCTCCCCTTTATCCTTCAACAGCCAGGTAAATACTGAAAGCACACGGGAAGGAGGGGAAACTGGAGCCCACTGACACACCCCCTGTGTGTCAGTGGTCTAATGCTGGGAGGCCATCTGGCCCTGTCACTCACACCAGTCATATACAGACATGGATAGAGCTCTGCCACGGCCCTTAGGAGCCATGCAGTCCACATGACTCTGTGGTTTTAATGGCACATTCTTTAAGAAGAAATAATCAGCAGAGAACTTTATACTAGCTCTAGTTTTTACCAGCTTGTGGACCTGGTCTATATTCAGTCGCTGCGCTAGTAGTGATTTTTTCGTGACTTTTTCATGACTTTCTCCTCAAGGACAAGAACACTTTGGTAGAGGTTTGGGTTGTGTAGTTACCTTGCCATGATGTAACTCCAAAGGTGGGCAAAAAAAAAATGCTCCTCATTGACACACATTGTACGGTGAAGAGGCTCAGGAGGAGCTCTTTTAGCCCATAAATGAACGCAAACAAAGCTGATTCTGACAATATAGAACATCACCAAACCCAGTAGGCAGTATGGTTTGTTTACTTAAAAATGTCAACTTCCTATTGAAGAAACCCCAGACTGGATCCGCGGATCCGGGTGTTCAAATAGGAAAATCAACAGGAAATTGAAGACTGAAAGAGAGCCCCAGAGAATAGCTAACCCAAAGAATTCAGCACGACACTCACTAAATTACCGTCGCTAACTTACAGTAGACACAGACACACGCTACTCTTCACCCTCTGCCAAACATTTAAATGAACACCTTCAATATGTTTCAAACTAAAGCAAGGGAAAAGAACAAAAGAATTGCGGACTAAGGGACGACATTCATGCACTCTCACAGGCGCAAAAAAATCCAACATCTAACTTTAACATAAACAAAAATAAATAACTTACAACTTCTAGACTTCTAATAAAAACTACAGTATTCAATAACATATTCAACTCCTTTGAACACGTTTCAGAGACATAGCTAATTTAATTCTTCTTCTAATCTATTAAGTATTAATTCTTATCTAATTATAATCCTGACCTGAGTGCCTCATTGCGGCTGCAGAGTTTCTAATGATCTAATTTAACAATTTGGTTCTTGCGCTGGACCTTTTAAGTCAACTTTAGATGTAAGATGCAAGAGTCAAGACAGTACTTTTAAAGAGTTTTAGTGTGGCACAAGCTGGTATAATATGACTGTGTCATTCTTGTTTTCCATAAAAGCAACAGGTGATACAATACAAGCTTACCTATTTATCTGCAAAAGCAAGATAAAGACATATCGGTGTGTACATAATGAGTAAAGACAGAGAGCAGTCTGTCCTACTCTCAAAGAGGGTTCTTATAGTGAGGCCCCTGTGGGTAGCATCACTGTCTAAAGAAGGTGACAACTTTTACATTTCTTTAGGTTGAGTCCATGTCCACGGCTTAATTTGCAAGAAGGCCTTTAAATAATAGGGCTTTCAAATGCAGAGGCCCAAGTGGTCAATATACCCACACAAATACACACACAAGCTTTCATTCCATTGCTGCCCCCGGCATTCTAAAGAGGCATTCACACACACACCCAGAAAAAAAGAGATCTCTCCATGCTGGATTCCTTTCAAGTCATGTGTTTACCGTTACAATATTGTATAAGACAGCGTTACACCTCGGATTATTCACAGCAACCGTGGCGTGCACTACTGCACACACAGCCGTTGAAATCAAACTGACAGTGCAGCACTGCTACTGCTACTAACTTTTGCAGTAGAAACACCAAAAGACGAATAAAACTGGTTCGACATGCGCAATATACCGTATGTAGAAGTGCTATGGCTGACCTTGTGAGGGCGTAGAGTAGTTGCATAAGGACTTTTCCTTCTGTGTAAATAAACAGCAGTTAGTGCTGGGATCAAGCCCGCTGGGTTTTGTTGACACCAGCAGATAAGCAGGAAGACAGACCGGTGTTCAGGTTCCAAATATTCTGGGAACATCACTTCTGGGAGTACTTACATAAGATGAAAAACCTCCATTATACAGGCGTGTTTTAATGCAGTGTGACATCCTTTATCTACCTTACTTTACTGTGGAAAATCTGTGTGGAGATACTAGAGTTGTTAGTTACCAGTTTTTTTTTGTTTAGTTTTTTAATGCAAATTGAGACTGTGATTCACATAATAATTTCAGATAATTTCAGAATTTCATTGTCAATAACTTTGATATACAAATATTTACTTAATACAACAGATGCTAATGCTCCGTCTGTAGCCCAACTTTTCTATGGGTGGTCATTTGCTCACTGATTCGACAGGGAGACATAAAGTAATGCACAGGTCTCTGATCAGCCACAGCGGTCGGCTCTCTCACTGCAAATGTTCATAAATGGTTTGGAATGCAGTCTGCTCTGCCGTGGCAAAGCTAAAACCCAGTTGAAAGTTTTGATAATGAACTAAAATTGGCTCATTACGCACACGTGGTTGCAGGGCTGGCGAGCACCTGATTTACCTCTAGAGAGCACAATGTAATTAAAGCAGACTCAAGCATGTGGGGGGGGGGGGGGGGGGGGGTGGGGGGCAGACCACCGAGAGAAGCCCTTTAGAAGAAGAGGTTCTTGTCTCGAGTAGCCTTGCACCAGCACCTCAGCACCTTCAGTAAACACTGGATAGGATGGAGTGCAGAGATGAAAAATAGGACATCAGCTATGTGAGAGGTAAACTAACACCATGTTTAGAAGCGACTGGAAAAAATATTGGCTCAAAGGGCTACTTTACAGATAAGTTACCTCGATACTGATTCCCATATAAAGGTTTTTCTCACTATGTCACTATGTTCAATGTGTGTTTTGGGTTCAAATGCTTTGTCTTGATTTGGGATTCCTACAAAACCCTACACATATATTTAAGTATATTGAGCACTTTAATTACATGTAACTATTTGTATAATTAGCCGATTCCAAACTGAGGTTTGAGTCACATTTATGTTCCATCTAAAAGTGATCTTTTAATGGAACTCTATCACAACATTATCCTCGTGCTGACAGTGCTCCAAGGACGATTTCACACACACACACACACACACACACACACACACACACACACACACACACACACACACACACACACACACACACACACACACACACACACACACACACACACACACACACACACACACACACACACACACACACCATTTTCTTTTTATTTACTGTTGCATGCGCCACTTATAAGCGCACGCACACACATGGGAAGGCAAAGCACGCAAACACACACACACACACACACACACACAGAGACAGACAGTGAGTGCACACGCATACGCACTCAAGAGGCAAGCGAGTACACGCATGACGCACACTATAGCAGCAGGCCCTGCCGATTCTATCTTTAATTTGCAGTATTTGCATCACCAACCACAAACCAGCTCAGTGGCCTTGTGGTTAGAGTGTCTGTCTTGAGATTGGGATGTTGGAGTTCGATTCTCCAACTGGTCATACCAAAGACTATTAATCAAGCTGCCTCACCCTATACAGTAACAGGAGATAGGCTCCTGCCCTATGGGCCACAAGGCTTGCTTAATTATGTGCAATGCATTGGTGTATTTTGCTTCAAGTGGCGCTGTACTAGAGCAACCCATCGACATGAATGGACAGGGATCTAACATTGTTCCTCAGGTTAATACCTCAATGAAATAAACTCAAAGGTACCGCTTACTTCACACTGGTGTGTTTTTGGGGCTACTAATAGCCCCAAAGCTAGTAGCTTTGGTTTGTGGCATAGAGCCCCTATGACTGTTTCATTGTCATTCTGTTACTGATAACACATCTCGCTGCTCTCGAATTTCCTACAGGAGTTTCTATGTCCCATTTGGGTCAAGGAGACGTTTCAGTGGGCAATGCTTATTCTAGAGTGACTAAAAATAAGGCAGGCCAAATGGTGAAAAAATACTTCTGCAAACATAGAACACGCGACTGAGGTCTACTCTGGACCAGAAACAAGAAGCCAAAAACTCACATATGAATGGCTACGCTATACACATATGTAACAACTGTAACACACCCACACCCACACAGAAGCTATTCTGTTTCTCCCAGTCCCAGTGTGCCAGAAGTCTCCTTGTGAAGAAGACATAATACTCCATCTATCATCCACAATTTACAGTTAGCTCCAAAAATAACTGCAGATCTGAGAACGGTTTCCCAGAGTGAGGGAAACAACAGCAGAGGCTCATGGAATCTGCCCCATTGTTCTAAGCCAACCCCAAAGTGTAAATGGCACTTTCCCAGCAACGGAAAACATAGAGAACTGGACAATGCATTGTCTGGGAATAGAGCAACACACAGCCTTCTGTTATTGTTCAGCTTTGGCTTTCAATCAATCTCAAATGCCAGTCAGGCTGTTGATTCCAGAAGAAAGATAAACTACAGGGTAAAAAGTTTTGCTCTGAGTGGCTTCGCTTTTTGACCAGACATGACATGAGTAGCAGATTTTTATCTGATAATCTCGTCATGGCTCAAGCCCTCCCTAGTGCCCCAATGACACTGTCTGGTGCACAGATAGAGCTCCTTCAGCAATTGAGCCAAATGGAGGCATTATTGCAATCATTTGTCTCTACATTTAGTATGGCGAGACAATAGGGCGGTTAAGCTGCCGTTTGCCATTTAGTGCTCTTGTAAAGTCACCTCTAACCTCTCCTAACAACAGACTATTCTGAGCTGGCCTCTACAGTCTGCAACTGTCCGGGGTGGACCCAGGCATCCTGGCCTTTTCACACAGGGCCTGCCATTCATCTCATCTAAGAAACATTAGCGCTCTGTTCACCAACCACAGCAACAAGTGCCAAAGTATGCCTGGCCGGTTTATTTAGAGACCTGCTATTTCCTATTTCGAGACATAAAACATCCTTTCTTCTCATACTAGTATTTAAAATAAAATAAAATGTAATTATACTCACCACCTTGCAGGTTTCAAAGAGAAGATTAATTAAATTTAAGTAGGCCAGAATCACCCTAAAATCTTTGTCATCCCCGGAAAGACCATTTTCAAAGAATAATTTGCTCTCACTGAGTAACCTGGGGCGTGGACCTCAACATAATAATGTAATATAATACAAGTAGCAGTCTTCCAACGTCAGACTTGTTTGAATATGTATTAGCAACGTACAAAGTCTATTCAGCGTTGCTGCTAGGCAACGCGCTTATCTAAATATTGCAAAACAAGAGTAGGGACATGGACCAACTACTGAGTACGCATGGCAGTAGCACCAGTAGCTGAGCCTGTGACTAACACAAAATGTAACCATAAACCTGGCACAATGTGTGCGTTGTGGACACGGCACGCTCCCCCAGTCCACTGGAGTGGAACAGAAAAATCGTTCTAGAATGTGTCACACCATCAATGGCTCTGCCAGCAGTGAAAAGGATTGTAACAAATAAAAGGGGCTGTGTGTTAGGAGAACAATATCTGGTTACAATTTGAAATAAACACACTGAAGTGGCAACACTGCATTCGGCTGTTAAGGTTATGGAATATAGGCTAACTAAAATTTTGGTGCAAAGTTCACATCAAATTCTGCCATCGTTACTGATCCCTGGAAGCCTAAACTAAGCCAGTATCTGTTTGGTACGATGGTAGGTACCCCATCACCAATTTGCAGGGCTGAAAGTCTAGTGGTCTCCCACACCCCACCCACACAGCCAAGAACAATCTAAGGGAGAGGCGAGAGTGCACGTTTCGGATGACAGAAAATAAAACAAAAAAAACATGCACCTGTCATACATGCATTCTTACGCTCTTTTGTTTAACACCTCTTGTTCCAAGGGCCAGGGGGTCACACGACCCCAATGCACAATTTGTTTGTGTGGTAGGTGAGTGTGTTGTATATGATGTAACACCTAACAAACCCAACAGGTGAGCACTGCAGAGTCTAGTTACAAAGTAATTGACCTCCGACAGTCCACTTGCTATACATACTACAAACTGCAGCAATTACCATAAAGTTATGTGGGTGTTATAGAACACTGAACACTTCTTATCTTAACCTGCTTCTTAGATCGGGCCCAGAGAGCTGCATGCTGCCTGCCTCCTTTAAACTTCTAAGCCTGTTTGGAATAGCTATACCTTTGTTTGTAATGTCACTGACTGCACTGTAATGCTAAATACCCTGTTACATGTCTTCCTCTAGATAATTACGGTGTTGATACTACAGTGTTGAGTCAGAGGATGTATCTTTCAGGCATGGGATAACCTATGGGCAACATTAGTCACAGAAATCATGATGGAAAAGGTCTGAAGATATTATCCACTTTCCTAGTCTACACACCAAGATCAAAACTGCCTCTATATATTTGTTTTCACAGCCACAACACTGAGCAGTCATCTGTGTGTTTCTGAAATGGACTTGTGTTGGGGGGGGGTCGCATAGCAGCTGTAGAAAAACAAATAGAGTGAATAGAATATAGAGGGATATATCATATTGCTTTTATTGACTGTTAATGACCAATAATGAGCTGAACTACACCTGTCCAAGTACCTGCCTGTTCACTATTTCAACAGGTTGTTATACTCTATTATCCACCCTTCCTGTCCTCGGTGACTCCCCCCACCCAGCAGTTGTCAGTGTCCATTCCTCACATGTCCTCCGCTGACATTGGGAAACGGGTGCGGGGGTCGTTTTTCACCAGGGCTATGTCAGGCATGATAGAGCAGGTCTTATGTGAGCTGACCAAAAGGCTTGGGTACAGACAGACAGGCAGGCATGAGAGGCAGAGTGCCAAAGGCAGGGAAGAGAGACAGAGAAACAGCCGAGAGGAGGCCACATGCCTGGCAGAGAGAACGAGGCCATGGCAGGACGATAAGGAAGAACAGAGGGACAGACTCTTTCTGTTCATCTCCATAAGCTCTGATCTGCTTGGCCAGCATGCACAGATGTCTAACCTCAAGTACATACATGCTACTTTTTGCACCTTATGTCTAACCTCATATACATACCTGCTACCTTGTTTTTATGCTATATGACTATGTATAAACTGATTTATTTTTATTTTCACACGTTTTTTTCCTGTTTTTGTCTCCTTGCTCTCCCTTTCGCTGCTCCCCCTTTTCCTGAAAACTACAAATGATGGAGCTCAGCTTGCACGAAAAAATATTTCACACACTTCTTTACACTTGTAAACCTGTGATGTAACAATAAAATGGATTCTTTGAACCATCAAAGAAAGTCCAACCTGATGCTCCTTACACTGAAATAATGAAGTAATCTGGCCATGTACCGTATCATTGTGTGAACATAACAGTATCAATAACAGTCCTGAGTCACTTAACTGTCAGTGTGCAAACCTAAAACTCTGGGAACCCGATGGTCCGGTTTGGCCTTTGTGCTATAAGGCGTGCCAAAGTTGGGGTCTATTAACACAAAATCAGTGCACAAAGTGGACAGTGGACATTCCACAACCTGCTGATTTGTTCCACACAGCACAATGTGCAGTTGTCACTCGCCATCACAGTATATACAAAGGAATATTCTCTCCTTCCTGTAAAGGACAAATACATTTGGGCAACAGATAACGGACAACTTAGTTCAGATATTTACATACTACACCATATCTGGAAAACAATATCAGTTGCTTTTTTTTATATAATTGTACGGTAATAAGTTATTAAAAGCAGAGCTTGGGTGAGTTTACCAAAGAGGATCTTTTTCCACTCCTGACATCACAGACTTGAGAATGGGAAATGTTGGGGCGGGCAGATTGTGTTGTTCAAACACCTTTTTTTTAATTGATTGATTACGTATAAAAATACCAAATTAAAACATATACTGTTTTTTCACATTATTTGAATTTCCAGTGATTAAAATGATGTGTTATGTGCTTTAACAGGTTGACCCTGTTCCAATGAAGTGAGTTAAGAATTCAGAAAAATACTGAAATTTCTTTGTATTACAGAACTTGATGGGGTCTCCAAGAATGGCAAAAGAGTTACCTAGCCAAAAGGCTCACAGTACAATCAAGACTAACTCAATATGCATTACAAAGCAGGTGAAGTGCATCCTTTGTAAATGTCTCTGTGATGGCAAAGAACAATGGACGCCTTTGTCAGATCAACAGGCAGACTTCATTCAACGAGAACTCTCTTCTGCCTTCCCACATAGTTCACCAACCAATCACTGAAGCGGGGGGAGGAGCTTGGGACATCAGGGGGGTGCGCGTGGTGACCTGCCTCAGCAGCTGCCCTAATCCAGAACTAGAGACAGTTTCCCCCTCTCTTGGCTCTGGATTAGACCGGATCTCAGGGTTGTTCCGGCAATGTCAGCATGTACAGTCTTTCCCAAGCAGATTTCCAATGAGCAATATTACAATGCCAGGATGACTGCTCAATGGTCACGTTTATCCTCATGGCAACAAACTGTTTCTTCATAAGGTGTGTGAAATCATGGCCTCTACCTCATGACTGACTTTCAGTAGAAACAGTTTTGTTCAGTACTGAAGGAACACCACTTCAGATATCCTATTCTTTGCACTCTGCCTACAAGCTAATCTCAGAGAAGAAGCAATGCCCTGTGGTCTCTGTATGGCGACGATTGTCTTGACACCCCCCCCCCCCCCCCCCACACACACACACACACACACACACACGCACGCTATGCAGCAGTATTCAGTGGCAATGCTGGAAACTTCCGGCCCCCTCATTGCTCCACGTAGAACAGTCTGTGTTTGTCTGAGACGCGAGGCAGCAAACAGACTGAGCACTCAATAAATCCCCTTTTTATAGAGTTCGACTCCGGCCAACAGTGGCATGTCCATCCCTGCTAAAAAATCCTACAGCACATAGGCCGTTTCCAGGTCAGATAAGCCTTCAGTTGAGAGGGACAGCATGTGCAGGAGACAAGAGGACGTGTTTACTGCATAAAAGGAAGCCTCTCTCTGGCCACACAGCGCACCAGCTGTCAGGAATTGGGAACAATGGGGTCACTTGTCCAAACAAGAGAAACAGATGAACTGATTAAGGGTGAATTGTGATTAACAGTCCATAACGTACATTGTCCAATCTACCTCGTCAGATCATTTAGGGTCAAAAGGACATTTTCTGCAGTAGTGTTTAATAAACACTGTGTCACTGACTCGCTGCCTGGACACTGGGCTCGACCATCTGCTTTTTTTTTATTGACCTGTTCAACTGTGACCACCAGTGGCTGTCTGCATCTTCATTTCTGAGTTGGGAGCACCACCACCGGCATCCCCCACCCCCTGCTGACAAGACAAATGAGGCCAAAAGTCTCAAGCCAGGGCAGAGTACTAGGGTGAGCAGGGAGGTCAGGAGGAGGTCCGTTTAAGGAGACCCGCAGGAAAGAAACATCTTGATTGTCCCCTAGAGGAAACAAGGCTGCTGATGATGGCAATTCCACAAGGGTTTGGAAATCCATAGACACCTTATGAAGATGTTAACTGTGGACGTGGGGCCAGGGTATAGGAAAATTACCACCAGCCACAATCCATTTTGGTTTGAAATCATTTGGGTTGGAAAAATCCCTTTCCTGGATAGGGTTGAGGGGAAGGGTGTGCTACTACTAATCATTGTGTGTATTCCTGCACTGTCTGCATCGAGTGACCTCGGTACATAGAAACACTGTACAAACAAACAAACAGAGCACTAACCTTTAAACACTTTTGAAAAACAGCTGCTAATTGTGCACAACTTTTCAAAAGCTTATCAAGCTAATCTTTCCTATGTGAATAATATCTATAGGCTAACTATTTCTGACAGCAAATGCACAGTTCTTATGGGTTTGTAAGTTAGATTTCCCTCAGTTGCAATGTAACAGCTCTGTGTACACATCATTTCTATCCCCTTTTAATTGTACATACATTATTTTCTTTTGATTGTATTGTTCCACTTTTGCTTTGGCAATGTAAACGTATGTTTTCTCATGCCAATATAAAGCCCTTTGAATTGAATTGTGTGTGTGTGTGGGGGGGGGGGGGGGGCTTCACAGTGCAGAGACAGATTAACATTGTGTTAATTACAACAGACTGCAGCGGAGGTGTCAAAATGGGTCATTGGTTCAGCATGCTGATATCCCCCGACACCTCTCTGGAATTCAGGCCTTAAAACCAGCCTTTTCAAAAACGATCATGGATGACTCAGACATACTCAACCAGCCAACACTAGAAGGTTACACTGTGAAGATAACACTGTGGCGGCACTACTGTGAGCAATGACCAGAACACTTAAAATCAGGTTAGAACCAAGTGCAGGTCAAGAAGTTAAGCTAGGCCTTTATCCGCTATGCAAGAGGGATTTCAAATGTCAGAGGTTGGATGACGGCATAGCAGACAAATCACGTAGATGCCCTATGTCATCTTTGTGGCAAGCCTTGAGACAATAACAGTGATCTACAGGGGTGTGATCAGGATTACAGTAAATGGCATGATGGAATAATGGATGAGAAGCACGAAAACAGGATGCAAAGTGGTGTGCCGTGCCGAAAACTACTCAAACAGTGGAAAAGAAAGGCTGAAATCTCCATCCATAGATCTTTTGTCGTAGTTTCAACCCATCACAAACCTGAGGGAGTGATTGGTACAAGGGCACGAGGTTCAAAATCACACTTCCTCTCAATGGACCAATCAAAAGGGATCTGCCTTGAAAGCCATGTCCTGCCTTTGCACCGTCATTGTCAAAAACTGACTTCAAACCAGGATAACCTTGCCTGGGGAATGCAGTGTTTTGTTCCCTTTTGTCCAGTCTACCATTGTGAGCCAGTAGAGTAAACAGTAGGACAACGTCCTATTGTCAGGTTTCTTCTGAGCTCACACAGACATCTCAGTCTAAACTAAGAAAAATAACTTGAGGCAGTCAGGATAATGAAATTGACTAAATTTAGGCTGGTAAAACAAGGATGCATTATGAAGTGTCCACCTTAGTGCTGGACTGCTGGTCATTTTTATACTGTTTAACTTCTGAACAGTTGAGCCTCATAGTAGCTCAAGCTCATACATTTGGTCTTCTTGCGTGTCTCTTTCGCTTGGAAAATGTTTGGAGTCAACACATAGAATTTATGATAGTACACTGCCGTAGCAGCACTCAACAAAACCAGTGAATGCATGGGGTGTGCCGGACCCGGCGGTAGCTGACTGGATATAGTGTGTCGACCACATAATAGCAACGTCCCTGGTTCAATCCCAACTTGTGTTTCATGTCTTTCCCTTTCTCTGCCCCTAGCTTCTCGTCTCTTTACTACTAACTATACTAATTAAGCAACAACTACAAAAGTAATGTTAACAATGAACGCAACATTTGCAAAATCCAACACCAAACTGATGCTGGTGCCACCACCCATGAGGTATTGTATTGGACCTCATGGGTGGTGCCGTGGTGGCACCAGCTCCTAGGAGAGAGGTAGAAAACTGCTGCACCCAGGAAGTCAGGTTGGTTTGATGTGTCAACAGAACTGCTTAAAGTTTAAGACACATAATAAATGACTTCTGGCCAGCTTGCTTACCAGTGTAGAAATGCTGACAAGGTGTAGTTGCACCAGATAACATAAGAATCTATAAAATAATTCTGAAGCCTTGAATTTTCGTAAAAGCTAGTGAATCATGAAACTAGTAGTCGTTTATGAATTGTGTGTAGGCTATTGTATTGTGTATATTGTTGTTATGGATAAAAAGAAAACAGTAAGGAGACAAAACTAGCCTTTCCTTACATTTAAACTAGCTTTAAATTCAGTGTGAGCTAAACAAACCCATCTGCCTCCAGATGAAAGCAATGTGTGTGTGATTCAACTCACATCTGCAGACCAAATATATGGTGAATATCAACATAATAAAGTCAACCAAAACCTAGTGATCCCAGTTAGGTTTCCACCAGTAAAATGGGTGCAACAAATGGGCAATGGAACATTTGTCTAGTTCCGTCTAGGGGGTTATTTATTGGTCTCTAAACCACAGCAAAGACTTAACTGAGCCAATTTGTGGACTAGTTTAAAAAGAATCAAGAGGAAGAGGATAATTATAGGAAAAACCAAGACACAAGCTTTATCTTCCCAAGTACAGTATGGTTGAAACATTCTGACTGCATTTTCAGTGTGAAACTTCTCCGAACAGCAACAAGCTAAAAGATATATTGGCAAGTGTGATGTTTGTGGATTAATTTGATGGAAGAAGTACTCACATGTTTTACTTAAGTAAAAGTATCAATACTGCAATGTAGAAATACTGTTACAAGTACAATTCCAGTATTCAAAATGTACTTGAGTAAAAGTACAAAAGTATTGGCAACTAAATATACTTAAAGAATCAAAAGTACAAGTACTCATTGTGCAGAATGTCCCATTTCACAAGTTAAAAATGTATACAAATCTTTTGAAAATAGCAGATCTACAAGCTCACAACGCGTTGCATAGCAACGCGTTGTGAGCTTGTAGATCGTCTATTTTCAAATGGCCCAAAACATATATATAGTGGTAATGTACGTTTGGAGATGATCTAAATCTGCCAAGTAACTTGTAACTAAAGCTGTCAAATAATTGTAGTGGAGTAAAAGTACAATATTTTCCTCTGAGATATAGTGGAGTAGAACTAGAAGTAGCCTAAAACGTATTGACAATTGGGAATACTGAAGAAAGTAAAAATACCTCAACATTTTACAGTACAGCACTTGAGTAAATGTACTTAGTTACTTTACACCACTGCAACTATACAAGTTTTAAACAATGTAACTGTCCATTCAGTGACATGGACTTGTTCGCCGAACACATGCACATGCACAGACACACACACACACACACACACACACACACACACACACACACACACACACACACACACACACACACACATCCATGGCTACACTCCACCAAATGCTTGCGGGACGGCGGGTAACTAACGCCGAAGTAACACTGCTATAAACTTTGTGCAGTGAATAAATCAAGTTTCAAACTATTTGAACGTGGATAATGAAAGCTTACCTTGTCCCGGCCATTTCCGTCACATTGTAAGGTAAAGGGTGAATAAAAGAAATAAAGCCTTTTCGTCTGGTGGTTGTTTTTGTCTCTCCACTTGTAGATGAGTAGAAAGAAAGCAGGCTGAGCCTGAGTTCGTGTGAACAGGAGACACTTCTCACTAGTGAATCCGATATGGAGTCTCCGCCTCTGCACGTGAGTCATAGGACGGCCCGGGACTGGATGGGGGGTCACCCCCCTCCCCCCAAACCGACAGGGCTGCTCTACACCCCCCACCTCAAATCCAGGGTTGCCATCTCGGCTTATTATAAGCGACATTGGACTTGTTTTTCTGTAATGTTGTAAATATTGGCAGTTTTGGGGCTTGTTTTTAAACTTTAGAAACAAACCAAAAAACGCAACCCGCAACTACCAATATTTAGAATCTAAAGTGAAGTTGCTTATTTGGGCTTGTTTCCAATTTCTATTTAAATTATTATTTAAACCATGGTTCTCAAATATTTCCATGTCATGTATTTGTCCCTAAACCCCATCTAAAAATGTTTTGTGCTAGGGAGCCCACTCAGCCCAGCATACCAGATTTGTGTTCCTGGAATGTTCAAAAAGATATTCAAAATATTCGCCTTTCATTTCAAGATTTTTTTGAAAATAGCAGATCTACAAGCTCACAACGCGTCCCATCTAAAGTGCTCATGTGACCTAAGTTGCTTCGTTTGGGCTTGTTTTCATAGTTGCGTGTTTCTCTCTCAAAACCTGGCAACACTGCCCAAATCCCCCACACACTCTCCCACTAGCCGGTGCTGCAGACAGGCCAGTCTAGCCTACTCCAGGCTCAGATTCCGTTTTGGGGGGGGGGGGGTTTGGATTGGTATATATACTAGTATTTTTTTTTCAAGGGGGAAAAACAATTCATTTAATAAAAGAATAAACTGTCCATTGTCTGTTTCCAAATCCCATCTACAGATGGTCCCAAGTGAAGTTCAGGATCCAAAAAGGCAACAACATGTAGCTAGACTCTAGAGGGCAGCCTAGGGAGATTTGAATGCAGACAGAGACACCTACTGGAATGCAAGTGGACTATCATGCCATTTCAGAACAAAAGTAACCATCATCATGTAATGGCCAAACAACACTTTATTCACAATTACGATAAACACTCAAATCTATAGAAGTTTCGGGGAAAAAATAGAAATAAAAAATCATAGAAGCTAACAAAGGCAATATGCTAAAATGTCACATTGATAATTACATTTGTTGTGCTGTTCCATCTTCTGCACAGTATACATCCATTCATTTTTATAGGGACCTATCTTTTCACAGTGAATGTTTTAAGTGCTTTCCCAATGTAAGGAAGTGTATATACTAAAGCCAGTACACCTTTTATCAAACGTCTCTAAAGAAGGTAAAGGACAACCATACAAAATATGAGCAATGAAATTTCTCAAGCTATGTTTCTACCTAAAATGTCATTTTAATCAACCCATATCATACAAGAGATGTGCCTCTTAAGTATTATAAAAAATATTGTAAACATTTATATTAATTGCACAACATACATTCAAATACATACTGTACTGTACAGCAAGTTTTTATTTCAGTATTGTTATCTTATAGCACCATATGTATAGCAAGCTGAACAAACTATTTAGAACCTCTACAGTGTGGCGTTGACAATACAAACAAATAAAAGGGAATACACTAAAGAAGCACTCAGAGGTTTGTATTGTGCCATAGATGGGATAGTGGTTAGTGTAGGCCTTTTGAAGGTGTGGCTGACATGGCATGGCGAAGCTAAGGGCAATCAGTAGGGTAGGCAAAATTTTGTGACCTCACCTCTTATTAACAGAGAAGGGGTGATGGTGTTGCATCAATGACATTCATCAACATTAAGATTAGCTATAATACAAAAAAAAAATCAAATATCCATCATTGAGTCCAGACCACTTTACATGTGCACAGACATATCGATGAACATTGAGCAAGGATTTCAGAAATCACATTCCTATTAAGGGCTAACGATTGCAGCTAACCAATATGTGGCAAATAAGACAGTAATTGATACCCAGAATATCAGTGTGTAGCAGCAGAGTGGATGTCTAAAGCCTAATTTATACTTCATCGCAAAACGGAGTCGTTTGCTAAAAAGAAGAGATTTTCAAGCTGACGACACGACACAATCCTTGACGAAGAATAAATTAGGCTTAGTAAAGCCTCATGTGTATTGGTGCTTCGGTTTCCACCTATTTCCACATGACATGAAAGGAAGCCAATTAAAGCCAATATACAATATACAGTATACAGTATAATCTACATGTAATACTGCGAAAATGAATGTCTGCTTGTGGACACCAAAACAGCCCCACTTCAAACACAGCATCCACAGGGCGATAAGGGTCCTGAGTTTTGCTGGGGTGTGATGGGATATGTGATTATGTAAGAGTGTGAATGTGTGAGAGAGAAATAAGAGTCTTGGGGAGTGAGCGAAGTTTCCTGTTGATCTCAGCGTTTCTCCCGGTGAGGTGGTGATCGGAGCGTTAGCTGGTCGGTGCCAGCGGGCTCTCTCAGAAAACCCTCAAACCCAAAAAGACAATAGAATAGTATCTCGGTTACATTCCAGCGATGTCTGTACAAGGTCCTTGGGTTCTCCCGAACCCCCCCTCTCTCCTCCACCTCCTCTTACTCCTTTGCCGGAGGGACCCGAAGTGGTGGGTTGTGGTAGACAGGTGGTTAACCGACCCACCCTTCCCAAATCTGTCCTCTGTGGGGGAAGGAAAACAAATATTGTGTCATTTGAGGTGTTCACTGGAAACCATGGCTCCAGGTGTTGTCTGTTCCTAGCAGCAGCAGTGAGAGAGACACACTGACAAATAAAGACTGACGACATATTTCAAGACAATTGACTAGTGTGTGCAGGGCTTCAGCATTGCAAACGCAGGTACAATAGATAGTTGCGTGGAGGAGCACAAAGAGGCGAGAGAGGGAGAGATGGTGAGGGATCGGTGGGGAGGAGGTTGGGTTATGGAGAGCGTGCTGCCGGGCCATCTGACCAAGCATAGGATTGAGGTTGTGGATGGGGGAACTTGGCTGAATATGAGGGAACAGATGGGTTATGACAAACTCACAGCGATTTGGAGGAGGGCCTCTTCACTTTTGGCCTCTTTCGACGATGAACTGGCCTGAAGCATGCACAGCACGTTACACACGCGCATGGGCAGACGCATGTGCATGGAGACACGTACACAGGTACGTATATGCACACACACAGAAACATACAAACACACACACACACACACACACACACACACACACACACACACACACACACACGCACATGTGCATATCACACATGCGGGCACACACGCACGCACACACACACACACACACACACACACACACACACACACACACACACACACACACACACACACACACACACACACACACACACACACACACACACACACACACACAGCAGAGACGAGCAATTAGGCTTCATTACAAAAAAGGGAATAGCAGAAGCTGAAAGCAGCCTTGCATTTTGGCGCTCACTGGCATCCTCATGCTTAAAGCGTCGGATAAACCTTGGGTTGTGTTGCAACCTGCTTCTGTGCTCTATGATCTACAATCCAGAAATGTGATTATATTCAGTCTCATTCTATTGTGAAACAGGTCTCCAAATCATAATTTTAGCAAATAAACGAGCAAAGACATTCAGTCGATTCCACCAATTTATATATATATATTTAAAAAAAAAGAAACTTAATTGAAATGGCTTTATTCATGTTATATTACCCATGACCCATCTAGTGTAACAAAATATGATACGTCTACATCAGTGTAACATGATGCCATGAAATAGGCAAAACTATTGCACCAGGACTTGTTTTTCTATATATTATCAGAATTTGATTGGATTTGTTGCAAAAGTGTTATTTTGAGACATTCTTCACCATGCAATGAGAATGAATAGAATCACTACTTCCGGACCCCCGCTCACAGAGCACACAGAAAACAGATAAAGATGATCAACGCCCACTCTTAATAGTTAGGATCAGTAAATGCAGATTTCACATGTGACAAATTTCACATGTGCAAATGTACAGTGGCAAATAGCCCAAGAAAGTTCAAAGAAAAGAAAACACTTACTACCATAGCCATTTTGCTATACAACCCAAGGTTCTGAGAAAGTTCTAACATCGCTTTAACACTTTGATCACAGTATTAGGAACCCATGGCAATTCAGTACAATTCAGTACAAACATTAAAGAGGTTCAGTTTCACCAGACTATCCCTGTATTTTATTCCTTTGACTCCCCAAATGACTCTCAGCAGCCGGAAACATGACCAAAGACCATCTTGGGAGGCTGTAAACTCTGAGTTCACATTGTAACATGAATACCATCTGTGGCATTTGTAAAAGTAATCAGCTATGGGCAAGGGGAAGATGAGAATACCTGTAGTCGCTGAAGGAGTTTCGCTCTTTTCCTCCTGAAAAACAGATATGGTATTAATCATTTTGTTTCAACCCCAATACACAAACTAATACAAACTAATACAAACTAATACAATACAAAGTATGTATTGTTGAGTCTTGCTGACTCACCCTTCTCTGGGTTGCACTGTTTATGTCCCTTGCAGCTCCGCAGTTCCATAAGCTGTTGGTGCATTGAATTCAGAGCGTCGCGGTCCAGTGTGCTGACGCCATTTATCAGCTACAAGCACAGCAAGGACAATATTTTCAGTAAGAGTTTTGCCAAACATGACTATAAAGAGGATTTACTGGAGTCGCCACAGGAAACTCCATACCCCCTGTGTTGGAGATTACGGAAATACCATATGAATCATGTTATGATATCCTGCTGCAGAACTCTTGGAAACTCTGGCACTGGTGATGTACGTGTCTGTGTGTACATATGTGCATGCATGTGTGTTCCTGTGCACAGATTACATACCTGATACGGGTCAGTATTGAGGTCAAAATACTCCAGGAAACCAGTAGCAAACTCGCAGAAAACAAAGTTGTGCGTGTCATTGATGGTCCTCAGGCACCAGTAAGTGTTGTTGTTGGCACTGGTGCATGCACAGAACGGACCCACTGACGAGGACAGGGACCGACAGGGACGTGTGGAGCCATACAGGGAAGGAAGGGCGTGGAATGGGAGAAAACAAAACAAAACAATATTACTAAAAACACTGTGTGTGTGTGTGTGTGTGTGTGTGTGTGTGTGTGTGTGTGTGTGTGTGTGTGTGTGTGTGTGTGTGTGTGTGTGTGTGTGTGTGTGTGTGTGTGTGTGTGTGTGTGTGTGTGTGTGTGTGCGGGTGTGCGTGCGTGCGTGTGTCGGTATGTGTGTGTGTGTGTGTCGGTATGTGTGTGTGTATATAGTATACATCAGTATATGGCCATATATGGACATGCTCCCTTTTGTGCCCATATATGGAGCTGGCTGATTTGTTGTACCCGTCTGTCTGTGTCCCTTTTGTGCCCATATATGAAGATATCTGTATAGTCTGTCTACTTGTATCCCTTTTATGCTCATATATGGAGATCTCTGTATCTGTCAGTACTTGTCCCTTTTGTGCCCATATATGGAGATCCGTGATGTCATCAGTATATGCCCATATAATGTAGGCATGCCCATATTTGGGCATATCGGTTGGATCGACGGTTCTGGACAAGCACATATCCAAACGACTCGACGGCAGGCACCACACTCCCTCGAGTCCTTGCCAATGTGCGAGCCGAGTTTGAGGTCGGTCCCATATATGCACATGACCATAATATGGCCCATATCTATCTATCTATCTATATACATTTCTAAACCCAAAACCCCCCAAAAAAACCTGCCACTGTGTGGGACTAAACACAAAAACAACATATCAATGTCACTAACAAGACACGCCACAACGTGCAGAATTACTACGCGCAGTCTGTAGGCCACTTCATACTGCTCAGCACACATCTGCCCCCTCGCAGCATAATTAATTGCGGCCAACACAAACTCACAACATTACAGTCGGCCATGTTGTTCCTTAGCGTCATCGCCGACCACCGCCCAACGAGACCCAAGTGAGGTCAGACAACACACTCCATATTTGGGCATAGCTCCATTGGGAACATCTCCTATTATGGCTTTATATATTATAGAGACCAACAAACACAAAGCACCGCGCAGCGGATAGGGGGGAGGGGCGCGCAGCGCCCCGACCCTCTAGTATATTATATGGGCATAGATAGCGGTCGGATCTGTGGCTCTGGACAACCAAATCTCCATATTTGCCTATATATGGGCAAATAGGATTTGTTAATGGTTATGTCTGAGTCATAGTGACATGCCTATATATGGGCACATCGGGTTTGTTTATGGTTATGTCCGAGTCATAGTGACGTGGCCGTGGCCGTGGTCTTGACTATCTATGGGCGTATCGGGTTTGTTTATGGTTATGTCTGAGTCATAGTTGTTTTTTCTCTTCTGTTTGTACCCTTTTAGTAATGTTTATATGTGCTCTTTTTGGGGCGGTGTAGCCGCCCCCTATAAGTGAGTTTTGGACACCGACCCAAAAATTTGTGTACCCCCTAACCCTTCCATTGTTAATGCAAATCGATACTTTTTTCATATCAGCCAATCACATTACAGCTAGTGTCATCACCACTAACTGTAATGTGATTGGCTGACTTTGCAAATTCAGGACTGTGATTGGCTAGCGAAACACATGTGCAGCCCTATGAATAGCAGTATGGACTTTTTTTAAAGTGAGTCATGTTGTGATGACCACACACCGCCCACTTCACACTGGGTGTGATTTTTTGTAATGTTGCTTGTTTTCTGTATGGGGACTAAGGATGAAAATTAGCATTCTTGCTAAATCCGGTGTATTTACACTACATTGAATGTGTGGTGTTCATTAATATGCGCTCCAAATAAATAAATAATAGTGACGTGGCCGTAGTCCTCCTGACTATCTATGGGCGTATCGGGTTTGTTTATGGTTATGTCCGAGTCATAGTGACGTCCCGTGGTCCGTCTGTTCGCCGGCCCTCCCAGTAGCCAATATGAATATAGGATATATATTTATATACAGTATATATACTGTATAATTTATATATTTATATATATATACATTGTATACCCAGCAATTGTAATTGTATGGGTGAAAATGGTTCTCTACCTCCCTCTCTTACTCTCTCTTTCTCCCTCTCCTTCCCTCCCTCCCCCACTCGAGTGGTGAGCTGATCCGGGATTTCGTGAGTCAGTCAACTATGATGTCAGTATTGTGACATCAGGCATGTCCATAATTGGGCATAATCCAGGCACTTAGTACTGTAACGTAACCGTTTCCTAACAACATTGATTTGACCTGACGTCAGGAATCTTCATATGCATAAAACCGACTTGCATTGATGGCATTAATTCCAACACACTTTTCTAGTTTGGGATGGCTCAGGGTAGAAGACAGGGTTAAGCAAATAACAATGGGATTGGTATTTAAGATAATCAAAGGGACAGTGCCCTAAATACTCTCGTAGCCGTCTAACTACTTCTCCAAAGTGAGTGACACCCACAGCCACAATACTAGAGGGAGCAACCATGATCTGGTACCACCTAAATTTAGAACAAACATGGGAAAATTCTCATTCTGCTACTCTGTCATCAAAATGTGGACATGGATGTGGAATGTGGATCACTGGTTTCTTTCAAAATTGGCCTGAAAAAAACATCTATCAGGAGACCATAACAGGAGGTAAATGTAAATTCCCATCTAAAGGAGGTGTCATTCACTGCTGCAGTTTTTCTCCGTTTGTATATAGTGTTTGTATTTGTTGATGGCGTGTATTATTGTGTACATTTTTTATGCTATGTTGATAAATTGATAATAGGACCACAGTGGAAACAGGTCCCCTAGATAGTCCCCAATTTGGTTTCATTCAACTTAGACCAGAGTTCTTCAAAGTTTTTCAGGCCAAGGACCCCTTAGCTGAGAGATCCCCCACTATTTACTATTTATTGTCTAACATTTTTCATAGACTTCATAGATTACTTCATAGACTCATTTGACAGCACTATCATCAGTGTTTATGTAAAATAATGTTTTTTTATTTGTTTTTTTACGCGTTATCTTTTCAATGAATATGTTGGATTCATTTTCATATGTAATTTCAGACATGTAACCACTTAAACCCTCAATACTTGGTAAACCTGAACTTTGTCTCTCTGTAGTTGGTCTGCTTTTTTCCACAGTCTACACCAAACCTCTTTGCCCAAAGAGGTTTGGTACAAGTGCAAGCTTGTAGGCTATTTTTGGCATACGGTGATAGGGGGGGCCCTATCACGCAAAGATTTGGCGGCCCCCTGTAGTAACTCCGAGGACCCCCTAGGGGTCCCAGACCCCCTGTTGAAGACCCATGACTTAGATAGACCCTGAAAGGCTTTGGATGTCTCACTTGTCCAGAAGGGGGCAGTCTGCCAGTGCTGGTTGTCATGTGTGAAGCAGGTGAGGCCAGGCATGCTGCAGGTGTCATTGTTCCGGAGCCTCTTGAGGAGCTTGCGGAGCTTCTTCCGACGCTTCTGCTCCTTCATCATCCACTGTTTCTTCTGTTTGGATGGCATTCTGTTTGCAGTGAGGGGTGGAAGGGTCACAAAAAAGCAATTCCCTTCTTACTGTTTTGAAAAGCATTATGGTCTGCAGAACTTGGAAACAAACTGCAGTGCTTTGTTTTATTATGTACCTGATTGAGTGGATGCGACCTGCATTGAGCCTGAAGGCTTCGTTATTCTTGAAGAAATAACTGGAAAGAAAAGGCAGGAGTTCCGGTTGTAATTGATGTTTGTCACATGGACAGCTACACACACAGCAAAATCCTGAGTGTTGATTTAACTGTGTGTGTGTGCGCACGCGCGTGGGTGTGTGTGAATAATTGGAGTTAAATCAGCCAATTTGGTAAGCTGGAGATGGTATCCATGAACCCTCACCTGGGAGTGTCACACTCGCACTCATCAGGTCGCACCTTCTTCAAGTGACCTTTGACGTCACGCAGGTTCTTGATTTTAGTCTGCAGGGTTTCGATCTAAGCACAAACAAGAAGCACAATTGCACGTCTGCGCATGAGTGTTTCAGTTAAAACAAATCAAATCCACTGAATCAGTGAGAGTGCAAGGAAGAGGATAAATCTGAAGGAAAAGAGCACGGCTGTACCTCATGCTCAATGTGCAGCTTGTGGTCTTTCCATGCTTGAAGGGATTTGTAGAGACCTCCGTCACACTTAACAGTGTCATTCATAAGAATGGCACACCTGCCGAGAACGCAGACAGAGAGATATAGACCAATTATTTGTTTACTAACATTGAGCCTGGACGCACAGGTGATTTTTTCACGCAATCAATTCCCAACCTGTTTCGGGGTGCACTGGTTTCAGCACACCCCAACCCCCTCTTGTGTGTGTTGGCTAGTGAGACGCGTCCTAACGAGACCTGATATAATGGGTTTCGTTGCGCGCATACTGGCTGCACGCAGCCAGTATGACGTCGTCTGTTAAGGGGTCTATTAGAAGAACCATGGCTTTTACTATAAATCCTCCACCCATCACTCTCTCTCTACCCCCATCCTCCCTCCCTCTCACACATACACACGCGCACGCACACACACACACACACACACACACACACACACACACACACACACACACACACACACACACACACACACACACACACACACACACACACACACACACCTTACCTGTAGGTGACTTTAAGTGCAGCGGAGGGTGTGGAGCTGTTGTTGCTGGGGGTGGGTGTGACGGTGACCTCCATGCCACTGAACTCCTCATCATCCTCCTCCATGTTCCCCACTTCTCCTCTCCTCCTGTCCCTGACACCGCTGCTGTTCCTGGAGCCCACAGGTCGGTAGCCCTCCTCCAGGTCCACAGCGTACAGATCTCCGTCCAGTTCAAACGGTATGGAGCGTGACCATCGGCTCCTAGGCACAGTCTTGCTGGTCTTCATCTCTGAGTGTGGTAAAGTATGCGCAATAAGTGATAGTGATACAATATATTTCTACCACAGTTAGTTCCAAACTTGCCTTTTCCAATGGCTGAGGTGTGCCGGTTAGGAGCAGGCCAGTCTGCTCATCCAATCAACGTCACACTCAACACTGTACTTCCTTGGGTCCTCAGCAATACACCCGCCAAGTGTGAAGCTGATCGGATGAGCGGTTTCGTGAGATAAGTGTGCCCAGACAGAGCAGACCGGGACAATTCTGGAAAACTGTTCATAAGAACTTCACACTGTACTGTAAAGCTAAGGAAGGACCCAAGGAAGTGCAGTGTTGAGTGTGAAGCCGATCAGATAAACAGTTCTGTAATGTTAACCAGCATCAGTTTGCTACGCTGGTGTGCTGATCTATAGCACTCAGCCTTTGGCTTCATACCTACCCGCAGCACACCAGTGCCTATATCTTACTGTATACACTCAGTCAGTATACACTCTATATTTAGTACTGTAGACAAGGGTGCACCTGGATTAAAATTAGAAACTAGTTGTGGTTAACAAAGGCATTTATTCTCTAAATTGTTTCTCCCAAAAAACATGCCCATATATATATATTTGATATCTTATGATTATCTTCTTATCATTGATATATACATTTCATCACAGTCACTATCATTGATATATATACATTTCATCAGAGTCACTATTTTCTAAACCCTGAGTCATTAGACTGATCAATTACAGTAAGGTGTGAGTTTCTAACTTGACCACTTGGTGGCAGCACTGACACATCCATTTTACCGATTCAAAAGCTAGGAATTTTAGCCTGAGATTAATGGCCCTGTTTTTTAAGGCTTTTGTACTGCAAGGGCATTTCAAAGTAAGGCACAAGTATCTTTCAGAACAAAATAAGCTGTATCTATTAATAACAATGGCAAACTAGTTCACGTGACTGACGGGGGAGCTTACTCTTCTTGGTGAGCAGCCTCTTCCTCTTCAGTACAGCGGTCTGTTTGAGGCCCAGGGGGCCACAATCACAACTGTCGGAGTTGGTCACGCCACCATAGAGGCGGGAGCCACCACTGGCCATCAGAGCCTGCATACGCGGGGCATAGAGACTGGCCATGCCCTTGCATTTATACAGCCTCAGCTTGCCAGTCGAGTCCTCCACGCACTGCCACTTCTGTGAGTACACAGAGACATAGATGGTGAATTGGGTTAGGTAGTTAGGTAGGTAAGTGTGTGTGTGTGTGTGTGTGTGTGTGTGTGTGTGTGTGTGTGTGTGTGTGTGTGTGTGTGTGTGTGTGTGTGTGTGTGTGTGTGTGTGTGTGTGTCTGTGTTAGACTATTATGTGCTTCTGTCGTCATACTATACAGATTCCATGGGTGGTTAAAATAGGAACATGGATGTCGAAGGAGTCAGGCCCAGGAGTACGATGATAGCTGCAAAATTCTATATTTTACACCCACTGCATCCCATACTTCTATGTGTTTCACAACCTCTCTTTCTCTAGTCCTTCCAGATGAATATACCTGTCCTGGTTGCTGGCAGGAGGTTTGGTACTCCGCCTTCTGACAAAGATCTTTGACCCGCTGGTATTTAGGCAGGAAGTTCTCCTCCTGGGCCACTTCCTTCCCGTCAGCCCTCTTGTGCAGTGGCTTCCTGTGTGAAAAAGTAAAGGGTTAGTTTTAAAGCCGGTAATGCCAACCTGCTACAGAGACTAATGTCATAAGGTGACAAAGCTCGGAATGACAACATATTCTGTGAAAGGTCAATCAATAAACCTTACCCTCTCTCTACCAGGAAAGAATCCCTCCATGTTTTCGCTTTCTTGTTTATCTGGAACCTAACAACAACAACAACAAAAAACTATCAGCAAAAGGGGAGAAATCGTTTTTCTTGTCACAGCAGGTGCTGATATTTGGAATGAGCAAACATGTAGTGCATTTTCAAATGTCATCGTTGTACTGCGCTGAACAGAAAGTGGAGCAACATAATTTGCATTTAGTTTGTGATTTCAGCTCTGACTAAGACAGCATGGGTTTGTATGTGGGGAGGGGGGAGGGATCTGGGGGGGTTGTATGTTTACTTTGTAAAAATTAAAATGAAAAATAAAATATTCAGAAAAAAAAGACAGCACTGAAATGGGATATTTGTTTTAACTCTCTATCTAGTCTTTTTTTTTCATTATCTCATCCATTCAAAAACATTAGTTTGGAATATCATGTAATTGACCTGTTGACCGGCCTGTCAGTTTCCAGCAGTTTGAGGATGGACTTGCCGTCCATGTCTGAGGGGATGTCAGCTCCAGCTATGTCCAGCATAGTGGGGGCCAGGTCAATGTTCAACACTATGTGAGGGTTACTGCAGGGGAAAAAAGAGTGACAGCAGTGGTTACAATAAACACTGGGCAGTAAAAGTGAACATTGAACTTTTTTCCCCACAAAGACATGCATGCACGCACACACACACACACACACACACACACACACACACACACACACACACACACACACACACACACACACACACACACACACACACACACACACACACACACACACATACACACAAATACACACACACACATACACACACATACACAGTCACACAGCGGATTTGTCAGATGTACTTTTAACACATGCACTGCCAATATGCTCAGGGGTGCACATAACTTTTTAGGTCTGGTACGCAGAAGAGCACCTGGACATGTGACTTGGTGCGTATGGCGCCCGTCCCGTTTTGTCAACGGGGGGGGGGGGGGTTCAGCCCGGACAGTTTTGTCAACGGGGGGGGTTCAGCACGGTGCCCACCGGACAGTTTTTGCGCTCTGCTTCTAAATTCCGATTTTCGCCGGTTTTTTTTCTCACGCTGTTAGATAAAGCCCCCATGGTTGGTGCCCTGTGCTGCTGCGCTGATTTTATCCGCCAGATTGGGACGTTCACGGCATATTTTGCACCATTACGGTGCGTTCATCATCGGTGACGAGTGCCTCTAACAGCCGCTGCTGGCTGCGTGCACGCAGCGAGGCAATGCGAGGCGATGCGAGGCGACGCGAGTCATATCTCTACCCCTGTGCCTAATGGCTGTACATGGGGCCGACGGGTGCTTTAGAGTGATTGTGTGAGTGTGGCTTCAGGAAGTAAATTCCTAGCCTCGATCTCCAGGCTTTTATTTTTTAGTTTTGCTAAAAAATAAAAGCTTGGAAATTCCTGTCCCAGCTGTTGGTGCGCAAAAGCGCCTCGCGTCGCCTGATGTGGTGCGCATTTTTTATTTTGGGTGCGCATGCGCACCTGCGCACCAGTTATGTGCACCCCTGAATATGCTGCTCATGAACACACTGTACACAGTAAAATCTCAAGTGTTCATTTAACTCTGAGAGTGTAAATGAACACACCGTAATTGACTGTGTGTACAAGCCAAGGAATTATCACAAGTACATATGCATGCACTCACACATGCAAGAGTACACACACACACACACACACACACACACACACACACACACACACACACACACACACACACACACACACACACACACACACCCACACACCCACACACCCCCCCCCCCCACACACACCACACACACACACACACACACACACACACACACACACACACACACACACACACACACACACACACACACACACACACACACACACACACACACACACACACACACGTGCGCGCACACACACACTCATTCTTTCACTTCCTCATTACATAATTCACACATACATGTTCAAGGACTGCAATAGAAATAAGCTGTTGGCTTTCTTGCGTATTATCCTTTTCATAATTGTGTGGCTAATGTATGTATTTGTACATTACCAACAAGTCCCTCTGACTCCCTCACATAGTTCAAGTTCATAAAACTCCCATGATTAGTCGAGAGATACTGGGAGCATCAAAATTCTAGGAGGGCCCAAATACAGAGGCAAGGAATAACACAGAGGCATGATTGCATGATGCTGAACTGGATACGGAGCACCATAGGCCACCACTTGAGGGAGAACCAATACGTTGGATCGGCAGTTGTCCAGAACCACCATTCCAACCGATATGCCCAATTATGGGTATCTCCATATATGGGAATGAAAGGGACAAGTACAGAGACATACAGAGATCTCCATACAAGGGCATAAAAATGACATGGACAGATAGATACAGAGATCTCCATATATGGGCATAAAAGGGACACAGACAGACAGACGGGTACAATGAGTACTCTGACATGGGGTACGGCATAACCATGTGGGGCATGCATTCGTCTGTTGCATTGTTCCCGAGAAGGCCGGCGCCTACTCCAGTCTAATCCCATTCATTCAGGCAAGAATAGGCAGATTGGCATTAGTGCCTAGAGTGAATGTCAGGTAACAAGAAAGGTCCCAGTTTCAATCCCTATGGCAGCCATGTGTCCTGTCAAAGTGTCTTTGAGCAAGACACAATCCCTACCAACGTGTTCCAAGTTGCTCTATAGAAGAGCATCAGCTAAATGCACATAGCAATATTCTAAGCTCCTAACCACTCCCTGATTGTAATATACTCTTGATGACAGCACCAGCGACATAACTGAAATCCCATAATTTTGAGATATCTAATTTTCAAATAGGAACCTGCAGTCACTTACGTGATCCCTGTCTCCACGTTGGGTCCCCGTACATAGAAGGGCACGCGGATGTCGAACTCGTAGGGCATTGATTTGCCCTTGACCAAACCAAACTGTCCGATGTGGTAGCCATGGTCTGAGGTGTAGATGATGTACGTGTTGTCAAGTTCTCCCGTCTCCACCAACATGTTATACACCTAAACAGAAGAGCAGCTCAGTTCTCAGAGATTCTTCTTTTTTGACAGGAGTGGAAAAAGTAGAAAACCATGTTTGATCATTGAAGTCCCCCATGCAAGTTTTATAGAACAGGGGTGAAACATTTAGCAAGTGTGTCAGTGAATACATTAAGCAGTAGCCAGTAACAGTCAGAGGAATGAGCACAGATCTCTTAGGACTTGGGAGAGTCAGGGCGCGTGCGTGTGTGTGTGCGTGTGCATGTGCGTGTGTGTGTGTGTGTGTGTGTGTGTGTGTGCGAGAGCGTTAAGAGTCTGGATGTATGCGTCTATCTCTAAGGGCTTGTCCACCCACCTTTTCCACACTGTCATCCACAGACAACAGAGTCTGCATCCGCCTGCGCTGCAGCATATTAGTGAACTGCATGTGGACAGGCTTCATTGCTCCAGTGTAGCGCAGGATCCAATGCTTGTCTGGGTTCGGGGCATAGTTGTAGCTGGGAGTTCTGAAAGAGGAACATATCGGGAAGGCTGTGAATATATATACACTGCAAAATCTTGAGTGTTAGTTTCACTCTCAGAGTGAGGGTCTATTTTTACACTCAGGAGTTTTGGAGTGTAATTGCAAGCCCTGATACAGAGGAGAACGCATTTCATGTCCGTCATTTACATATGAAAGAACGCTGTGGCGGAGTTGGGTGCTCATTTCATTGTATTTCATTGTCCCCCACTCCCCCTCCATGCATTTGCATTGCAGTTGTTTTCACTGGTTCTACTGGGGATTGGATTTGAACCAGAGTATGGATGTAGTGTGCATAATGTAAATAATGTGTGTGGTTATGCACACAACAGTAACCTCAGCCAGTGGTTGCAGAAGATGTCTGCTACTCTTTCCTAAGTAGACAGAAAACTGTTTATGTAACACAGAACTGGAGGTTATATAAACCATCTAAAATGCAAAGAAATGCAATCAATATGCTCGGCGCGCAGGCAGCGAGGACGGTTTGATCAATATTTAACTCCAGGCCATATGGAACCTTAATTATTTCAAAATAAACACTGCTAAATATCTAATGAGATCTTAGAGGCAAACATATTTAACGTTTAAAGTGGATCGATTTTGGACTTTTAAGAAATGCTAATGTCTCACAGGCAAACCCAGCCCCCTATAGTGTCTGACGTGTCTGCTCTGTACTGAGGTGGGAAGAAAGTTCATCTCTGGAAGGGCTGCCTTTTTATCACCATGTCATGGATATGGGGGGCGAGAGAGGAAAAGGGAGGGGGAGCAATTGCCCGAGAAAACTGTCTCAAAAATTCAAACAAGGGGGAGGTCATTTATAGCCAAAGAAGCAATTAAAAGTTACTGCAAAAACAGTGGAGTCTAGCTTCTCTAGACTTTTCTATGCATAAAGGCTGCATGGCGTAGGTTAATGATGCTGGTTGGTTTAGTCAGTGCTGGGGGTGGAGGGATGCTGGCTCATTACTGGCCTCTTGGGTCTATCTCTGGAGGCCAATAGGAGGAGAGCTGCCATTAGCCAGCAGCATTCAGGTGCATGCAGAATCAGGGATGAGACAAAGGCTGGAGCAATCTGCCCCGTGCTTGTGTGTGTGTGTGTGTGTGCGTGTGCATTTGTACGTTTGTATTCATTACCTTTACATGGCTGGCATCAATCATGCATATATTTAAGCGTGCCTGACAAAGTGATGCAAATTACCAGATCTCATTACTATGGTAAAACTAATGGGAGCAAAACGTAGGAGCAAATAAACCAGAGCAGTACACTGTTGAGGGAGAAGGGCGGTTATTCTGCCAGAAGCACGGTACAGGCAGAGGAAGATAAGATAGCTGTGAGATTACGGAATTTGTGTCATTTGGGTCAAATGAAAGTGAGCATGAATGCACATGAGTCATGTGCATGCAAAAGAGGCAGTACTGGCTGTGCTAAAAAAAATTACTGTATATATTGCCTACCTGAGTACTTGTCAGCCTCAGCCCAGATAAACCCAATCAAGTGCTTCTTCCAAACACACTTCATTATCATTTACAGAGGGTGAGTAGTTAGCCAAGGCAGTACTTACAGTACACTGTTTTTCAATTATTAATTTATCCTTGATTTACCCCAGCCAGTTTCAATAAGGATAGGATATCTCTTTTTCAACCCTCACGGGGCTGCACAGTTCCATTGGGAGTTCAGCATGGTTCAATCATCTGAAAATGTGCAAACGTAGTGTTTTAAAATGGGGCTCTTACATATGCTGTGAGGCATTGGAGAAGGCGGAGCTGTACTGGGGTGCTGAGTCCTCTGGACCATGGGGGGCAGCGTGGCTCAGGACCATCATGACAGGTCGGTGAGGGTACATCCTCTTCGACATGCGGAAATAGTTGATGCTGTCGTTGGTGATGACGTCTGTCAGATAGTCCTACGGAGCAAGGACGTATGAATTTAGTAGGAAAAAAAATCACTTTCATTCTTTTAGCTACAGTGACGTCACACCCTACATGCTAATAGGGGAAGAGAATTGCCATCACGTGAGTGGGTTGGAGGCAGTGGTGTGTTCTAGTTTTTTTTCGGAGGGTATACGCTAATTATTCCCTGCACGACATGCGCGATTCAATGGATGAAATGGTTATTAGACTGTATGCGCTTTTTTCCAAAAAGATCTGCACTGTATAATACGCCGTATACAGCGTAACACGGTAGAACACACCACTGGTTGGAGGCGCAAACAAAGTTGCTTCTCTGATTTGGCTCCAATTCGTGGCTCATTAACATTTTTCACAAGATGGCGGGTATTGAAGGTCCCTGCACCACAATAAGTAACCATAGTTTTGTGCTGTATACGATCCGTCTCACAAACGGACTGCTGATACCTGTGTTATTTGTACCTCCAAGACAATGGACATGCCCCCACATACCCGTATGGCGTATGTGTGCCTCAAATAATTCCCCATGAAGCCAATTTTACTTACACTGCTCATTATTTGTAAAATGACTAATGAATCAAATAAATGTTTTCAGATGTAATTGACCCATTTTGACCACAAAATGACCGTGTAATGAAACACCTACAACTAACAATTTTCTTGTGCAAGTCTACTTAGTATACAGTTTTTGTGAACTCGTTACATAAAAGTGTGAGACCTTTGGGTAGTCGTTGCCGTGCTTCTCTCGGACTCCGTTCCTGCAGAGGGTGTAGTTGTAGAAGCGGGAGTTCTTAACCAGTGCCACCCATTCTCTCCACCCGGGGGGCACATAGGAGCCGTTGTACTCGTTCAGATACTTCCCAAAAAATGCTGAGAAAGACATACAGTGGCAAGTGGTGACAAATGTATATTCGGCTCGTTAGGTAGTGAGAAAAAGTAGCTTAAGGCAGTGCTGACATCTGTCACAGTGGTGATGTCTTTAATATACCCACTGAAAAACATGCCTGGAGTCAATTTTTGGGGCCCTACAGACTATTCAGATCTATTTCAGGCCTTCAGGGCCACTTCAACGTTAAATCATGCATGAGAGCAACCATACCAGTTGAAATTAGTGAGATCTTGCAATTAATTTACATGCAAGCTTGGGGCCATGGAGCATCTGCTCATGACGTTTGGTCTGTGATCAAGACATGCAGGAAAGACATCACCACACTCACCTGTCCTGTAGCCGGAGTTGTTGAGGTGCACGGCGAACGTGTATGGCTCATGATGGGCTTGCCACGACGGTGACGAGCAGTTCTCGTTATTGGTGAAGGTGTGGTGGTTGTGCACGTACTTCCCCGTCAAGATGGAGGAGCGTGAGGGGCAGCACATGGGTGTGGTGGAGAAGGCGTTGGAGAAATGCGTGCCCCCCTTCTCCATGATACGCCGTGTCTTGTTCATGGACTGCATTGAGCCTGTGAGAGAGATGTGCAGGTTGCATAATATAATAAGGGACAGGAGGGCGAGAGAGAGAGCGAAGGGACGTGTGCAGAGAGGAAGAGGAGTAAGAGATGTGAGCGAGACAAATTGAAGTAAAGGAGGGTAGGAGGGTAAAAAAAAGAGGAGAGAAAAAAGACGAGAAAGACAGTAAAAACCGAGAAGGGTAGGGGTAAAACAGAAGGGTGAAACATGAGATAGGAAAGTGAGGCGTAAGAAGAAAAGAAGCGGGGTGACGAGAGCGAAAGCGTAAAGGGGGGGCGGGGGCAAAATCGAAAGAATAAATCTTCTGAGCAAAGTGTAGCGCATTTGAATTCATGTGTACTAAAGGTCTTTCAGTGTTGATGGCGATTGTTTGGGGAAACAGATGCTTGACCATAAATTCCTGCTTTTCAATGGGAGTCTTCTCACTAGTGATCACAGGAGGACAAAGGGTGTCACCATGGCCCATTATGCAGCCACTCCAGCCCAATACGCCGTTGAAGGGCTTAAGCGGGTAGGGAGATGGCCAGGGTTTGGCACCCAGACAATGGATGCCACAGGCCGCTCTCATTTCATGCCAGCAGAGCTGGCACAGGGGAGTATGACTCTGAGCCGGCCAGAGGGGTTAATGGAGTGAGAGGCAGCATTAGGTTGACCTTTAACGTGCCGAAGCAGTTGGACACGGATGGACAGGATATCCATAACCACGGGAGATGGAAGCATGTTGCATGCACAAGCATGACAGTACACATTCATCTCCACAATCGTCCATAAACCCCCCCCCCCCCCATATCCCTCTCGTCTCACAAATGCGTATATGAATGCTTTATTCTAATGCAGTAATTCCATTATTCAGCATAGGATTACAACCTTACAGAGGTGTTACATATCTTAAAAGGACCACATTCAAATATTGATGACTTATACATTGGCTAAATTAATCAGCAAAACCATTTTACGAAATTTTATGAATCATACAACAACAAAGAATTAAGCAATTTATGGCAAAATGGTCTATATTAATGACCAATATTATGGCCTTAGCTGCGAATAGACAAAGACATGTATTTAGACCTATATTCCTTAACCATTTAAGCCCTAAATACTTTGTTGTATGATGAATAGCGATTAACAACGGAGTCCGAGAGAAGCACGGCAACGACTACCCAAAGGTATCACACTTTTATGTAACGAGTTCACAAAAACTGTATACTAAGTAGACTTGCACAAGAAAATTGTTAGTTGTAGGTGTGTTTCATTACGCGGTCATTTCGTGGTCAAAATGGGTCAATTACATCTGAAAACATTTATTTGATTCATTAGTCATTTTACAAATAATGAGCAGTGTAAGTAAAATTGGCTTCATGGAGAATTATTTGAGGCACACATACGGCATACGGGTATGTGGGGGCATGTCCATTGTCTTGGAGGTACAAATAACACAGGTATCAGCAGTCCGTTTGTGAGACGGATCGTATACAGCACAAATCTCATCTCTCGTAATGTGTTACGAGAGATGTGTGAGATTGTAGGTTTATTTTGGAACATTTTGAATGTTAGAATAAGATTTTCGGCTATAATGAAATGCTGAAGAGTTTTATATATAATGTATACGGTACGTATATACAGTGTATGTATATATTACACATTTTATGGCTCTATTCTTCTTGACATTTACAGTGAGAGACATATAGTCGTACAGTCGTATATGCAGTAAGTAAATGTCACCACCACATTATAGTGACAAACTATGACAGTAACCTCTGGCTTGTTATCTGTAACATGCATTCACATAGTGACTAATGGTGAAATCACCAAGTTCATATTTGCAAATACTGATTCAATGTATCCCACCCTATTTGTATGCATTTTTTGCATACGAGGCATATTTCTGATAATGGCTCCAAATGTGACCCTCATTTTACTATCTTTTTTAACTATAATATCTGATCACAATTTAATCAAATTCTTAATTTTACAGTGCCAAATATCTACCATTGCATTGGTTAACCACACACCATGTCTTGGAATATTGTAATTATAGATAGATGGCTTGGTTCTAGGCTTAAAACCCCTAATTTTCTGAAATGTCTATGGAGAAATGAATGGGATTTCTATATGTGTAAACTAAGCCAGTGAAACAAATGACAGCCGCTCTATACACCAGACCAGCAAGTGCGTCACCGCCAAAGGGTGCCCCTTTATGGAGGCATTCTCCCCATTGTAACCAAATGCTATTAGACCTAAATTATATTATATAATATATAAAACATATATTATATTTGTTTCATACTAAGTTGAACATTTTTTGTTACGTTCCGTCTCCGCCCCCATTAACATGTAGCCTGGTAAAGCCCCTCCCTTCGGAAAATCTCATTTCCATTTGATTTCAGGAAGGAGTATGAACGAGAACGAACGGCAGCCATCTTTTTTGACCGCAGTGTTTTCTACTTTCTTTTAAACTTCAAAACGCTCTCAGACTTCTATATCAGCCTATCAGCGTCGTCACTCATCGTTCTGTGATTGACAGCGAAAGTTGTCCAATCAGGTGGCGAGTTCGAGTGAGCCCGAATGGAACCGAGTGCAGCCTGAGTGCAGCCGACCAAAAACGAACGGCAGCCATCTTTTTTGACCGCAGTGTTTTCTACTCTCTTTTAAACTTCAATACGCTCTCAAACTTCTATTTTGAGGCACGGAATTTACTTTTAAGATATCGTTTGGATAGAATGTAGTTGTTTAACTTCATTTATGTGGTCAATTAATCATGACAGAGCCTATTTAAAAATAAAAATTCAGAGAACCGGCAGGGGCGCGCAGTGACACGCATGTATCCGAATGAGGCAACCTATTTTGGGCATGGCCGTCTCAAAAGTCCCGTTGCGTCACATTAGTCTGGAGGTGGTAAAAATGCACTGGCTGAAAGGGAACACTTGCTGATTGGCTGTAGGGGTTGTCAGTCAACGGTATTACTCCCGCCCAACTCGAGCCCACAGCCAAATTGCCGAATGGGCGATCATGCCAGACTCACTCCTGAAATAAATTACAAATGAGATTTCCGGAGGGAGGGTTTACCAGGCTAATTGAAATGTAGTTGCAAAATCAATACTTTCCAGTCATATCTTGGGAAGTTTGATTAGAAAAATAAGTTATTAACTAACTGTAGATATTGTAATTGTCTGTTGACTCCCCCTGCTGATTCATTTGTTTCTATCTGCGGAGTTGTGTCTGTATTGAGTGTTTTGTAGGAGTAATTGTTATTTGGGGTACTTCAACTGTGCACTCTTCGGCCTCTCAGCTGTTTTCTCTACTATTCTGCACTGTAGCGGATTGTTACACTGCGTAACCAGAAGTTTGATTTAGAAGAGAATTATAATGAAGCAAATTACACAGTAATTAAACAAGTCAAGGCAATTTGTATAGCGGTAAATGATAGTAGAAATTATTTCAAGGCAATCTTCATGTGTAGAGAGTATTATTTATGCCAGGGCATATAGTGGGTTCTTTTATACTACATTTGTTTTATCATTTTTGTTTTAGAACAAACAGCTCACCTTGGGCAGTACACTACAATAAAATGAATACATTTCAGATGTTTTCATTATGCTTATTATGCTACGGCCTATTCAGTCCAATAGAGAGAGATCCCAAAATAGAACAACATCAGTCATTTACAAAGTTCTCAGTCCGTTCCTCAACGGTGGCAAAGTCCATGGCAGTTTGCCAACAGATATCCCACAGATTCACTCATAATACCAACAGCATGATGAACGTGCCTCCAAATATAGCAATAATAATAATAATAACCAAGTAATATACCTCTACACAAAGCTCAATTTCACCTACATATACCTACATACACACGAATAAAGATCATTCACAGAATATCCATTTTCATGTATAATATCCATTTCAACCAGTATTTATAAAATGTATCCATACAGAGTCTTTACAGAGAAGGTCCATCTTGTATTGTCGTGTACAATGGCTATCCACTACCTCCTTGTTGGCAGGGTTTTGTCCAGCCACGTCCTGGTTATTACCTTCTTGCTGGCTACCAGTAATATTTGAAGAAGGTACTTATCCGGGGTGCAAAATTTGGTTGGTATATTACTAGGTAAATATTGCTAAAATTACACTCAATCTCAGATCTCATTATTGAGTTGATGTCTGATACAATCTCTAGACAGTAGGTTTGGATTACTGGACAATCCCAGAATATGTGAAAGTGGATCAGCCATTGTATTATTGCATTTTCTCCAGCAATTCCCAGATTCCGGTGTACCATTCTGTAAGTACTTTCTTCTTGGAGTAATAAAGAACCTAATCATGTTCATCCATGACAACTCTCTCCAAAGGCCAGAGCTAGAAGTGGTGGATAGTACATTACATATATTAAGCCATTCATCCTGTTAGGACCATGCCTGCCTCCTTTTCTCATTTAAGTTTAACATAAAAAGTGGCAGACTGTATAATATTTTCCAATTTTTTTGGGTCTTTATATTCTTTAAACCAGATATTTAGAGGAACCCTCATCCAATTACTTAATGTTTCTGAATGCATCGTATAAGTTTTATCACCCAGTATGGCTTGGAGGCGGACATCCAATTCGTCCAGTTCCACTTTCCATTTTTATCACTATCACAACAGCAAACTAGATAATAGGTATCTTAATTGTGCTGCTTTATAATAATCTTCCAGGCAAGGAAGAGACACGCCTCCCTCATATTTTGTAACTGTAGAGTTTTGAAACACACCCTAGGGTTTCAGATCTCTCCAAATAAACCTGGAGATCATTCGGTCAGTTATCAAACTGTTTCTTTGGGATTTTATCTATATTTATATTCTCATCATACATACCAAATATTAACGCATGTGATTTTGCGGTTGTATTATATCAGCATGGTGTAAGCCTCTGATTAGAATTCGATAGGAGAATGAGGTCCACATTTCTGCCTCACTGTCGCAACTTAACGTGGATAATGTCTGTGTATATGACAGACAGCGCAATTGTGTAAAATATATTATCTCTGGAGTCATGTAATCAAGATGTATCAGTCAGATACAATTTCACTTTGACCCATAGGGGCACCACAAATGCTACAAATGTCGCTGTTGCCAAAAAGTGCATTTTTAAACAGCAAGTTAGCCATAAATGTTCTTGTGAGTCATGCTACAATGACCGTCAGACAGGGTTTTCATACGCCAAACCGTTTACCGCTTGCCTGTAACTGCCTTCAAAAATGTGTGGCCGGGGCATATTTCTTATAAAAAACACCATATCCAATCATAACCAAATTGGAATCTCATGTTGAGGGGCCTCTATAGAGCGCACTTCCAAAACGTCTTTCACTTGTGCCCATAGGGGGTGCCACAAATGCAAACAGTTGCACCTTCCGTCGTATAAACTCTGTTACCCCCCGCAGCTTCCTCGTGTCCTGACTGCTGCACCCCACAGATGACCCAGCCCTGGGTAGGTGAGCATGATTTCTTTTTCTACAATTTTTTTAAATTTCTTTCCACAGAGAATCGAAATGGTGACAACTGCATGATCTGTTTTCAATCAAATTAAAATAGTGTCTGCGTGTGTGTGTGTGTGCTTCAGTGTGTGCGTGTGTAGACAGCAGGGCCCCCTCACCCGCAGCCCTTCCCCCACCCATTACTCCTCCAGTGAATGACGATGCACTGGAATATAGCTCCAGTAAATGGTAAAATGGTAAATGGTGCATTTATATAGCGCTTCTATCCGAAGCGCTTTACATTGATTGTGCCATTAACCCATTCACACACACATTCATACACCGATGGCGGAGGAAACCATGCAAGGAAGGCACCAACCTGCTCACCGGGAGCAATTAGGGGTTCAGCGTCTTGCTCAAGGGCACTTCGACACTAACTGTAGGGGAGCGGCCCAGCCCTAGTGCATCATGGTGTCATTAATTTCAGGTCAATACCCTTAAAAGTACAGAGTTCAGTAATCTGCACCCAAAATATGCCATAGCCATTGCCGATCAAAAATATGCCAAGACCAGATTCATTTTGTAATGGAATTGAGGTGCTTTGCTGATTAGCAATCCACCTCTGCATTTTATGCTGCATGTTCGGGTTCTTATAGGTTAGTCTACAATGAATTTATGAGTAATTTAATTGAATATTGTGGACGTAAGCTGTGCATCAGGCCGTCAACCAACCAGCACATTCACGATAATAGACAGTAATAACAACTTTACATGTCCAAGACTACCAAATATCAACACTATTCTATACAAGACATAACCTGTAATATGTGTCAGACAGTGTCACTAGGGGCTGATCGTAGGTCAGCGTAAGAAGACTTGTTCCAGAGGTAAAATTATCCACCTATCTCAATGTTCAACACTTTTCTTTGATCATGCTTTACAAAAACAATACCAGGGATCATCATCATTATGGATATTGGAAAAACAAAGACGTAGACGGCGTGAAAAGAGAGGCCCACCTAGCTCTATATCTTGATCGTCGGTGAGAATGAGGATGATGTTGGGACGGACATTGCGGATATGGCGGTCCCTCTGCAGGCGAGACCTGAGGCGATGTCCAGACAGATAGCCGGAGCCCTGGGCCAAAGGGAGGACGGAGACCAGAAACAGCAGCAGGAGAGGGAGAGGGAGAGGGGCCCTCGGCCCCCACCCTGCCATCTCTCTAAACCCTGCAGTAACCTCCTCTCTCGTCTAGAGACGCCTGCGGCTCACACACTTCACCTGGGAGATGAAAACACAACACACAGTAAACAGTCAAATCCTCAATGTTTAATATAGCTCTGAAAGTGTAAGAAATCTAAGAATGCAGTATGTACACGGCTATGCGGTAGTGTATGCAGCTAAAGAAGATAGTACATGATGGAGGTAAGAAAGGACAGAAACATCTGCATATACGGCAAGGCAAGGCGAGTTTATTTGTATAGCAAAATGCTTTACAGTTATAACCCATTCAATCCGGGAACGCATCTGTCTCACTTTTAGATTTCTTTGGCTATTCAAAAATAGCAGATATACAAGCTCATAGCGCGGCACCGAGTGCCGTGCTATGAGCTTGTAGATCTGCTATTTTTTTTTAATTGTGAAAATCTGTGAAAATCTTTGAATATATATATTTTTAAAGCGAACATTTGTAACTCAAATCTTTGCTTCTGGGGAGGTCCCTGGAACAAAATATTTTGAGATGGGGGTCCGCAGCCAAATACATATAAGTATAAGTACATATACGTTGGAGCACCACTGATATAACAACATAAGGTTTTTCAAAAAACTGTTAGGATTTAGAAGACATTTGTAGATGCGTTTGCCCGGATTTAATGGGTTAATATAGCTAAAGATTTATAGTTTTACTCATGTCAGTTGCACACTATCAGAATAAACTGGTATTTGTCCCACGTCCTGGGACGTACACGAATGAACTCGCGAGCGTTAGAGCACAGACTACCAGAGTATAGAGGGCACTAAGAGGTCTTTTTAGTGTTGTATACACACTGCACCTTTGAGAGATGACAGGCCTATCTGTAGTATCTGTAGTCTTTCATCTGCTCTGTCTCTCTCACTCATAAACACACACACACACGCACACGCACGCACGCACGCACGCACGCACGCACGCACGCACGCACAAACACACACACACACACACACACACACACACACACACACACACACACACACACACACACACACACACACACACACACACACACACACACACACACACACACACACACACACACACACACACACGCATGAGCACACACACAAACACAATGAAAAATAGCAGATGCAGGCCTTGCAGGGCCATTACAGGGTGCTCTTCCGTACAAATACCCCCATTTGGGCTGAGATCAGCTCGTTAATCAATCATTAATGATGCATTAGACCGGTGTCATTGGCTGGGTGTAATGATCTCTGTGTGTGATGAGCACAAGGCTGCCAGGCTGAGGGCTAATGGGCCTGGGCCAGGGGCCAAAACAGACCTCACCACCCTGGAGAGGGATGAGGGGATGAGACGGAGGTCAGAGGTCAAGGTGAGAAACACTAGGTGTAGAGAGGATGAGATGTGGGGGTAAAAAATATAAGGACACGGGTCACTGAACAGGGTGATAGAAACAGAGGAGAGAAAGATGGAGAAAGAGTGAGAGAGAGAAAGAGAGAGAGAGAGAGAAAGAGAGACAGACAGACAGACAGACAGACAGAGAGACAGACACACAGACAGACAAACAGACAGACAGACAGACAGAGAGGGAAGTTTAAGCTTATCCTAAATATGATAGGGATTGTTCGACAGGCAAAGTGCTGGAGAACAAAAATCCAGCTTTAGAGGAAAGTGAATCTAGGGAGCTGCTTCGTGTTATTGTTAACAGAATGATATGAAACAGCACAATGTTAATGTGACACTATCGCCAGGCACACTCTACAGTACATGTTCCATAAAAGTAAATTGCCTCTAGGTGTGCAGAAAATTGCCAATTCTGCCCTCCCTGTGTATGTTTAATAAAATGATTAATGTCAAGGCAACCACAATTCTCTTAATGAAGCTCTGCGTGCTATTTGCTAAAATCACACTGCCGACCTATTATCTCTTCTAATACAAGAATATCTGCAACTCATTCCCAGCATAGCCCCACTGAGTTTGCCATGGCAACTGTCTCACTGCAAACACAGAGAAGCACTCGCTTGATAATGTAGACCGTCTCTCTCCATCTCTCTCTCTCTCTCTCTCCCAGCCAGGTTCAAGGTTTCTTCCCATTAAAGGGGAGTTTTTCCATGCTGCTGTCACCAAGTGCTTGGCTCGCTCATCGGGGAATTGTTGGGTCTCTGTAAATTACCCACATGAACCCTCGCGTCCCTATTCTGGGCATGTCATAACATGCAAACATTCGGAAAAAATGGGCAAATTAAATGAAAATATCAGATCTACAATGTGACGTGTTAAGATTGTAGATATTTTCGACAAAGAGATTTGATGTAGAGGGAAAAAAGGAGGGGACCAAGTATAGACATCTGAGGACCCCGGTCAACAAAGTATAAGAGTTTAAGTGGTTCAATACTTCTCTATAATAATATAACATGTAAAGGGTCATTACATAACTTTGTGATTTGCCACTATATAAATAAAATGTATTAGAACTGAACAAAAGTAATCTCAACAAAAAGGGAAGTAACAACATGAGGTTCATATGGAGAGAGCAAAGATATTAAGTGATATAAACAGTTTCACTCCAAAATGTGAGTTAAATTTCTTCCTCTAGTCTTACACAATACCTTTGAAAATAAAGTTTCCTCAACTTCAAGCTATTGTTTGAAGCTTATAACATTTTGTAATGCTGTAACACAGTAGTTGTAACTGTGAAATACAACCCACTTAACATAATTTAACAGTAAATCATCATTTTAAAATGAAAGTATTTGCATTTGTTTCATGTCACACTATCATTCAGCGTGCCAGAGGTCTGACAAAAAACCTTCAATATTCAGAATTCAATGGGGTTTTATTTATTACATCTCATATACTAGGAGTACACAGACGTGTGTGAAAAACTAATTATAGCAACAATAACAAATATATATCTCAGCACATAATCAGAGCAGCCAAGACCAACACAATGACCGGGAAGTAAAATCCATTTTAACGTTGAATGTGTGTGTGTGTGTGTGTGTGTGTGTGTGTGTGTGTGTGTGTCTGCGCGCACCACAGGGAGAGTGCGGCTCTCAGAGAGGATGACAACAACAGCAGCCCATCTGCAGACTCCCTCAGCTGGGAGAGCGCACACTGCTTAACAACAACCTCACTGTTAGTGTTATGTCATTCATCATCATAACAACACCATGCACCCATGTGTGCATGGTGCGCATACAGTATCTGACGAGCACTTGAAATTTGAGGGAAGAGACAAGAAGTAATAATCGTTACCTCTTTAATCAGCTTCCCTAATGGCAAAGGAACCCAAGCCGTGTGGAACGTATCTCCAGGCACACTCACTGCAGATGAGGTGATGTGTGAGCCATCACGCCATGCCCGAATAAGTTCCCCTTGTCTGACACAGAGAGCCTTGCTGTTCCTCTCTGGACTAGGTTGTAGGCTAATGTGTCACTCGGTTAGGTCCTCCCTATTGCCCTCACTCCCTCATGTCCTCCCTCCTTAAAATCTTATCTCATATGCGCAGACAGAAGTGAAGTCATAGACCCACGCGCATCAAAACGCACTAATACGTGCACACGCATATGCACTCAAATGCCATGCATATGCATACACATACAAAGTGGGAGGGACGCGCGCACGCACACACACACACACACACACACACACACACACACACACACACACACACACACACACACACACACACACACACACACACACACACACAGAGAGGGAGAGACACACCAGCTGTGTTTGCTCTGGTTTAATTCCTGCTCTTCTCTGCAGGGCATGCGGTTGTTTCCCCTCAGGAATACATGAGCTCTGACCCTCAGCGGTGAGACTGTTTGAAATTCTCCCTGCATCTTTCTCTCATCCCCAACACCCCCCCTCCACCCCACCTCTCAAATTCTCCATCCCTCTCATGACTCGCATGGGTTGAAAACAAGGTACCAGCCGCAAGGAGAGCCGCAGGAAGAAAAAAAAGACAACGAAAACATGCAAACCCCGTTGAAGGAGAGTCAAATACTTAACCAGGTCTGTCTCCAAAACGGCGGTCTCCAGCGAGTATCAAAATGTCGTCCAGGACATTTAGGGACACAGAGAAGAATAGATTCCCTGTGTTCAAATTAAGACTGTCTACCACGAGTGCAGTGGTTCCTCCTTCTGGAGAAGATTCCTCTTTCAGAGAGGTTTTGCGGTAAGGGACGGTACTTCCTGTTGAACAGTTGTTTGTCTGTGCAAAGAAGCTGATGTTGGCAGAACACATGAAGGAAGTGTGCTTAATATAGCCATGAATTTACAAGAACCACCAGCACCATTTCTCACACATTGTACAGATCTATCTATAGTCAACCATGGTGAATATCGTGTTATTGACCGTTATACTTGGAACAGCAGATCTAAAAGCTCACACCGTGTCGCAGTGCGATGCGCTGTGAGCTTGTAGATCTGCGACACGATGCACAACCGCGTATAAATCAGGCAGTGGATATTTCCGTATGTCCCCCCCACCCCCCCATGAGGCCTCTTCTCCCTCCAGATAGGAAAATAAATTGGATTTACAGCCTTTTATCAGCTCTGACTCATACGCTCCTTTTGTTTTTGTCCCCCATCACTCTCTCTCTATCTTTTATCTATTCATATTGTGCCTCTCTACGGGTGGCAGATGCCACATGACAATATAAAGGAGTGAAAGTAGTGAAGCAGTTTCCAGCAAAAAGCCACAACTCCCTTGATGAGGATACTGTGTAATACGGAACATGGAAACAGATGATAATGAAACAGCCGATTGCAGCCAAGCCAATCCCTATGTCCGACAGACAACATGATGGTTTTGTGTGCTTTCATAAATGCCAATGGTAAGCCGCGTTGTTTCCATCGACTGCGGTGATTTAACACCCTGTTTCTGATACTTAAGACAGAAAGCTGCACAGATCAGCTCTTTGCACTAAGTGAGCGAACGGTGAGGCAGTAATGCTGATTCAGCCGCATCAGATAGAAACGAAAGTGGGAATTTTGCCATTTAGACAGAAGCACGGGACAACTCGAGTAAATGTGACTCTCAGCAAAACTCATTAAAGGCTTTGGAGAGAGAGAGGAGGAGGAGGAGTAGCGGGTAGAGATAGTGTGATATAGAGAGTACAGAATATAAGATCACACGGAATGTGCTTCTAAAAGCATGTTGGAGGATCAAAGATCATCTAGGTTATACTAACAGAGAGGAGCAAACTTTTACACTAAAGTCCTCCCAGCATAAAGAGCTCATCGGAAGGCAGCAGCACTGCAGCGTTTGATGAAAAGTTAATGCCGTCCATCTTTTATTGATAACACTGAATTATAAATGCCATGACAGCAGAGCTGGCCATGTCACAGTGTGGAGGATACGGTGGCGAGGTAGCGGCGGCTACTGCGCGAGCGAAGGGATGAAACACAGCCATGTGAGAGACAGACAGTTAGGTTACACTCTGCACAACACACACACAAGAACTGAATACACCAACTTTTACAGCCAAAGTGAGTAGTGGGGAGGAAGCCAACAAAGAGTATAAAAGCGATAAATCTTCCAAAGACTTTGCAGAGGCGTTAATGTACTTTTTTCCCCTTTATAAATAAAATACCTGGAGCTTTGATGTGGGCATAAAGTCTGATTCATGCTATCCGTACCCCTCACCCCCCCACCCCACCTCCGAGAGGGTGCGACCCTCAGAGAGAATATGAGAAAACCGGAGGAACAAAATAACATTTATTACATATTGCAGAAGCATGAGTCACAGCACACACTTGCAATTTAATCATGTCTGTCTCATAATGTGCGTGAAACCTGGAGGAAATAACCCACCACCATAAAGAAGTCATACTTCTCTATTCTCTCTATAACACATGTTCGAAGATGGTGAAAGTGCAAAACACACAGAGAGAGAGACAGAGATACATAGAGAGAGAGGCAGAGGGAGAGAGGGAGAGAGAGAGGGAGAGGGAGAGGGAGAGGGAGAGGGAGAGGGAGAGAGAGAGGGAGAGGGAGAGGGAGAGAGGTTGAGGGAGGAAAAACCTCAAGGCATAGAGTCTGGTGAGAACAAAGTGTGAGCATTTCCATTGCAGGCTGCAATGTTCCCCAAACATGAAAACTTGATTCACAGACCGAGGGCTCTGTTGGAAAAATAGAATGAAATGAGACTGAATGCAATAGTAGAAACCGCTGAATCTGTTTTGCATTCTCAACAGGAATTTTTCAGTCCAATGTCTATTGGTGCAGGCATGAAGGAAATGGCCGGGCAGGAATGTTTAAATAGACACATCCAGGCCTGAATGCAGCCCTGTTGCAACACCATCAAGCCAATCCCTTTGGTCATAATTGAGGCTGGCAGAGCTTTGCTAATGTGTGACTTTGTTCCCACTGGCCTGTATAGCACTGCGCTAGAATGTGCAAAATCTCCAAGGACCCTTGAATTTTCTAACAACAGTTGGCATTCAGATGCAAATCTTGCAACGGCATGCCTGTATGTCAGACTTTCTATAAGAGAAGAGTTTATGTGGTGTGTGTGCATGTGCGTGTGCATGCAGGTCCACATTTGCAGTGTGTGTATGTGTGCGTGTGTCTGTGAGCGTGTGTCTCTCAATATGCTTATGGGGCAGTATAGCAGTGCTGAACACTGTACAAAATGTATTTCAACAGTCACTGTCATCTTTCATCAAAAATTCCGTTCTCTCAAATCTCTGCTGCAGTATTAGAAGCCATGGAAACATACAAGTAACTTTAGAAGCTGGCCTGTCAGTCCACACAAATTAAATACACAACAGCTAAAAATAGCCATCATCACATAAGCTACATCCCAGGAACACAGCTGTGTCCCGAGTGGATTGTTCTACCCGATGACCTCTGAGCTTACTTCTCAATAAATGAGACAATGATTTAATCATGTCTAAAACAATGGCTCCTGATAATGTCAACGCGGCCCATCAGCGCTGTCAGGCCCCAGGACTGATAATGGCCAAATCCCATTCGATAACTCTGCACTAGCACTGTTCTTTGGTTTAAAAATAGGACCCACACCTTCCTTTGAGAAATGGGCTTTTACTTCCTAATAACGAACTTTAATAGTCGAGAATGACAGGAGATAGCGTTGAGGCAGATTCCATTCGCTGGGAAGATTTCATTTAGATTACCCCGAGGTTCTGATAAGCTCAGCACTCGGCACGCGGTCTAGCTTGTCAGGCGGAATCTGCACGGCAATTTTCCGTTTCAATAAGCCAACACAATAGAGCAATGGCCGCACTCTAAAAGGTGTGAGTTAAATGAATTTTTTGCTCACGATGAAAGGTCTCCTGTGTGAAATATTTTGTACTCAATTATAGTTAAACTCTGCCTGTGCGAGCGCACGTGTGTGTGTGTGTGTGTGTGTGTGTGTGTGTGTGTGTGTGTGTGTGTGTGTGTGTGTGTGTGTGGGGTGCGTGTGATGACACAGACTCTCCCTTTCATATCAGAAGGAAAGAGCTGCCCAGACGGTGAAATATGAATGTGAGAGTAATTTTAGAGTCCAACACATCATTAATTCTGCACCGAGTCTGGTTCTCTGTCTTTGAATGGGGTGTATCCGTGATGTGTTCTGGCTGGAACCATGGAACATCACACACACACACACGCACGCACGCACACACACGCACGCACGCTCGCGCAAGCACGCACGCACACACATATAAAGTCATACTTTAACCCATTAAGACCCAGAACGCATCTGTCATTTATAGATGCTAAAAAGCATTATTTTACACTTTGGCTATTCAAAAATAGCAGATCTACAAGCTCATAGCGCGGCACCGAGTGCCGCGCTATGAGCTTGTATATCTGCTATTTTTGAAAAATCGTGAAAATCTGTGAAAATCTTTGAAAATATATATTTTCAAAGCAAACATTTTTAACTCAAATCTTCGCTTCTGGGGGACCCTGGAACAAAATATTTTGAGATGGGGGTCCGCGGCCAAATACATATCATTTTGGGGGTCCTTGACATGAAAAAGATCTAGCGCCACTGATATAGAAACATACGTTTTTCAGAAAACTGTTGGGATTTAGGAGACATGTAGAATCGGCTTCAGGTCTTAATGGGTTAAATCACACCGAGCTGTATGAAGCTGCATTTAAGTTGCATGAAACTAGGTTGTTCACAAGAGATTTGATGAGACGGGTCCAAATGCACTGACGCAGCTCCATCTGGGGGAGGCGCCCTCTGTTACCAGGCCAACCAATAATAAATTCCAGCTCAGTAAGGCTAAGGCAGATGACGATATAAGGGAGTTGTGTCAATGTTAGCTCTACATAATGACTAGAGCTTCAGAATGACTGGGGAATGAAAGCATCGGCTGTTCTGGAGGCTAGATGCGGGGGGGGAAAAAGCGAGATTCCGTGACGGAGAGTGAACGTGCACTTGGATGGTCTTGTATTTGATACTAGTGTGAAAACATTTGTTGTTTATTTATAGTTTATTTATCACAGAGTGGAGAGCATATAGTTTTATACATACAGCATACAGCAGTGGTTTCCAAACCTTTTAGCTCAAGACCCAAAAGAGAAAATAGCAGATCTACCAAGCTCACAACGCGGCGCGAAGCGACGCGTTGTGAGCTTGTAGATCTGATATTTTCACTACTTCTTAACCATTTCTTAAAATGTATTTAAGGAAATGATTAGATTTTTTAATTTTATATATGAAATACTTTTGAAAAATGTTGGAATTGTTTTTAATTGATCAAAAGTTGGGATTTGTTTTGTTTAAAGTTTTCAAAATATTTAAAAATATTTTTTAAATGCAGAAAACGAAGAAAAAAAAGGGATAGGCCAATTTACTTGTGACCCAAAGGGTCCCGATCCAATGTTTGTGAAACAGTGAACTACACAGCACATTACTGCCAGACATGACGCTTTATCCATTCCAAACCCTTATCATTCACTCTAGCCCTAAAACTAATCCTAATTCAATGCCTTATCCTAACCCTAAGATAAGGGGTTTCCCGCTTTCAAAACTAGCGAAAATGCTTTCATGTCATTTTCTTGTAACCATGCAATATTTGTCTGTGTGACCTCTGTCCTTATGGTTACAACTTAAAGTAATTAAGCTTAAAATAATTTGATGACCGGCAGAGTCTCCAGTAGGGGACTCAAAGAGTCCCTTCCCCACACCCCTGCCGTACGCTCTAAGTAGCCTGGGCAGCATATCTTTTCGTGTCTATGATCCGGTCGGGAGTGGAAGTAACTCTACGTCACCAGGCGCGTCATCCGCGTCATCAGGTGGCCGGATGGGCATATCCGGAAAGACGTCACCCCAAAATAGGTCAGTCCTAATAAAATCCTTGATGCGGCGTAGTTTAGCTTATTTTTTAAATATAAATGTGCGTGCACTATCCGGAGACTATTTAGCATCTATATTATCTCACAGGGAAATTCTATTCCATTTAAATAGGGATTGGGGAACCAAAACAAAGCGGCTGGGCAGAATCCGGAAAGAGAATTATTATTATTTTTTTTTTTTTAGTAGGCGTGGCCTAGACCGGATCATATGGGTCTTTAGTAACGCATACCAGGCTTTCCTCCGAGGTGGAAAGACTGGTGACGCGAGGTTACGCTCTAAAAGACCCGGTCATCAAATGATTGGCTTTGGAATGTGACAAAAAACAAAAAAATCTCCATGAATTCAAGGCTTCATGGGGTGTGTAATTGATAGAAAATAAGTTTTCTATTTGGGTGAACTACTCCTTTAAGCTTACAGAAACTCAGATGCGTACAAATGCATGCAGGAAGCCTTTCCTGCACGTACACTCCACATGGTACATTATCTTCTAAATGTTTCCTATATCACAGGGAGGGATGCAATGCTGGATGATTGGAGAGGTGGAAATAACGAGGAGGCGAGGAAGGAATGGAGCAAGTGGAAATGGAGCAAGTATGATGATGGTGTCAGTTCATACAAAAGGCCCAGTCATTAAGTGATCTCAATGCAGAACAAAGAGCGCGGACAGACTCCCTGCATCTGCTCTGTTGACTGACTATAAATGTACACCACGCTCGCCCTTGTGCCTGTATGGCACACACAAGCACACTCACACACACTCACACGCACGCACGCACGCACGCACGCACGCACGCACGCACGCACGCACGCACGCACGCACGCACGCACGCACGCACGCACGCACGCACGCACGCACGCACGCACGCACACACGCACGCACGCACGCACGCACGCACACACACACACACACACACACACACACACACACAGTCACACACAAGGCACGCAGTCACACACACACAAACTCACACATGCATACAGTACTTACATTCACAGAGAGACGTAGAGATACTGTAAATACCAGCTCGAATATGGAAACGTATAAGCAATAGCATCTACACATAATTTATGCACACACAACAACAGTAGATACACACCCAGACACACAGAATAGCATCGGCAAACATACTGTACAGCATGCACACAAACACACACACACACACACACACACACAGACACACACACACACACACACACACACACACACACACACACACACACACACACACACACACACACACACACACACACACACAGATCCACACACTGCCTGATACACACAAAAGCGCGTATCAGATTCTAAACCTCTGTCTCTCTCTCTCCAACGAGACAGGACACAAAGGCGAGAACAACAGCCAAGCTAATTATCTCTGAAATCTGACGGAAATGAGCAGCATGAACAGCAACATTTGAATTGAAATTGCCCGGCCTCAGTCGTGGTGGAGGGGACATCTCACAGCTACTGTCTGCTGTTTTTTTGGTCTCATTCTAGTTTAACAAACTAACACAAGCCAAGATATCCCTCATAATGAGCTTGGGCTGCTGCCATACCGCAATAACACTGTCACAAAACTGTTGCAGAAGGGACTATTCTGTGACACCACCACCATCAGCTCTGAATTGAAGTCACCCTTGCCGGCTTAAGGGACCCGGTTTAAAGCCCTTTCTACTCTTCTCCTCCACCGTCCTGTCTTGGGTTCCTCGCTCTGTCTCCAGCAGCAACGGGAGCGGCATGCGGGGGCTAGCGTGGTGGTCTGTGAGTTTTTGTGAGGGTGGGGGGGGTTGGTGAGGGGGGGGTCTCCATACGGGGCCCCCGCGGCTGTGTGGGCTGACCCTGAGAGGTCATGGCATTTACCCCCCCCCCCCCCCCCCCCATCTGACACCACCTCCCAGCCCCCCTTCCCCACACCCCTGCCGTACGCTCCAAGAGAGACGAAAAAAAGGAACATGGAGAGGTGGTACAGAGAACACCAACAGAGGTCTGATTGTCCCCAAATCGAGTTCAGCACCCCCATCACCAGCCCCCCGAAACCCCAACACCCCCACAGCCCCCTGTGGCCCCGCCTCTGAGGGGTTTTAAGGCTGAGGCGAATGAGAAACTGTCAATGGTGTTTTGTAAATACTTTAGCTGTTTGGATGGGTTTATTCAGAAGTCTGGGGGGAGAACTATGGCCTGCTTCACAGTCCGCAAGCGTTCTCCCTTTTCCTGCGCTATTGAATTTCTGTATGGGAAAGCCATTTGTGATGTGTCCGACAGAGAGAGAGAGAGAGGTTCAATCGCCTGTGTCTCCACGACAGGGGCCTGACAGCTGAAACAAGCCAGTGAGCTGGTGGACAGGGCAGCCTGCTGAGTGATGGCTGTTCCTTATTGGCACTTATTGACGAGAGGCAAAGCCCTCCTACCGTGTGTCACATCTCAACTAAACGGATTACAGACAAATCAACCGGGGCTCATTGTCCTCCTGGCCTAACCACCTCAGTCAGACCCTTAACACAGCCAACTACCTTGTACGTAACACCGTCGCGACCGTAGGTCCAACGAGAGCTAACCAACGAGAGCTATCCATCAATCGCCGCCGATCAAAAGGTAGCATCTGAAAAAAAGCATGATGTGACAAGCGCCACTAAAATGGTCAGCAGCGCTAATCTAAACCAAAAAAAGATATTTAGAAGGAGATTGCAGTAGAACCCGCTGTGATCTGCACTCCAGGCACAGCTCCTTATTTCCATTTCTACCCATGTCAGTAAAATTAGATCAGCATATACTCCACAGGACCCAGAGGTTTTAAACTGTCATCTGTTCTGTTTTAATTACATCCTATTTCTCTTTTCCGTCATCAAATTAGCGCCTGCAGTGGGGACCGCTGCTAATGGCCTCAACTTAATGATGATTACCGACAATATCGGTTTCAAAATTTTGTAAACAACTGCCGCCCGCCTCGTGGATAAATTACAGAGCCCGGATAAATCAATAAACTGGAAGTGAGCTACTGTCATAACTACCGCACAGGTTATTATTTTTAAAGACTTGGGGTTATTCTACTTGGCTTTAAAAAAAACATGGGCTCATGTTGACAAGGCCCTTGGGGAGAAAGGATGTTCAAACCCGCAGGAGGGCCACTTGTAGTACTGGGCTGAGGATCATGGTTGTCAGCTGCCTCCATTACTGGCTTCCTCCACACATCCCAAAGCTGGATAACATGGGAATGCCTAATGGGAATATAGGCACCACGGGGACCATCTTATCTGGTGTTAAGCATGCCCTTGGGGGAGTAGAGAGGCAAAGACCTCTGGTTTACTTTGTCACTCTTCCCTTTCTCTGTCAAAACCCCCCCCCCTCTCTCTCTCTCTCTCTCTTTTGCCGGCTTTCTCAAAACCTTTGTTGAGAGATTATGGGGTTTTACAAAGGCACACCCTGTTTTCCTCAGCCCCTCAACCCCCCGTCGGACCAACATAGGGGGTTGAGACTGGCGTACAGAGGGGGAGACCTCCACACAAAGATGTGAATTACGGAGGTTCTCGATGTATGCCCACTTATATGCCCTCCATTTGCCCTGCTCAGAAACAGACATAGACATAATTCAACAACAATGATTTTCCCACTAGGGCACAGTGCCAAAGCCTTATGGCTGATTTGTGAAGTTTAAAGTAAAAAAAGGAGGGGAAAGAGATCATTTAGTGTTTATATTGTTTTTTTTTTGCACAACTCTCCTTTTTCCTTTAATTCTCCACGTCTATACACAAGAATCCTCCAGGCTTATACAGTCGAGCAGAATGAAAACCCAGATGACTGCAGGTGAAACCGCAGCAGTGTGTAACCACATCGAGTCAACAAACGAGGCCCACATCCATCTCTGCTGTGAGTACAGGCTGTCTCCTCCTGCACGGGTCCATATCCATCTCCCTCTGCCCCCTCCCCGGGACAGATGCCCAGACAGTCCATCTGTCTGTCCTGACCTGTGCTCGGGACCGTGGGGGGAGCCTAAGTGGCCTAGGAAAGCGGCCTTTGGCACTGTGCCCACTCGTTAATGACAGTTGGGCTGCCTAACAGCTCTGGATGTCTCTCTGTGGCGCTATAGTATTGATATTGTGTAAGGTTGCATTGAGCCAGGCAGCCTTTTAATGAAGGTTCAGATTGATCAGGCAGCAGGTTTCTCCCTCTGCTCCAAATGATACTTATGGACAGAGTTTAGCTGTCCCTGTGGAGACGGCCTTCAGATCTATGGCAGGGACAGAAATGAGAGTGACACGAGTGGCACACACACACACACACACACACACACACACACACACACACACACACACACACAGAGAATGAGAAAATAAAGGCTTTAAGTACTAATAGTGAGTCTTCACATTGCTGGTCATGAAATGGTGAAGGAGCATGTGATTCTCTCCATAATAATAATAAGAAACACCCGATTAACTGCCGACCCTGAAATGTTAATGTGCTATTAAAATTTATAGAAAACAGAGATAACAGAGGAAGTGCTACATTTACAGCAAAGTCAAGTTAAACCCAAGCAAGGAAACTAATCTAAAATTTAAATCAAGGTTACAAATGAAAATTTGTCCTGAAGCCTGCGTTTAGACACAAATACAGGCACGCACACGCGCGCGTGCACACACACACACACACACACACACACACACACACACACACACACACACACACACACACACACACACACACACACACACACACACACACACACACACACACACACACACACACACACACACACACACACACACACACACACACACACACACACACACACACACACACACACACACGCCACACAACACCACAGGGGAAATTATGTAGATTTAAGTACTGTTGTTTCTCCATGTAGTACTGGCTGAACTAGCAGCAGTAATTTGACTACTGGAGAGGTAAACAACATTAGGTAGAATCACGGATACCGTAGCTTAGAATGACAGACTTAAGAGAGAGAGGGAGAAACAGTGAGTGAGAGAAATTGAGAGAGAGAGAAGCAGAAAAAGAGAGGGAGAGAGACACACCTAAAACTACTTGTTAACCTCTGGTGTCATCTCACTCCCCAGCAGCAGACCCCTCCCCCTCCACCCCCATCCACCCACCTGCCTCCTACCACAGTAACCACAGTCTCATGTCAAGGTCATGGCACAGGGGGCTGGAACTCCACTCTTTCCTATTAGCTCTCCATTAGGCTCCTGTCAGGGAGGAAGCCGGCTGTCAGCCCCCCTGCGGCTGTGATCCTGACCCTCCCTCAGCCTCTTAAGCCCCCCCCCCCCCCAGCCTCTGGGATCAACGGTAGAGAATGAGAGGGACGGAGATGGTGTCTAACTCGCTTTAACTGCTTTTCCACGGCTCTTATTTGTGAAGGAAGCCGGCCGACTGTTTCAGTGTCTGAATGCATGGCGGATCAGAGGAATGCCAGAAGGCAACGTGAGACAAAAAGACAAAAATGTCATACGCACTTGATTTGCTCGAGGAAAACATAGGCACACAAGATGATGCTCCCCTTGCTGCATATTTGCGACTGAGCGCCTGCTCATCACCCTTTTCTCTTTCCTTCTTTCTTTCTTTCTTTCTAGATGGATAGATAGACCTTTATTGATTCCTGTGGGGAAATAGACCTTTATTGATTCCTGTGGGGAAATACATGTGTCATAGCAGCACAACAGCACGCATGAAACAACAGGACTGATACGGGTAAGAGAGTAGAGCGATACAACTAAGATTCAAACAAATAAATAAAAGTAGTAGTAGTTGACTTAAGAGTCTGACCTATCCATCAGCACTAACCGCATAATAAACTAATAAACTAATCGCATAATGCATAAATTATTGCTAAATATAAATATAGCCGGAAGTATAATGTACAATCTATCAGCAGAATATTAACACATCGCTATCGTCCATGAATGGATTAATTTTCTCTACCCTGCGCAGCCATTAAACATGAATTAGCAGAGCTTTGATAAAGTTCATCACCCCTGCGTTGTAATTAGTGCTGTGTCAGAGGACGGAGATTAGGGCCCCCCCCCCCATTTCGCTAATAGAGTAATTACCACACTGGCAGCCATCTCGCCCTCCCTGCCCCCAACCTCCACAACCATCTTCACCCGCAACACCCCCCCCCCCCCCTGCCCCCCCTTTATTGGACCCCTCTCAGTATCGCACCATTCATTCTGCTCAGACAGACCATAAAGCATGGGACGGGACAGGAGATATACCCAGCCATTCATCCGTGGGGTAAAGGGGGGGATTATAGGTGCCTATAACCTTTTACCGCAAATCGCATAGATCGAAAAGGTCAATCAGATTCATGAGGAAAACGTCGCAGATGGATGTCCGCCGGTAATGAACAGCGTGTAGCACAGTGTGCCAAGAACCGCTGTTGCACTCTCCAACATGTGGAGTGGATGAGCACTAAAAATAAATGGTGGAGGGAGAAGCCAATTCAATGTGCTCATAAAACAGCCAGTAAATTCATAGGATAAGTAGGCATAGGGACAGGGATATATTGCCTTGGTTTAGAGTGGGACAGAGGAACACCGATTTAACGTTTTACTATTGAGAGGATTTCAATTAATGATCCCTTCATCGTACACCAAGAGATGTACTGATAATACTGTAAGCAAAAGACCCACGGCACCGCAACCCAAATCCTGGCCAATACTGATTAAGTGGTTAGAGGGAGGACACTGGACAGTGATGGCTTGTGTGACCCTCGATGCGCCTTAACCACCACAGCTGTGTTTAAGAGCTATTAAAGCAATTTTCTGAACAGCGGGAGAGTAGAGGGGATCAGAGAAGACAGCCCTTTTGTCGAATTTAGATGAAACTTCCTTTAAGCACTTCCAACACAGATAGTAGCTGAGTAAGCTGAGTGTTGAAGCAAGTGAGCAGAGCACGGGGGATTCGTTCAGCATGCAATATAGATACTGTACATGCCCACAGCGGCACAGACTATAGCACAAAGGCACCTGATGAGGAGCATGCACACTGTACATTTTCTCTCGCACGCACACGCACACACACACACACACACACACACACACACACACACACACACACACACACACACACACACACACACACACACACACACAAAAAGACAGGATGATGATGGGAGCTGTAAGGAACAGAGACCAAGTGCAGACACTCTAAGCTGTTCCTGTGTCTGTACCAGGAAGCCTGGCTAGAATATTGAGGGGGCATCTCTGTGTGTGGCAGGTTGGCCCACTCACAGGGGGGCTTTATTGGGGTGCCATCCCGAGCAGCGGGCAGCATGCCCAATGTTGACAAAGCCTGGTATCGCCTGCTGTCAGCCCATTCTGTGCGCGCCCGGCGGAAAGAATCAATTAAGCCGAGCTTCACAACAGAGCACTTTAATATTTGACTTTTAATCAGTGAGCAGAAGGCAGACAGGGACACGTGGAAGAGAGGAGCAAGTGGGCCCAAGCTTTCCATCTTATTGATGTGGAAAATGAGGGTTGAGGAAAGAAATGTCGCACAGGCCAGTGCAGAACACACTCTGGGAACAATCTGCCACCATCAACAGAAGTCTCTCAGAGAGAAAACAGGTCCTCGTTGTCAATCGCAAGCCATTAAAGCTACAGGCCGTGACTTTTAATGAATAAAATTTAATTTTAAAGGGATAGTTAAAAAAAAACTTTTTTTCTATCAATTAGTCACTCCATGGAGACTTGAATTCATGATTTTTTTTTCTTCTAATTTGATGTCCAGCGGACTGATAGGCAGCGGTTCCGGTAGGAGACACAAAGGAGATTCTTTGTGTCTCCTACCGGAACCGCTGCCGGTCATAAAGTTATTGGCTTAGGAATGCGACAAAAACAAAAAAATATCCATGAATTCAAGTCTCCATGGGGTGACTAATCGATTGCAAAAAAGTCATTTTGGGGGTGAACTATCCCTTTAATCTGTATGAGTATGTTAATACAATATAACTAGCACATCTGCTGGTTGAAGGTGGTCTCCCTACTCTTCCATTGAGACATTTAGACCCTGGTGTCAGGTAGATGCAATACCCTCTTTATTGCATTTTTTGGACATAATTGCAATTACCTCTCCCCTTCAGGGGAAGACATAAAACTTAAAAACAGATTGTAGCTTTAAGGTGAACCTTATGCAACCAGCTGCAACAAATCAGTGAGAAACCTCACATTTCTCCTGTGCTGACACAATCAGGGCTCTCTGTGTGGAAGGGACAGCGGTCGGGAGGAGAAGAAAATATAATCTGTGATGTTGGTGCGTGCCTGCTGAACCTAGCCTTTGAAGAGGATCTCTGGAAGACTGGCTGTTTATTGCTTAATGTGTACTCTGTCATAAGATAAAGATGGAGTTGTGCGCTGAAAATAGCAGATCTACCAGCTCACAATGCATTGTGATGGGATGCATTGTGAGCTCATAGATCTGCTATTTTCGGTGGGTGACTCTGCCGTACAATTAAGCTAAAAGATTATCCAGGACCGCCAAAGGCCCCTTCCGCTAGTGTGAGGAGGATGGAAGGTGGGCGGCGAACTGTGCCCTCATACTGTGGTTTTGAAGTGGAGATCAGGCCTCAAACAGAATAGTGCATCATTCAACTGTCTTCTCCTGCCGCCATCACACAGATATGAGAGAATGCCTCTTCTGTGCTAGATCTGAAACCTTCCTTCCATGTGGCAAGCCACATTATTATCGCTTCTTCAAATGCACCTGTAAACTACCAGGGCATTGTTAAGCACCGTTCTACCTGATGGTTAATCTAGAAGGAAAGCTGATTATAGCTCCACAGGCTGATGTTTTTGTCAGTGATTCTATGCCAGGCAGCTGTGCAGATAATATGGCTCCACATCTGCTGAGTGCTGCTGCTGCTCCAGTTGCTACTGTTGTCGTCCAACTGTTCTCACAGGATGAAACAAATCACATCAACGCCGCAAACATGCTGCCTTCTCACTGGTCAGTAGCCAGCAGCACCAAAGAAACACTATCCAGCCATGGTTTACTCGGCCTACATGTGCACAACAATATATTTTCCACCTTCTTCTCCCAATTTAGTCGTTATGCCAATTCCCAATTTTCCCAAATATATCCACACGGTGTGTCACTGCTAAGCCTTACAATTGGTGTGTGGGAGGGTGTAGATGAGCATGTGTCTCCTACGATACACATCACCAGCCGCTTATTTTCACCTGACAGTGAGGAGTTTCAGGGAGGTTATGTAACGCATGCTGAGGAACACGTTAGCGTACCCAGTTTCTCTCCCTGCCAAACAGGCGCACCAAACTAACCAATAGGAGTCGTTAGTGGAGTGAAGTCGTAGTGACAGAGATCGCCCTCTCTGCCCAGCTTACAATACTAGTAACTAACTAATTAACTAACTAAATAAATAACACTCAGTATTGTACTCTGCAGTAGCTAGCATCATTAATCCTCATGTGAATGTCCATCATATAATATCAACCAAGACATTGTTCACAGGTTTTCTTTGAAGTTCCAATTGTATCTAAATCAGAAGCCAAAAAATCTTTTATGTTTAAATCTCATTCTGACTGGAACGACCTACCTGTTCATACTCATTCAATAACTGCGCTGTCCTCTCACCTTAAGATTACCTGTTCATGTTTTGAATCATTATAACAGATCTATGACGCAATAATTCATATACGTGCTATACTGTTGTTATTGTTGTAGTTATTGTTGTGTTGTTTTTCGTTTTGTTTCTTTTGTCTGGTTGATCTTGTTTGAATTGTCTGTAAAATTGTTTTGTCTTAATGTATGAAGTAAATTTTATAATTTGGACCCCCTTGAAAATGAGATGGTTCATCTCAAGGGGTTATTCCTAACAAAGAAATGTCAGACATAACCATCATAAAACCATTACCCAAAATCCAATGTCCAAAAGAACATAAGGATTATAGACCCATAGCTCTTACTTCAGTGACCATGAAATCACTGGAAAGAATACTGTTGCAACATCTTGTGAGTATAACTAAAGACAAATTTGACCCCTGTCAGTTTGCTTATAAGAAAGGTTGCGGTACAGAGGATGCGGTTGTCACACTGGTCCACTTCATTACAAAACACCTAGATAAGTCTAATAAGAATCATGCAAGGGTGCTGTTCTTAGACTTCTCTTCAGCCTTCAATACAATACAGTCTGATATTCTGGTGTCAAAGATGGTACAGTTGGAACTGAATCCATACTTAATTCACTGGTATGCTTCCTTCCTTACTAACAGAGTACAGAGGGTGAAAGTGAACAAAACCCTCTCCTCAGCATTAACCACTAATGTTGGTGCTCCCCAGGGTTGTGTAAGCTCAGCTGTATTGTTCACCCTTTATACTGACAGCTGTAGTACTGAGAAATGTCTGTCTGAATGTCGCACTGACAAGCCAGACCAATACATTCTAAAGTACTCTGATGATACAGTTTTGATTTCTCTTTTGGATAGTTCCAGTGATCCTGGACTGCACCAACACAGAGTAAATAAGGTGGTGGAATGGAGTGATAACAACGCTCTTATCATTAACACAAAAAAGACAGAAGAGATTGTTTTTGGTGCCCCACTAGAGATACACAGATCCCCTATTACTATTCATAGTGAACAGATCAACCAGGTATGTTCGTATACATACCTAGGAGTAGTAGTGTTTTTCACTTCTGTTATTATGAGTGTCCTGCAGTACTGTAGTACCACCTGGTATGGATGTCTGTCTGTAGCTTTAAAGTCACAACTGCTGCAACAACTGAACATTTGTTCAAAGATTGTTGGACAACCACTTCAGAGGCTCTATACATCTACGTATGATAACAGTATGATAAGGTTGGCAAGGAATATCACTTCAAACACTAGCCATGCTTTGTATGGAGAATATAGGTTGCTGCCTTCAGGAAGGAGATACGGTGTTCCTACATACAATAAGGTCAAACTGAAGAGGTCCTTTGTCCATCAGACGACATTGAGGCTTAATCAGGAGTTATAAGCCAGGGGTAGGCTGAGTGGTGGACATTGCTCTTGTCTTTGCATGTCTTTATGTATGTATTTGTATTTTGTTGTTTTCTTGTGTCATGTCAAATGTGTGTACTGTTATATGTCGCATACATGGCTGTTTCTGGGTCGCAAGACAAATTTCAGTGCAAACTGACAATAAAGTATTATCGTATCGTATCGTATATCGTATCTTCCTTGCTCCATTAATCTTTTTTCCAGTCTCTCTTGTCCTGGACAGATGATCAGCACATCTGCTGCATTCAAACCTGTGCGCAGAAGGACACTAACAACTGACTTTGATCATGCCTACATTGTGTGTGTGTGTGTGTGTGTGTGTGTGTGTGTGTGTGTGTGTGTGTGTGTGTGTGTGCGTGCGTGCGTGCGTGCGTGCGTGCGTGCGTGCGTGCGTGCGTGCGTGTGAGAAGATGTACAGTATGCCTCAGCTGGTGCAAAAACAACCTCTCTCTTTCCTGGCAAATAGAAATGCAAATCTCAGGGAACCACAGTAAGGTGATATGACCATGAGTTACAGAAAGGCGATATGGACACAGTATGTGAATTGCCTCAGACAGTGAGGAATCTATTCCCTGCGGTAAAAACAGCTACAGTGTTGACACTAGCCCGCTGTGGAGTTTTCCCCCCCATCTCCCGTGTGGTCTGTGGGATCCATAGTGATAGTAACACTAACTAGAGTCTGATTAGTAAGCCTACGGGCCACTGGAAAGCACCACTGAACAATGGGTAGCACACAACCCATAAATAGACCATATGATGCACATGCTGTGTCAAAGACGAAATACACAAACACACATGCACACATGCATGAATGCACACAAACACATACTGTACACACACACACACACACACACACACACACAGAAGCATGGACATGAACACATCCACGTCCAATATAAATGCACAAACTTATGCATAACACCCAATTGAATGTGCACACGTTAACCCATAACCCATTAAAACCGGGACATCTGTGTCATTTTAGATTTTAGCTATACATATAGCACATTGGTTGGCTATACAAAAATTGCAGATATACACAAATTGCATGTCACTTTATGCCGTGCTATGAGCTTCTAGATCTGCTATTTTTGAAAAGTCGTGAAAGTTTGTGCAAATCTTTGAAAATATATATTTTTTTAAAGCCACATGTTTTTACTCACATCTTTGCTTCTGGGGGTCCCTGGAACAAAATATTTTGAGATGGGGGTCGGCGGCCAAATACATATAACTTTGGGGGACCTTGACATGAAATAGTTTGAGAACCACTGACATAGAAGCATACGTTTTTCAGAGTTAGGATTTAGAAGGCATTTGTAGCATCGGCCTCAGGTCTTAATGGGTCAAGTTAACTGAGAGAGAGAGGTTAGAAAGATAATTGAATTCCCAGTGTGTAAGAAATAGCCTTACCTTTCTTTCAAAACAGTTTCTCTTCTCCTTCAGCCTCTGGGCACCAAGTTCTGGAATCAAACACAAAGTCCAGGGAAGGTGAGAAATATACTACAGTGTGTACGTGTGAGCTCACGCAGAACCTGCCGCTCTAACCAGTTCGGTCTGCGTATCATAACGCACACTCTGTTCATAGCTGGTCCATTTTGTCTTTTGAGAGGGGATTTATGAGTCATATGTCAATTCTGGCTCATCCCCAAGCAGATGCAAGTGTCTATTGTCTCTGTCCTCAGTGACAGATGCCATACGGCTCTCTGAGTCCCACTTAGCAGATGCCACTCCCAGGCACAACTCCTCCTTCGCAGATGCCCAGAGGGATGATGACACATCTGTTTTAGGACAGAAAAAATAATAAAACACTATGATGAACACTGTGATATGCAGAATAAACAACCCTAATACAAGGTGGCATACCGCACAAGTTAATATCACACCCATCTGGAACCAGTTACAAGCACAGCAAACCGTTTTTGACTTACAACAAGGCAGCAGTCTGGGTGGGTGGTTTCATTAGAGCTGTGCCAGAAATAGTATAGCATCTTCTCTAAAATAATTACCTCTCATGTCCCGGATTTTTTTTAAAGACATATATTAATAATCAGTTTGCTTGTTGTTAAGCTGTGTAAGCGCCGTTTGTATTTTGTCAGGCAGACAGGTAAATGCCCATCCAGCAGGCGAGGTGTCAGGGGGAGCTGGGATACATGAAAATAGTCATTCTCAGCCGCCTCGTTCCATCAAGCGGCTGTCTCTAGTGCTGCCTCTCTGCGCCTGAGACGGCCTCTTGTTGTGGTGTCTCGGCTACGAGACCTTGTTCCGTGTCTGCATGTGAAGATGCATTGACAGGACCGAGGCCGGTTGATTGCTTGTTGTGATTGGACGGGTGTCAGTGGCCTATAAACTTGTAGCCCCTCGGAACCAAGCCAAACCAAACTCGATGGCTCCATGACCGCGTGTTGTAACATTGAACCAGGTCCACTGGCTTCAATCTCCCTCTAACGCGCGCTGCTAACATTTCAAAACCTCTCTTTGGTGAAACATTATCCTGGGGGGCGCACCACAAAGCCCTATCAGTGAGGTCTCCTGGTAGTAATGCATGCACAAACTTTCACACATGCACTATATATATATATATATATATACAGTACCCAATCAGCCTATAGCCTGTAAGTGTACTGTATGTGTGTATTTGTGTATCAGGTCTTTGATATTCTAAGAATATGCTTGAATACCTTATAAGCCCACATGCGGCTCTCTGCCAGGGCATGTCTCCAACCCCAGCTGCTTTCTCCCGCTACCCGCTCTGCCAGCTACTCATGGGCATCAAAGAGAGGCGCGGCCAGGCACCTGTGCCTGTCTATCTATCTTCCCGTCCATCTGGAGTGCAAACGATAAGGGCTCTGTCATGGCATGCTTTGCACTTTGGAGCATTTTCCTGCCCAGCTTAACGCGGAACAGAGATACAAGTCGGACGCCAAGGGCACAGAGATTGAGAAGGCCTTCTTCAGCTGTGCAACAACACCACAAAACGAGTCAAAGCACGACGTCCATGTAAAGGATCTCATTTTGGCCAACCGTGATATCCAAACAAAACTGTACTGTCTCAGCAGACACCAGAGGCTTGTGAACAACAAAGTGATTTATTTTCCTATTCTCCTGCTAATATAAAGGACTGACAGGTTTAATATAAATAAGCGGAAAGGCAGGCAGGATGAAGGGGAGAGAATGAAACGAGCGGTGGGCGACGAGGCGATGTGACAAGCGTGGCACGGAGAGAAAATGCGACACCTGGCCTTGTCCTTGATGTGGATAAAAGGATGATACATCAAAAAGTGACAGGGTAAAGAGATGGTTATTACCCCAACGAAGGGAGAGAGAGGATGAAGAACAGGGGAAAGTCGCTATTTTTAGTCATCGAGTAAAAATACGCCCTGCGTTCAATTATTATTCCCAGCCATAAAGTACCTCTCTGTTCATCCAAATCATATTTTATTCATTAAAGCAGACTCCCATTCTTAACATAATGAAGCCAAATTTCTAAGTGCATTTTTATGTGTCCTCGCAATTCAAATCATCAAATGCCTTGTGTAACAATCGGCTGCAATCATCTGGCTGCAGACTCTTTTGAGCGTGATGAAATGGAATGAGCTGCCCGTCTCTCTCTCCAAGGCTGATCCTGATGAAGTTTGACCAAGGGGCTAAATGAGCAAGAGCCCCGGGCCATGTTTTCTGTGATTGGCCGTGTTCTCCCTCTTGGGCAGCAGACTGATTGATTTCAGTGGGCCGGAGCTCCGGTTCTGGCTCTATTGATCTCTCATCCTCAGCCCTGTCTCTTCCCCAATTAAGAGTTCACTAAGCCGCTATACGACGGACGCTCTGCTAATGAATGCCGCCTTTGCTGCCAAACGTCTTCCACATTCAATTGGCTGTACACTTTCACTATCACGCTTTCACACTTTATTTCTCAGAGTTTCTCCAACCTGTCCCCTGCCGCACACCTCCTCCTCAGTTATTGCTTGAATCTAGCCTGTACAATAAGAAGCTGTATCGATCTGGTGAGGGGGTGGCATAGCCTTTCAGGGCTGTGGGCGGAGTAGGGAATTAAAAGTGTAACGAATCATGGCCTAACAAATGAATCCCACAGTTCATTAAATGCCATAAGCATGGGCAGAGCCCAGCCCAAATCTTTTTACATCGCTGGGAGCGAATGGCTTCACCAGCCCTCAGAACCTGAGGATTATGCAGCTACCTTGGATGTATAAAAATCAGACAGTCTGGGATGTGTCTGGCTTTCAGTTAGGACAGATCAAAGGATTCATTAGATCGGAATTAGATGAAACGGGGAGAGAGTTCACAGAGAAGGACTGAGAGAAGCCAAAAAAAATAGATAATGTGTGTGTGAGAGATGGAGGTGAGAAAGTAACGAATACAGTCCTACAAAAGAACTAGAGTGTAATTTTATACATACTTATGGATTCACCTGTCTGTCTGTTGCCCTCTATTGATCTATCAATCAGAGCCTGGGGGGGGTTGAGAGGGTGGCGCATTGCCAAAAATGGCCATGTCACAGGTTGCTGATCCCCTAACGCATCCACCGTTAAACCACAATCCCCCCTGCTTTGGTGTAGCGAGAAAATCCAATTTCAGAGGTCTGTAATTCCATAAACCTTATTAAGCACCACAATGGTTGCAACACCCCTAGGGGTTAGGAGAACGGAAGAGAGGTTAAAGTTATGACCACACTTAACAACTTTCAGGAGTCAGGGGGCGAGAAAACACACAGGGGCACTGATTAACAGGGAGTCAGAATTTGGCAACGCAGGGAAATTAAAAATAGAATCCATCTCCCCTGCATTCACTCTGGCACATCAGGCACTGCTTCTATGCCAACATTACTAGATGTAGAATAATGACGTGCGTAATGATTCAGAGAGTCAATCTTCACTTTCAAAACTTGCCAGTCACTATCGACATTCACACTGGCGACGTTCTGCAGACAACTGCAAGTGTCTCATCTCAATCTCAGATATCTAATCGATCTGACTTATCTTGGGATCAGGTAAATAGGTCTCAATTTCCTTGATTCTTCCACACCTCTTTCCTGTCTTTATCCTTAGTTTCTCTGCGTCTTTCAAAAAGCCTCTGCAAGCTAAAGTAGCCAGAAGGCTTTCTACTGTAACTGGATAAAACTGGTTGACAACTTTACTTGGCAGCAGTGTGTATGCTACAGTGTTTACACAGTAGCTACCAAATACAGAATATGAGTACTGTATCTGGCTATACTGTATGTATGGCAGTTCTAAAAGATTTGTACAGCACTCAGACCTTGTTCTTGCAAAAAAAATGCAGCTGGTTTTATTCTGGGACTTGGCCTTGTGTGTTGACCTTGGTCTTGTTAACCAGGTCCAGTATTTGTTTGGTCTTACCCGGAGTGGATTTCTTGACAACATCTACGATGTTGCTGTCCTGTGCCATAGCAGGTCCTAGTCTCCCATCACTGCATCCCGTACTCATTTAATCACAGCATCGATGGGCCACTTAGCAATGCTGTTATCTGAGAGCTCTCATTGATTGTTTGCCCAAGTCCAGGAGAGCAGGGTGTGTCTGTTTATTTGTTTTTTCTCTGCTAATGGATACCTTTACCAGGGCACACCTCACCGAGAGCACAGCCAATAATGGCCGGTGGCAGAGCCACGGGTTTGGACGAAAGAGTGGACACTATGGATTAATCAATTAAGAAATGTAAAAGATTCAGGCCAAAAAAAACAAAAAACAAATGAAAACACAATGTTTTTTGTCGTCAGATATCACAAGGCTGCGAACACTCCTCTAAACCCACAAAATTCTCTGAGAGGAAATTTAAGAGAAAAGGAGAGTGAGATTTTGTCCAGCTTCCAACATCTCTCTATTAGTGCTCTTAGCAACCGCAGCTAATTCCATCATAAATAATTCACATCCATAATGCGAAAGGCCAGCGATAACCCCCGGGATCAGGAGGGGGGAAATGATTTGAGAAAGAGGCACTGGGATTTAATACAAATACAGAGAGCTGGCTGGACCTGTGTGACATCTCTGCTGTTTGATAGGGGCTGGTGAGAAGGGCCCTCCAGTCGCTATCCCTCCTGGGAGATAGATAGTGCAGTGAAGCCTGTGCGCGGTGGCCAGCAGGGTATAATTACATTCCCTAGTGGGGCCACCTCCACTGCAGCAGCTCAGTTGTACAGATGGGAAGAGATTGAAATCTGATTGCACTCGTGCACAGCAGGTGAACGGGGTCTGAACACGTGGGCATTTTGGGAACGGATACGTGCACGACACATGCAAAAGCGGAGACACTTACGGAGACACGCACACACACACACTCACACACAGAGATATGAACTGAAAGTGTGCAGACATGATACCGGAAAACATAAAAGCATACATGAATAAACACAGGCTCGGGTGTGTGCAACCCCCCCCCTCCCATACACACACACACGCACACACACACACGACTATTTATGGTACTCCTTTTTCTCCCCATTCTCCTAAAGACCTTCACATGTTCCCTCGTTCCCCGCTGTTGAGACAGGCGCACCTGAGAGGTCTTAACACAGAGCCTTCTGCCTCTCCATCGTTAGAGCCGAGTGGAGCATCGCTGCTGAGATTTACACACTGATCTCCTGATGCCTCTTCATCACAGGACCTATTAACAGCCAGTTCATACATACCGATGAACAGGGAGACTCTGGAGGAGAAATATGTGCAGACTGCTCACTGCCAGGCAACTTGTAATGTATTTTAAAACAGCCCGTGAGAGAGTGTGTGTGTGTGTGTGTGTGTGTGTGTGTGTGTGTGTGTGTGTGTGTGTGTGTGTGTGTGTGTGTGTGTGTGTGTGTGTGTGTGTGTGTGTGTGTGTGTGTGTGTGTGTGTGTGTGTGTGTGTGTGTGTGTGTGTGTGTGTGTGTGTGTGTGTGTGTGTGTGTGTGTGTGTGTGTGTGTGTGTGTGTGTGTGTGTGTGTGTGTGTGTGTGTGTGTGAGTGAATTCACGTGACTGCGAATAAAAACAGCAGTGTGAGTGTATAAGATTAAGTGAGAAGAGCGACAGTGGAGAGAAGGCGGAAGGATGGATATATAGGTGTAAAGAAAAGAACCGAGAGACATGATGTCTAAAAGCCCCTGAAATCTAACCATTGTGCCCTTAAAACAGATTGTCACAGAGCTGCGGTAAAAGCGAGCTGTCCCAGGTGCCTGCAGTGCCTCAAGCCACCCCCCCAACGCAACCCCCAGAAGTGGTCCAGCTGTCACCTTGGCTGCTTGTCACTGATATCTGTCACCTGTCTTCAAGGTGTCCCCGTGGCCAGCGATGTGGCCCGTGTCTACTACCGGCCTGTCAATACGACTTCCTCTGGAGCCCCTGGGGAGGGAGGGGTGGGCTGGGGAAGCATGGCCTCAGCCTTCATCAGCAGGTTGAGACAACAGGCTCAGCCAGCGTGCGACATTAGCATACAATACATATTCATGCTGGTGTCTGGCTTCAATTGCATCAAAACCCGCCATCCTACCACCGGCATTATCACCGCCCCCAGAGCTGCACATTTTCCAGCCATTTTTTTTTTACGGACAACAACGCCGTCCCCCACCTCCCCACCTCCCCTGTCTGCGCTGGGAGTCCCACATGTCCTCTTATGTATTCACACCACAGCTACAGCGAGCAACGCCAACAGGTCTCAAGGTCGTCGCTACTGCTGATTGTGTGTGTGTGTGTGTGTGTGTGTGTGTGTGTGTGTGTGTGTGTGTGTGTGTGTGTGTGTGTGTGTGTGTACTTTATGCGTAAAGTGTTGAATTATACAAATCTGGATAAGGGTGTGGTGGCGGGTGCACATATGTGCCTGCTCACAATTGTGCATAATGTGTAATTTTACCGTATATATACAAAATGTGCATCCAAACGCATGTGCTCGATACTGCAATGTGCACAAATGGGATGTGCACAAATCCAGTTGTGTTATACTGCATAGCCAGAGATGCAACTGTGTGCAAGTGTCATTGTCTCAATAGCAATAGTCATAGAGTTACAGTTTATACATTGCAGCAGTTACTGCAACAACTGCAACTGCAACTACATGTAACTTACATGTGATTGCAGTTTGTACCGCAGTAGCCATACTGTCGATGTAACAATCTCTTGAGCAGTAGTTACAGCTGATGCATGTGTACCCTTAGACAAAAGCGGATGCCCCAACTGAAAATGTTCCTTTGCATGTCTCATGTGGTGACATGGCCGGGGAATAGTTGACAGGTAGACCAAGCAAGAGAATCCGCTCGCTGGTCCACCAGAATCTCGCTGAGAAAAGAGGCCAGTTGATGAGGGGGTTATAAGCCTCCATTGCTGAGTGCGCGGTTGCTAAATAATGAATGCTCAAAGCAGAGATCTGTAAGGCTCTGCTACTTCCATCCACCCATACCTTCATCCTTCATCCTATATACCACACTCCCGCCCGTACAGCCACATACACCATGGGGTTGACACATCATATATCATAAATATTTCAGCCCCTAGGTCAGTGGCCATGCCCTACTCCACGTCATAGCACTTAACCGCTGGCATTTGTTGATGTTGACAACACAGCCTTTTGACCCATAAAGACATTGACAAAACACAGCTATTGAGCGCATTCACCCGAATGCAGACACTACAGGGGTGGCAGGGTTGGAATGGTTGAATAGGTGACAATAGAATGAATTCTTACTCCACCATGCAGTCCCTGATAATTCACTGAAAATTACATATACTGTAGGCAATATTAAACAATCCAAAGACGGACACATTCCGCCTTTCTTTTTCGACAAAGTTGTACTTACACTTTTGCTTTAGTTGTTTTCTCTAATTGTATGTTAACATTTTCAGTCTCTTCAGCAACAGTCTGGTGGACAGCCTCTCATGCAACCAGGCTCATATCTGGAGAGGCAATGGCATCAAAAGAAAAACGGACAACATGGCTGTGCCAGTGCTACAAACCATTAAGACCATAAAACAGAGAGACGGAGTAAAATTAACCAATGATCCAAACCAACACCATGACAGACAGAGAGACAGGAAGCCGTGTCAACACTAAAAGGCTGAAAGAAGTGTCTTTTTTAGCACATCTTGCATTTCCGCCAATTCAAACAAAAGCACACCGTGAGTCTCCCAACACTGGGACACTTTCAGCAACACTTGAGGATGCTGGTCTCGCTTCAGAAAATCACCAACTTGTACAAGCAGACAAATAGCTCCTCCATTCTACACCGATCCCAACGCACATTACATTACATTACAGTCAATTAGCAGACGCTTTTATCCAAAGCGACTAAGCCAGTATACTGGGTGAAGTCCCTGTCCCAGTGATAGATGTGTGTGAGGTTTCATCTTCCTTACCCCCTGTTAAGCAGCAGTGTTAGCAGCTGGATATGAATAAGCCTCAGAGGCGAATAGAGCGGAGCTGAGCATTCGAGTGTAAACTAGGGCAAAGCTCGGGCACTGTGTACCTTTCAACATGTACACAACTCAGGAGACAGGTCCCCGAGTAGAGCACACACACACACGCACGCACACACGCACGCACACACGCACGCACACACACACACACACACACACACACACACACACACACACGCATGCACGCACGCAAGCAAGCAAGCGCGTGCACACGCTTGCACACCAACCTGTTTTGTTGGTGAGTCGGGTCTTGTCGATGCAGCCTCCCTCCTGTGCTGGCAGAAGTGAAGAGCTGGTCTCGCCCCCCACACAGCCCCGTGCAGACAGCTCACTGTTATAGATGCACTGACAAGTGAAAGGAGGGAGGCGTGGCCTCGCCACATAAATGCAAGAGGGAGGGGAAAGGGGCGGAGAGAGGGCTCCACTCAATCTACAATTCAATTTTAACCCCAACTCCCCCCTTTCACCATCTCTCTCTCTCTCTCTCTCTCTCTCTCTCTCTCTCTCTCTCTCTCCCTCTCTATTTAACGCATTCTCGCTTTTATTCTGTCACTCCTTGTCTTCCTCAGGTTCTCTCCCTCCTACTCGCTGTCTGCCCTTCTCTGCTCCATGTTCCTATTCATTTCTGCCTTTTCCTGTATTGCTTCCTGTTTTCTGCTCTCTCTCTCTCTCCCTCTCTCTCTCTCCCTCCCTCTCTCTCTCTCCCTCTCTCTCTCCCTCTCTCGTCACATTTTTCTCTCTGCCTCTCAAGCCCTCTCTCAGGGCTCTCATTCAGAGAGCAACCGCGCGCATGTATGTGTGCGCTTGTGCACGCGCACGCGTGAGAGTGTGTGTGTGTGTGTGTGACTGAGAGAGAGAGAGAGAGAGAGACACACACAGCGGAACAGGGCAGCTCCAACCATCTGTTGAGAGAGAGAGAGAGAGAGAGAGAGAGAGAGAGAGAGAGAGAGAGAGAGAGAGAGAGAGAGAGAGAGAGAGAGAGAGAGAGAGAGAGAAGGAAGGGGCGGGAACAAGGGATCAATCTTAATGCCAGAGATCCAGTGACACCATATCTATCAGGCTGGCACCTCTGAGGCTGGCACACTGGCACGGGCATGCCTGCTTGTTCAGGGAGACTTTGCCTCTGTTTTGCACAGGCATGCAGATATAAAAACAAATGCTCACACCAAAAAAAATAAAGAAATAAAGGGGCAGGGCACAAACATGCACACATTTACAGCCACACGCAAATTCATCTGTGTGCCATGCAAATTTGTATGGCTCACACACACACAAAAGTCACGCACGGTTTGCGTGCACTTGGCTGCATATGCACGGTGAAATCCTTTTTCTCCTTGGAACAAAGCAAACAGGATATATCAAGAAGGATAATCCTGCAAACTCAACGAGACAAGGGGGAGGAGAACGTAGGACAACTCTCTCATAAACATACACACACACACACACACACACACACACCCACGTGCACAGTCACGCGTGCACGCACGCATGCCTTGCTCCGAATCATTCCATCAACAATGCAGCTAAAGCAGGCATTTTTGTGCTTGGCTGGAGCCAGGTATTTCTCCTGAGTGCCGGTGTCACTTCCCATCCCATTGCAGGGAGGCTGGTGTGGCGGTGGGGGGAGAGAGGGGAGGGGCCGGTTGAGGGGCGGAGGCATCCATCACTGTCTCCACTGGCCGTCCCATGATGGATGCGCCTGTTTATCCCTCTCTGCAGGTTATTTAGATGCAGTCGCAGCACGAGAGATTAGTGATGAAAAACCCTCTCCACCTCCTCCCCCACTTGTCCTCCCACCCCATCTAATCAATAACACTCTTATCTGGCATCTGCATTTCTAGGTATTTCTCCGTAGAAATCAGACACAACGGCAGAGAAGGAGGGAGAGCGAGAGAGAGAGGGAGAGATTAATTGTCGACCCCTGTCTCAGGGTTTTCAATTAGGACGCCTGCGATGGATCGTCTGTCCGTCAGCATGGCGGCGTCGCGACGATATTTCTGCCGTCGCTAAGAGATGTGAGAACACTCACGCCTCGAGATCGAGGATCAGGTTCCGTTTCTTTGGCTTCAACTGCTCTTTGCAGACTTCTTCACAACAACGGGTGTAAAACTGGGGACTTTGCATAAAAATCTTTGCCAAAGAAAAACATTGTATTTCCTGGCCTACTGTCAGGTGCATTCATTGCTAATCCCTGTGTAAAGCATGAGCGGTGACATTAAAGCCAAGCTGCACTGAGAGCCCTTTTGTAAGACTGGATTATCCAAGTGTAATACTAATCACTCTATAACAAAAACATACTGAATGAAATATCCCACATCTCTACCGTACGGATATCAGATTAAGACTCTAGACTGGGAGACTGCCTGTATAGACCAGTCATCTCTGCACTATAACATGCAGGATTACAGACAAAAAACCCTGAGACGCCATGTTTTTCCTGAGCAATGTTGACATGCCGAGTTGCCGACATAGCAAAACCCACTGACACCACTTAGCACATGCTTTATTAATGCTCTCTCTCTCTCGACTCTCTCTCTCTCTCACGCACTCTCCAGCTGACTGATGTCTGACTCAGTTCAACACAGAATCCAACAGTCATGCATCCTCTGGCGAACTGCCAATTAACAATTTACTGACGTCACGGTGGTAAGAGGTGAGCTGCCTTTATAGAACCCACTGCTACACGGTATCGTCTGTCGTACCTGGCCGTGCTGCGTTTACCGGAAACAAATTAACACTGTAGCGTGGAAATGGTATCAGCAAGAGAGAGCCGGGGTTCAGGGCCGCGGAGGTGTGTGTGTGGGGGGGGGGGGGGGGGGGGTCGAGAGGGTGTACAAATTTCCTCACACAGCAAGCAGATGTAACAATAGCGTTTGGAGACCCCAGAGAAGGTGGGGCTCATTGGTGTGTTCTACCGTGTTACAATATATACGTAGTGTGACCTGCAGAAAAGCGTAGCGAGAAAGAGTATCTGATATGCAGAAGGATGGGCTGGAGGCAGCAAGAATGTAAACTTCAGTTCAAATAGCCTTTTTCATGTGATAATGTGGCGTCTGAGGTGAAGACTTATGTGTGACTATTGTCTTGAGGTGATACGGAATGAGTTTTGCAGCAATTCACACATTAACTACTTAACAATAGAGCGGTTATTTCATTCGGCAACCACTCGAATGGTTGTGGGAGGGAATAATTATAGTATGCCCTCCGAAAAAACCTAGAACACACCACTGGTGGGGCTCAACCTCGGGCTAACCTAGGGAAAACATTTGCCATTCCCACTTTGTTCCTTTTGGTTGATCTCAAGTGAGGAGGCCTTGCGTGCACGCGTCCCCTCTGGGTGATGCCATCGCCGGGGTCACGGTGCATAAATAAAAATAAGCGGTCTCCTCCTGTGATGGTGCAGAAAGACAGCTATGTTCTATCCTGCTGAGATCTTGTCCTTGGCCACGAGTCAACCGTTACAAATGAATTTGTTCTTTTTTACACGTAGCACGCTGCTTGATAAAAATACCCCCCAGTGTTTGTGAGGAGGGGGCGACTTGGTGCAAACGAGAAAGACACTCCCTTCGCCCACCTACTTCACTCACTCTCGCTTTCTCTGAAAGCATTACTCCTTCCATTATAAAGCCCCTTTACTTGTCTCTAGCAGCCCCCCCCCCCCCAAACACCCTGCTCCACCCGTGATCCATCGTCCAACTCCTCCCTCCTCCAGCCGGAGAAACAACGAAAGATCTGGCTGGCTGAATGTGCGAGTGCGTGTGCGTGTGCGTGTGCGTGTGCGTATCATTGGGGCTTTCACATCGGAGGCAGCCCTCCATCAACATGGCTTCCTTATGGACAAGGGGAAAAAAAGAAAAAGAGAGAAAGCGAGAAAGCCGTCACAATAATGATGGGACTCAAGGACGATGGAGTGACTGATAGTGAAGATGAGAGAACGGCATGGTGGAGAAGTCTGTTTGAAAGGAGCACATAGGCAGGCTGAGGCTACTGCGAATGAAAGTACGATAGGCCTGTCTAACCTCCTACAGGTATAAGACAGTCAGTCATTACACCTGCCATAGTCTCTACTGTCAGCTGGAAAACACATCACAACACGTGCGCACACACGCACACACGCGCACACACACACACACACACACACACACACACACACACACACACACACACACACACACACACACACACACACACACACACACACTGCGGATTTGTCAGATGTACTTTTAACATATGCACTGCCAATATGCTGCTCATGAACACACTGTACACAGTAAAATCTCAACTGTTCATTTAACCCTGAGAGTGTAAATGAACACTCCGTAATTGACTGTGTGTACAAGCCAAGGAATTATCACAAGTACATATGCATGCACTCACACGTGCTAGTGTACACACACACACACACACACACACACACACACACACACACACACACACACACACACACACACACACACACACACACACACACACACACACACACACACACACACACACACAGAGGATTAAATAGGGGACAGTTTTCTTGGCTTATTACAATTGCAAATAGCTGCTTCGGTCACATTTTTGCAGTTGTGCTAGTTACACGTTAACTGCATTTTTATTGCCCAATCCCTGTGATGCAGTGGCCATCTTGAATGTCAGACAAGGACTTTGGCGGAGCATATCCAACATCATTACATCCCAGTAACGACGTGCGTCACACACCATCTTGTCACTGCTGATGTATCTGCTCCTTATTTATTTTTGTTCCCCTCCTGTCACTAGCACATCAGGAGCTCCCATTATAAACATAAATAGTTAATAAGACAGTTATGAACAACCATCTATTTCCAGCAATTGGTTCCAGGGCCCCCGAGGAATTGTTATAATTCATTCATGAGTGCAACTGTGCAAATGATCATAAATCTCAGAGAGAGAATGAGAAGACAGACAAACACGTTGACAGACGAGAGAGACAGAACAGAACTGATGAACACAAAGTCTTTACCCCATAGGCCTCTCTGGCTCGCTCACGTCCAGCAGGGGGAGCTTTAAGTCTGAACCACATAGAGGCAAACCATTCTGCTCTGTGTCCAGTATTGAAAGTTCCTCTCTAAGCTGTGAAAGATGCAAAAAAAACAAAGTTGTAATTTCCCCTCTGAGATGAATAAAGTACCTAGAAGAGCAACACCATCTCAGACAAATAGCGATAATTGGCCGTATACTTCAAAGCCTGTTTTAACTTAATATAATAACAGCTCGTTGATACCGTGATACGAACATAGGTAAGGATGATAAGAAAACAGATCAGAACAGTATAGTACAGATCAAACACCTAGAAATGTAATCTCACCAACACACACATACTGTACACACCCCCCTACACACACACACACACACACACACACACACACACACACACACACACACACACACACACTCCCATCTGTCCAATCCGTGCAGTGGTTATAGGAGCGCTTGTGGACCGTGGGATCCACAGATCAAAGAGCGGCCTCCCGTTGAGATCCGCAGTCCTGGTGAACAGAAGCCTCAATGGAAAAGATCCAGCGAGCATCAACATCTATAGCTAATTAACCAAAGCCTCTTTGACGCCTTGCTATTTGCATAGTTAATGTACATCGTTCACTGTACTGTATCTGCCACACATATTTAGTGAACAGCGCTTGTAGGTTCGTCTAACAAGGCACCCCAGTGCTTCTAGCACAAATACATTCGTAATCACTTTACACTGGTTCACTATTAGGGGGGAGGCATTATCAGAAAAAAGAGAAGTAGAACTTTTCTAGATTGATTATTTTTTGTACTGTTGTGAATGTACGGTAAATGTTTCATTTGCGTTCCTTTCCATTAACCCATTAAGACCTGAGGCCGATTCTACAAAATGTCTTGACAGTTTTCTGAAACACTTATGTTTCTATAATATCAGTGGTTCTCAAGCTTTTTCATGTCAAGGACCCCCAAAATTATATGTATTTGGCTCAAAATATTTAGTCCCAGGGACCCCCAGAAGCAAAGAGTTGAGTTACAAATGTTCGCTTAAAAATATGCATATATTCATTGATTTGCACAAATATTCATGATTTTTCAAAAATAGCAGATCTACAAGCTCATATTGAGCTTGTAGATCTGCTATTTTTGAATAGCCAAAGTATAACGTAATGGTTAAAGTGGTTACACAGATGCGTTCCTGGTCTTAATGGCTTAACGCAGGGATTGTTTCACACACAAACACTTCAATGAATGCGCTCACACAAGCGCTTTTTTTTGTAATGACAAAGACATAGCCCCAGCAAAGTTCTTAAGTGCCCTTCACTGCCGAAAGGTTTGCCCTCTGCCGTCACCACTCACTGGAGTGAGCAAAGGAGAGAGAGAGAGAAAGGTCTGAATTATAAATTGCGAGGCCTTTTAACAGCTATGTAGATTAGCAGGCAGTCGTGTTTGGTGTCCTCAATAATTAATTACTTGTTTGTACCAGGAACGGACCTCACTTCCTTTCTTGTAAGGCTGTCTCTGTCTGCAAACAAATAGTCTCAAGCAAGCCATTACAGGATAGTTGCTGTCTGAGGAGAGCTCCAGTCCGAGATGACTGGTACAGGCTACAGATGTCACACACGGAAGTGTGTGTGTGTGTGTGTGTGTGTGCGTGCGTGCGTGCGTGCGTGCGTGCGTGCGTGCGTGCGTGCGTGCGTGCGTGCGTGCGTGCGTGCGTGCGTGCGTGCGTGGTGTATGTGCAAGTGCATTTCATTGCACAATTATTCCATGAAAATTAGCACCCTGTACATCGGCAGCTTACTGGCAACACGGGGTCCGCTCGTAATTTCAATGGCATGGCACCTTGGCAACACGCCGCCTAGCTGTCAAAAAAACAACAGTTCACTGGGTCTAAGCAGCCATAAGCATCTAGAGTGTCTAACCCAGACCCTATCTCCTTATCTAAGCCTTCAGACTATCTCTGCACGGCTGCCCTGAAAGCGCCCTGTAAGCACAGAGCAGAGACAGGTGGGAGGATTAAATAGCATCTCCCACTCTCCCATGAGGGGCAAAATGATGAATTGTGTAAAATCATCTTTGGCACCTCATATTAAAAAAAAAGCCAGAGATTAAGCCAGCCCCGCAAAAGGCAGAAAAGAGCTGATGTGGACAGAGCAGAGAAGGGCCCATTAGAGAAATAGTCCTGTCTGTTAGTCTGTCCGGGCGACACCTCTCTCCTTAATGAGCTGTCTCAAGACAAACAGAGAGAAATACCAACACAATAAATTACCAGGCTCATCTCCCCCCGGCTTGTGCCTCCACTCAGATATGGCTGACTAATCTTTCTATCGGACCACGCACCATCCAGAATGAGATTCATTCTGTCAAATCATATTCTGCCATTGCTGACTGCATTTGCATAACTATGTTAGATGTTTCCAGCCAAAGTGAAAACTGAAGACATGACGTTTCCAACAGTTAATTTAGTTTTGGAATTACTTTCCCGAAGAAAAAAAATAAAAGGGGAAAAAAAGAGTATTTCTCTTCTGCTTGGTCTTCTGTTCTCATTTGGGAAGTGACAAGATGGAATTGTGTGAGAGGGTAATTGCATGGCAGCAGTGGAATTAACGCTCAAGAAGACAGAATATATTTTGCAGTTAGGGAGCTAACTAACGCTCCAGTCCTATTTCAATCTGTTTAGCATGCACTCTGAATCATTCCTCACTACATAGGAAAACCTCATTAAGATAGAGAAAGCTAATTCACTTGAGGAACAAAGCTAATTCTTCATATCTTTTTCCCTCTTAGATAAAATAGAGACAAGCTAAATTGGGTCTTGGGGGGGGATCTGTGAGACTTGAAGGTATAATTCTTGGCTCCGGTGAGTCAGAACTCGTTTAGAGTAGATTATAGAGGAGGAGGGAGAGGATGTAACCTTAAGCTACCTGGCTGGAACTCTGGCTGTCAAATACTGTATAACTGGGCGCTGGGCCTATTTCCCCCAGTATGGCACTGTCAGTTCACTCCACTGTCTTTTCATTTTGGCCAATAAAAACACAACTAACCTGTTTCTGAGGTAGAGGAGATGAACAGGGGGACAGGGATGTGAGAAGAGCGGAGAAGGAAAGAGAAGAGGTAGGGAGATGGAGGGATGGTGCAGGACACAAAAGAAAGGAGAGTGAAGTCTGGCCTGCCATCGTTAGACATCCATTAACCAAGCACTCAGCATGGGATGTGGCATTTACCCAGAGCAGCCAAATGCCATGGCAATTAATCAGGACCCAGAATGCCAACCATATCAATACTATTGTACATTCACACACACACACACACACACACACACACACACACACACACACACACACACACACACACACACACACACACACACACAGGCATATGCAGTGCACATACACACACACACACACACACACACACACACACACACACACACACACACACACACACACACACACACACACACACACGCATGCACTCACGCATAATTACATCCACAATTAGACAGAAACAACAACGACACATCTGCGCAGCTCACAATACATTCTCTACTTAATAGGTCTATACCATTTCTTCTGTAGGCCTAGATGAATGATCCATTTTATTATTATTATAGGTAGCGTCGTACAGCGGCTGCTGGTCTCAAACTAGGACACATACTGTGAGATGGAATGAGTATTTCACTAACAAAATCACAGAGCAACGATCAGGAGATGGCACAAATTGTACTCTGCGGGGAGTTGCAAATTGCTTTTGAATAACCAGTGGTCTAATTGACAGGAGAAGAATGTGCTGTCATTCTGCTAGCGTGCCTGTCATTAACACATTTTTCATTGTGCGCAGGCTCCGAGGCGTTATTGTTTTGCTGGCCTAGATTGCTCCCTGGTGAAGAGGGTATGCTTTTACTGTAAATGTTCTGAGCAGAATGTTATTAGCTTACAGAACACAGCCCAAGGGGGAAAAGAACACAGGAATATTTGGTTCATTGTTAAGCACAAACCTCTACAAACTAGTCACAAGGGGGCGAATAGGAAAAACACTATGAAAGAGCGGAGAGACAAAACGACAAAAAACAGAGAATAAATGTTGGTGGGATACACGCAGCACTGAATGTTGCATGAGACACAGCTACTGTGTGAAGATGTAATGACATCCAGTAAGCACTCGCACAAAAATATTTTTCTGTTATTTAGGGTAACAGATAAAAAATGCCTTTTCATTATTATTATTATTATTGTTTTAAGAATTTAAAGCGGAGAAGAATTCACATTGTGAGACTACATTCACATCTCTTGACATAACGGTTAATACTAGGATAAACCATTACTCTGTGTGTGGCTGTCTGGCACACTGCTAGTATAGGCCAAATAAGTGTCTCCACTTTTTTCCCACATACATATGTTTTATACTTTTTGAAATATTTTACTTGGATCGGGCTGAAACTTGACAAACTTTGGAGTCATATGTGATATAGACTACTGATGTCATAAACCAGTGGTTCTCAACCTTGTCAGGCTGTGACCCCCCAAAATAATCATATTTGAACTGGGGACCCCCCAAAATAATCATATTTGAACTGGGGACCCCCCACCCTGACAAGCACTTTGAATTGTAGGGGTTGAGGCATTACATTTAGTTTGACTCTGTTCCACAGAAAAATATATTAAAAAAATAGCAAGCCTATAGATCAGCTAATTATTCTTTTTTTGCCTCTTTCTTATATTATATGACAATTTGGCCAATGTTTGACCAGTTTTTTTTATAGTAGAGTTGTTGATTTTCTTTTTTTAGGTATTAAAAATGTCTTAAAAGTCCTTCAATTGTCACTGTCATCTGGGACCCCCCCCCCCAAAAAAAAAACAATAACATGTGGGGAACCCCCAGGGGATCCCAACCCACAGGTTGAGAACCACTGTCATAAACGACTGACGTCACTGGCCTCATGAAATCGGAAATAAACACTGGAGCCACGGCATCCCCGTATGGATCCCACGGTCCACATGATTCGAATTCTTTACTGTAATCTGTCTTTGTTGTTTTGTCTTAGTTTCTTTCATTAAACTTACAGGGAATGGTCTGTGGGCTGCCCCCGGAGAGATTACTTTTGGGTTTAAAAGGTCAAAGGTCAATGTCACAATCAAGGTCAATGTCTGACTGTAAGTAAAATAACTCAAGGACAGACGGGGGGGATTTTCATGAAGGTCGGAGGGAATAATAATTAGGCTGACTGTCCCGAGGTGATGATTATCTTTTGGGTTGAAAAGGTCATGCATGGTTACAAGATCAAAAATCGAGAACGAATGGGCAGATTTTCATTGAACTTGGATGGGAATGATGAGTAGGCTAGGCTGCCTGCCCTAAAGAGTACGTTTTGGGTGGAAAAGGTCAAGGTCATAATCAAGAGATGTTCGCACCCCCACGCGCATTTGTTTAACCACTTAAACCCGATTCACTTAGTTGAGCTCTCTATACTAGTCCCCTCCTGACTCGTTTTCACTCTACACACAAATATCTTTGCTGAAAATAGCGTGAGCTGTAGTGAGCATACAGCTCAGCAATTGTTCGCTCCCAGTATAGGGACGCTGGTCAATTGGAGATATAGTAACCCAAGCTAATTTAAATTAGATCTTGTAAGCAAGTTTGAGTTTCCCAGTGGATTAATAATATATGTGACAGATTACATTTTGAAAGTAACCTTGCCAACCTGACATGTGCATTGACCTTGAAGGAATCAAACTCCCTGACCACCAATACCTAAGCAGTGCAGCCGTGATACAGCATTTGTCGCAGGACTTCTATAAAAAGAATATTGAAGTACTTGTAATTCAGACAGACAATGACCTCCCTTTGAAGGCCACACAGAGACACATGCCCCAAATACACCAAGCAACTGGGAGGGAGAGACCCGCCGCTGGTCTACTGACCTGTCTGTCTGTCTGTCTGTCTGTCTCTCTCTGTGTGTGTGTGTGTGTCTGTCTGTCTGTCTGTCTGTCTGTCTGTCTGTCTGTCTGTCTGTCTGTCTGTCTGTCTGTCTGTCTGTCTGTCTGTCTGTCTGTCTGTGTGTGTGTGTGTGTGTGTGTGTGTGTGTGTGTGTGTGTGTGTGTGTGTGTGTGTGTGTGTGTGTGTGTGTGTGTGTGAGAGAGAGAGAGAGAGAGAGAGAGAGAGAGAGAGAGAGAGAGAGAGAAAGAAAGAAAGAAAGAGAGAGGATGAGAAGTTTCTCTCTCTCTTTTCCAGTGATGGATGATGTCATGTGACAGAATGGAACAGGTAAGCTGTCCTGATCGAGCTTCTCTATCTATGTTTGCACAATTGACGTTAATATTTCCCTAGAAGAAAATATCTAATGCTTATCACCCACATCACTGGCACTCATTACTCAGCTGCATGCAATCATAGACCTACCGTCTGCCTCAACAACCCTGAAACCATGACCAATATTCAAAATGTTTGCTGTTTTTCTTAACATATTTCGTTATTGGTAGGCCGACGTTAAGCCACAGTTACTGTTCAATTGGGTAAATATATTTAGATAATAAGTCAACATTTATAAGATTGATTACACTCAAATAGTCATAGAAAGAAAATACAAACTCCATCTTACCTGAAGAGCTGTTTGGTTTCGACGCCGTTGATATGAAGCGCGTGTCATTGTTTAGCGTCGCCCTCTGGTGAGCATTGTTAATGTTTCACCAAGCACCGTCGTTCTGTTTGAGTAGTACAAACCACTACAAAACAAAGTGTTCATTATGGCAATTGATTTATCGTTGTGTACCACTGACAAATACGATGACGTTCACGCTAAACTGATTTTTCAAAATCAGTTTTTCAAGCTTGCATTAACAGGTTTGGGGCAGAGGAGGGCGCCAAAGGGCTAGTAGGCTACCCTTTCAAAAGCTGTGTGAATGAGTACATGAGGTTGACAAGGAGGTCACTGTTATTTCCCTTTTCTTTAATTGTGTTCTTTTTTTGCTCTTCTACTGCTACAACTAATATTATTATTACACTTTTTCTACTATTAATTATATTCTTCTACTACTACTACTACTACTACTACTATTAAGATCGGATATGGACTGAACACAAGATACACATATTCTACTACTTCTACAACTACTTTTCTGCTTTTACCTGTCATGCAGGACCTTAGGGAAACATGACTAGTAGATTATAGTAGACTATGATAAAGACAAAGGGCACGTCTTATATAAGTGTCAACTACTGTTGTTGAGGTTTGAGGATAATTAGAAAATATGTATACATCCAGACCACCTCTATTATATCCAGACAATAAATAAATAAATGTGTATGCAGTGTTGTGAGATGCTGAACTGATTAAATTGAAAGTTTACAAGTAACCATTGCTTAAGTTGGTTAGTATGCACTGTATAACATTTAGCTGAAAAGCCTAAAGCCTATCTAGGTGTAAATGACAAGAGCACCTGACATCTGTTGCCCCACAGGCCTCTGTGTGTGTGTGTGTGTGTGTGTGTGTGTGTGTGTGTGTGTGTGTGTGTGTGTGTGTGTGTGTGTGTGTGTGTGTGTGTGTGTGTGTGTGTGTGTGTGTGTGTGTGTGTTGCGTGCCAGTGGGGGGCTCCTTAGATTATATAAACGCATTCAAGAGCAATGATATACACAATATTAACCTGTGTATCCCTTCATTGTGAGTCAACATAAAGGCTTTTTGTTTGTTTTTCATTATTTCCCAATGGCCCAAAGCCATGCTGCAGACAGTTCCCATGACCTAACACACACACGAAGACTTGTCTTGTCCTCCCACACCGCTATATAGCACTGATTTTAACCGTGAGACCTCAGAAATCAGATGACAGATTCACCATACTATCGTCACTGAACCGTTGTCTTCGCATGTTTTTCTAAGATGACAGTGCTTACGCAGATGTAACAACAGCCTCCACGCAGGGAGAGGAGCCCATAATCTCTTTAAATATGTCCCTGGGAATTGGTGTTGTGATAAGCAACAGAACTGTTATTATGGGTATTATCATAAGCTTGGCAGGCACCTGACCAGGCACTGACTTGATTCATTGTCACAGATGCCAGCAGCGGTAAACGACGGGTGGGTGGTTGAATGGATGAATGGATGGATGGATGGATGGATGTAGATATTTTACCATGAAAGGTTCTTAATTAGTACATTCCAAGAAAAAAACTCCAATAAATAAATACATTACTGTCCATCATTTTGAGCTGACTGTAATGCAAATGGTTTGACTGGCAATTGAGATTTAAGACAGAGAGAAAGGGAGAGGGTGCATGAAAGAGAGAGAGGGGGGAGGGAGGGAGAGAAAGAGAGAGAGTGAGAGAAAGAATGAGTGAAAGGTTAAGTACTAGCTACAGACACCAGATCGTTAAGGATGCCATAACACAGGTATATAAACCCCCCACTTAAAGAGTTTGTTACAGACCAGGTTAACACACTGGAGTAGTTTACAACTGGAGCATAGGGAAGCACTATACAAAGTGACTGGTCAGGCAGATTCACATGGATGCACACGTGCACGTGCATTCACACGCGCGTGCGCGCACACACACACACACACACACACACACACGCGCGTGCGCACGCGCATGCACACACACACACACACACACACACACACACACACACACACACACACACACACACACACACACACACACACACACACACACACATGCACGCACATGTGCACTCACGTGCCCAGTCTGAAACAATATGCTTTATTTTTATATGTTCCAGCTGAGTGAGTACTACAATAACAGCATGTCTTGTACTCCTCTGTCATTGAAACTGTTCTATTCCGGTTCTGCCTGACTGAGCTGCTCACAAATGCAGACATCGACCAGTGTGACAACAACACTGTCTCATCTTAAGCCTGATTTATATTTGGTTGCCTGCCAGTGTTGTGCGCCGAAAATAGAAGATCTACAAGCTCACTGAGCTTGTAGACTGGCTATTTTCACACATGGCATTGGCGCGCATGTCACGTTCAAGGCCAAGGAAGCATTCAGTCACATATTAAGTTTTGAAATGTCTGCACTAGATTATATTTGGACAATGTAAAGTTGTTTTTTTGTAAAAAAGTTAATAAAAATCAACTGCTCGGTGATACTAGCAGTTGTGTTCAACCTTTGGATGATGTGTTAAGCCTGTGTTTACCCAACTCCCTCAGAGTACAAACATGGTTAATGCCAAGTCGGGCTCACCATGTCTGTTGCGCCTCACCCAGCAGGGCCGTTGGGCAGGTCTTTGTTGACAGTGTTGCTGCCCCAGTGGGTCTGATGAGTCACACACAATGTTCTGCCAATCTGCCGGTCCCAACACACCAACGGCACACACACACACACACACACACACACACACACACACACACACACACACACACACACACACACACACACACACACACACACACACACACACACACACACACACACACACACACACACACACACTCAGCCAGACTAACGGCAGCATTATTGTGCAATGGCACAATGACATTTGTAATAGCAAGGAATTGATTTGGCTCTGTGGCAACTCACATTAAAAACGAAATCTCTCCCTCTTGCTCACTTCAACACACACAAATCTCTCTCTCTTTCGCTTGCTTAATACACACACACACACACACACACACACACACACACACACACACACACACACACACACACAGCTGGCACATTTCATTGTGCCAGCTTATAAGTCTCAACTGGTCAATATGGTAGTAGTTCCTCTCGGCCTGCTACCAGTAAATCACTTGGACTTCTGTTGCTGTCGGTGGGGGCGGGGTAGTTGCAGCATCAAGACTACTGCAGCATTGTTTTGTCAAAGTCACAAAATGTGTTTTACGATTCTCCGCTGGGTAAAATGTTTGAGCCGGCTGACCAATATGTGGTATTTTGCGTGTCAGTGGAGAGTACCTTTTGTTCTCCGGGTGTCAGCTGGGGTCAGCTTGGCACTTTAACAGGCGGTCGTGGAGAACTGTTCAGATGGCTGGCTCTCGCGGTGCAGCAAAAGCAAGGGATCGGATCGCCCTGACCTTTGTCATGTGTGATACCCAAGCTCTGCAGGCCTCTGTGCAGGTGAGAGTCACACTGGCTGTTTGCACCTGTAACCTGAAGAATTGAGGTCATCTCTAACACTATTCACTCGGGAGTAGACTCTCTCTCTCTCTCTCTCTCTCTCTCTCTCTCTCTCTCTCTCTCTCTCTTGTAAATGGAATCTCTCTCCATTATACCACCCCCCTCCCCTACAAAACAAGGGTGGGAACAAGAGTGGATACAGGTGGTGTAAGGGTGTGAGAGCTTCCACCAGTGCAAAATGCGAGAGATTGATTTCATAGTTTGAGGGAGCCATTCAAACTCACTATAGGTGCACTTTGTCTATTTTGTCATAATGACTTCCAGAGAAGGCAAACATGACTAGTACTATCCAGATGTGATAGACTGTCTCCCACTTTCTTCGTTGGTTGGTTGGTTGGTTGGTTGGTTGGTTCTTTCTTTCTTTCTTTCTTTCTTTCTTTCTTTCTTTCTTTCTTACTTTCCTTGCAGTACCCAAGCAGCAGTATAATTTGTTCCATTTTAAGGTCTGGAGGGGAGGCAGGCGACAGTCAGGCGAGTAGCCATACAGGTTTAGGCCTTGTTGGAGAGTATCACGTAGCTGCCTTTTTACGACCTGTTTAACACCAGAAACTTGAACGAGGCCATTTATCCTGGGCTGCATGACACAGTGTGAACGTGATAGGGTGAATGTGGCAGTAAAAAAATACATGTTCATTACCTTGAGAGGAAATCAGGGTACATGGAAAAGAAAAAAAGAAAGGAAAAGTAAAGGTCCATATTTCTTGGCAGTAAATCACGTTAGTGCTCATGACGCCTGCCTTACTGGATCCACTGACAGAGAGGCTGTTTCTTCTACAACTTTCCACCATTTGAAGGGAGACACTATTGTGATTGTGTCCGTAAGCCACGGGGAAACCCTGATGCTGGCTGTTTACTGGAGGAGCAGTTATTAAATCTGAAACGCACAGTTGAGCACATGCACGCACGCACGCACACACACACGCACAAGCGCACGCACGCACACTCACACAAACAAATACACACGCACTCACGTACAACCTTTGTATTCTTAGTCATGTCTCAGCTAGAAAATCAAAATCTTCCTGGAGCATCGGAAACCCATACAGTATATGCATACATACATATATACATACATACATAGTATATATATACAGCATATGATACATAGACTTTAAGTCTATGTATCATAAAGACGAAGGGAGCGTGACGTCACCCATTGGTTTCTACAGACCCGTTTTGAAGCCTCTAGTTCAGCGAAAAATGGCTATTGGTTTGAAGGGGAGCAAGGAGTAGGTCTTAATTCAGTAGAACCCAATCACAAGCCCCAAAAGCATACTCTGCGTTATCATCAATTTGAAAATTAATGGGACCATAATTTACAAAAACGCATATCATGCTGTGTGAAAGAATACTTGAAACTAATGATTGAAAACATAAAGTCTTTATGAAAAGATTAATAAAAAGGTAATAAACCCAAGTGTAAAGTCGGGTCCAGTTCCCATTGACTTCAATAGAATGAAATTTATTTTGCAGCTGGAGGAGGGGAATCAGCGCCAGCTGCTGGGCCATTAATGAAAGTTAGTTTTCATTACTTTCGGTAAGGTTTCGGTCTTGAAAATGAAGCCAATGCGGACATTGGCTTCATTTTCAAGACCGAAACCTTGCCGCCTCATATGACATAGGTAAAGAGAGTGAGAAGGGGAGGCAGAGTGTGATGTCAGACCAGAGCTTGATCACAGAGAGAGAGAGCCTATTTCACCCACGCGAGAACCCAGTCAGTGCTGGGTACTGAAACCTGAACATGCTGATCAAAGGGACACTAAGGCGAAGGGAGGCTCTCCTCCACCGAGGCAATCTGGGAACGCCTTCTGTGTTTTTGCCTCTGGGGGCACCGCACCGCCTCCTTTTTTGTGTAATACCGAAACTCGATTTGGCTCCTTCACTTTCTTAGTCCACTTCCTCCTGGGTCATCCTGTGTTTATTCCAACTAACAACAACATTGCATGTTTAAGGCAGTGGTGTTGCTGACAAATTGAGATTACCACCAAGGTAAACTCCAACGTAGTGACACTCAACCGGAGACTCATGATTCTCACACCTGCCTTGCAACTCACACCTTGGGCAACTCCAGAGAAGAATAAGGTCCAAACCCATGTTCAGGAGTTTAGTTCCAGAGCCTCTGCTGTGCATGGAGCCCCACAAGCAGAGCCGGTGCTAGCCGTCAACGGTCGACGGCGGTCAAAATTAAGATTTTTTAGCTGAAGACAGCTGAAGTCCTTGTCATGTCTGTCTGTCTATACACACAACACCACTGACCACTTTCTTAACTTTTCTTAGGTTTGATGCCGAAACGCTATTAATTGAAAATACCAGACGGTTTGTTTTTTTAACTGGCAGTCTTGACTGAGGGGGCGAGATGGTCCGGTTTAGGGGGCGTCGCCCCCTCACACCTGCCCGTGACGCCGGCCCTGCCCACCAGGCCTAATTGGTAATGTTCCACCTCATGCAAAAGCTCAGGCTCCTTCCCCGTTCCCCATTCCACGTACCTAAAGTCAGCCTCTGCTGCCCAGGTCTGGTCGGTCAAAATCCCCTGCTTTCACTGCCACCCATCTGGCAACGCACTTGACCCCCGCAGTTCTTCCTGTGGGTGGGCGGCCTGTGGGATGGAGAAGAAGTTGCCACGTATCTCTTTCAGGCTGTGCCCAGCCGGTCTCCGTTTGAAATAGATCAGTTGGACGGTGCTCGTGTTTCGCCCAACAATGTTGGGAATGCAACCCATGCAATACCCATTATTGTACCCATTATCAGAGTATACCCGTTGTATCTGTTGTCAGAGTACTTAGTGCAGTACCCGTTTTCATAGTACTTCGAGGCCAGTCTATAATGTCAGTACTGACGACATATTGATGACATCTGGAATGTACATTGGCATAAAGGGGACACAGATAGACAGATACAGCTGTGTTGATGTTGTGTAGTGTGCTGATGTTGTGATGGTATTGTGTAGTTATGTTGATGTAATGGTATTGTGTAGTGTGTTTATCAGTTTATGTTGTGCTTATTTTGTGTATTTGTGCTGATGTTGTGGTTGGAGTTATGTAGTTGTGTTGATGTTGTGATGGTATTGGGTAGTTGTGTTGATGTTGTTGTGTAGTTGTGTAAGTGTTGTGTAGCCGTGTTGAAAGTGCAGTACCCGCGTGCCGACATTTACGGACGGCGGCCACCATTGCATTGACTTGTAATCGTCGCACCTGCCTAAAACATGAAGGTGATTGATTGGAACTTGGACATCTCGAGATGTGCGAAGGCCAGACATGCACCCTCACACTCACAGAGATTAGTTGACGAGAACGATGAAAGTAATGCCCTTATATGGAGATATCTGTATCTGTCTGTCTGTCTGTCTGTCTGTCTGTCTGTCTGTCTGTCTGTCTGTCTGTCTGTCTGTCTGACGCACGCGCCAAGTTTGAAGGCAATTGGTTGGCCCGGTTCTTGAGATGCGTGGACAGATACACAAACTCACGCAGAGATTTCGAGAATTTATTGAAGGATAATGTTGTTATTATTATTAAATACATAATAAGGATAATGATAATAAAAATGTTATTGTTATTAGTAGTAGTAGTAGTAGTAGTAGTATTATACAAATATATTTTCTATTTCCATACAACTGATGCTGGAGCTGACCCTATTAAAAGTAATGAGAAGTGAGAACAAGTCACACTTGTCCATATGTGTTTGCAGATTAGTCAGAGTGAACCTCACAGGCTCCCATACAATGCTAATGACTCATACAGTATGTGATGTATG
>NC_139944.1:40785628-40896552 GCF_963454915.1 Gymnoscopelus microlampas
AGGGAGGGTGGGAGGGACGGGGGGACACAGAAAATGGAGAAAGAGAGTGAAAAAAAAAGGGCTCTGGGGTTATTTCGAGCTCATTACAAATTCATCCGTCCAGCTCCCCTATAAAATCGTCTCCTTCTACACAATGAGACTCAAATAGGTTTGGGGATAAGCTGGTAATACCTAGGATGTATTTGAATTCATTATAATTATTTTTATACTTTTTTTTTTTAATGAATGGTCAGTTTATCATTTGGGGTGGAAAGAAAAAACAATATTGCAGCATTGGGAATCATAATAAAGATGTCAACGGAGTTAAAAAACTTTTGTTGACTGGAATTGCAATGTTTGTCTAACAGAAAATGTGTTTGATGTCCAGTGTTTTCTCTCCTTGTGGACAATATGGCCACTGTGCAATAAAGCAGATTTATTTGTATGAATATGCTGTGTTGTGTCAGCAAACGTTTGCTTCTTAATAGGCAGTGACATTGGAGTCATTCATAAACATAGCCATGCAGAGGCCAATAATGTGTTATAATTGAAGTGCAAATAACATGTTGCTTTTTCATTGGTTCTCATAGAACGTTTTAGCTCCTCTGTGCTGAGACAACGGCTTTGGCCTGGCATGGTGTGCATATACCACAGGCAGTAAACAACCTGTTGCTTGCCTTTGCTGTTTCAGATGTCACCTCTTCCTGTGTGTGTACTTAGCCTGCTGCCATGTGCAGCTCCTGAGGGCTGACGATCCCAGCAGTAGCTCAGGAAGTAGAGGACGTGTGGATAGGCCTCCGTGTTCTCCTGTCACTCAGCACTCTAGGGAACAGCCAAGCAGGCAGCCAGCCAGCCCCAGCCAGGCAGACCAGGGCCAGCACCAGGGCAGAGCTGTGTGTGTGTGTGTGTGTGTGTGTGTGTGTGTGTGTGTGTGTGTGTGTGTGTGTGTGTGTGTGTGTGTGTGTGCGCGCGCGCGCGCGCGTGCGTGCGTGCATGTTGGGGGGGGGCACACAGACCTTGTCCTGGGCTCAGGGCTCAGTTAAAGCCCTCCCATCATACTTTAGAGCAGTGGTTCTCAAACTTTGTCATGTCAACGACCCCCAACATGATATGTATTTGGCTGCGGACCGCCCCATCTCAAAAATATTTTGTGCCAGGGATTCTTCAAAAGTAGCAGATCTACAAGCTCATAGCATGGCACGCTATGAGCGCTATGAGCTTGTATACCTGCTCTTTTTGAATAGCCAAAGTATGAAATAAAATGCTTAAAGTGGTTAAAATTATTGTGACGCTATATTAACAAATTTAGCTGGGGACTCCCTAGTACCCCCCCCCCCCTCAAGGACCCCTGGACCCCACTTTGAGAACCAATGCTTTAGAGCACGATCCAGGTATTTTTGTGCAAGGAATGACTTCATGTGGTTGACCATTGTTGCTATCCATAAAAACACCACATAGCCTCCACATTTTGATGGCTTGAGAATGAGATTGTATCGCTGCTGTAGCTGCTTTTGTTGTAAGGAAAATGAAACTGCCGCCGGCACTTTCCAAGGAGTGTTATCTTTCCAAAAGCACCTTTTACTCTACTCTATCTGTCTATACTGTATAGTTGCGTAGTTTAGATTCTAGATAACATGATGCTATCTGCGTAGATATCAACTGAGGTAACAGAAACCCTATGTTGCCATAGAGTTGAATAGGCATCCCTTGGGCTTATTTGACAACAGGCCGAGTGTTCAGGTGAAACAACACTAGTGATCTAATCCAACCGTTTATTTCCTCTGCCAGGCCACTCCCACTGAGCGGACCTCAAACGTATGAAAGCGTAGTCATACAACAGAGGACTCACACAGTAAACCCACTGGACCACTACAGTCACCATAGGGTGTTCTGACACATGACGTGTTCAAATGGAAGCCTGTTGGTGAGAATCCCACATGTGCTGACCACTTCCCGTTATAGTTCAAAGAAGAAGCCCACAGTTTGGCCTCTGCAGAGGGGACATAAGGGAGACATGCTTGCAACCAGTGGCCCATAGACCCTCCTGAGGCTTGGGCAAGCCAGCAGGCACTCTCCCCTGCCCTGGCCTAACCCCTGACCTGCCACCTTGCTGTCACCAGGGGTCTGGGGCAGCCAGATGGACACACAGAGCGGAAGCATGAGGTGAACATATGCCAAAGTGACCAGAGGTGCAGCTTTCTAGTGTAGGGAGAGTAGAATACAATGGGATGGTTGAAGTGGATGTTTTGACAGTCACAAGACAGAGAACTATATATGTATGTATGTATGTATGTATGTATGTATGTATGTATGTATGTATGTATGTATGTATGTATGTATGTATGTATGTATGTATGTATGTATGTATGTATGTATGTATGTATGTATGTATGTATGTATGTATGTATGTATGTATGTATGTATGTATGTATGTATGTATGTATGTATGTATGTATGTATGTATGTATGTATGTATGTATGTCTGTGCGTGCGTGTGTGCATGCATGCGTACGTGCGTGCGTGTGCGTGTGCGTGCGCGTGTGTGTGCGAGACATGAGCTGTGTAATCTCTAACCATAAATTATGCTGCAGCGTGCGCCTGACTCGGATATTGGGTATGGATGATGGCTGATGTGTTTCAGCATGGAGCGCTCACAGACAGACAGGCGCCTAAAATAGAACTAAACACAACTTTCTCTTCTCTCCCACACGTCCTACTCTCACCCCTTGTGTGTTACTGCTACTCTCTCTCTCTGGGCCTGTGTTTCCTCAGTCAGCGAGTGCCTCCTCCTCTACAGGCTGTCTGTGCTCTGTCCTGCCTGGGTCCTCAGAGGAGCGTGTTGCCACAGCGTACCGAGCAGAGCCAGTCTCAGCCCGCCACCAGGGCCCACATAGCCTCTAACATTCCTGGACTCACAGCCAGAGAGGGTGGGGGTTGGTGGGTGGGGGTGAGGAGGCTAGAGGTGCTGTGCATGATGCACACCAGTCCTGGGTGTGATATGATATGATTTAGTTTCTCCAGTGGCTGAGAAATGAACCACGCTTTAATTATTAATGTGTCTGTTTCTTATGTCGTCACCAGATAGACTGGATGATATCTGCTGCTCTGATGCTGCGGGGGGTCAGATTTGCTCTGCTCCGGATCAAAATGCTCGCAGATGGAAAAAACAGAATGGGAGAAAAAGAAGACACTCATGAGACACAGTGAGAGAGAGAAGAAAGCAAAGAAAGAAAATCCCTTACAACAGCACAAAGAGAAAATTATCTCTCCAGCTGCCTGTGCATCAGGAAGTCTCTCCCAGAGCGAGGCAGCTCTGACCGGCCTGATCACAGAGGCAGGGCAGGAAGTCCCACAAAAAGACAGGAAGTGAGCACCAGCTCCAGGAAGTGAGTTTTTTGCAGCTTTGGCTCCACGAAGTCTGGAGCCCTGAAGGGAGGGAGGGAGTGGGGGGGAGCCCAGCTGAACACCAGAGTGTGTGAGAGAAGGAAAAAAGTGAGGGAACAACACAGTGGGACAGAGAGAGAGACAGCAAGATGATGAGGGCGTAGTGACTGCAGAGACAGCTGTCTCCACACAGCCAGCTGTGTGTCATTTAGTGAGCTCTTATAAAAATGAGACTGGCACCAGGGAGTGATGTTCCCGATGCTGTGGCGCCAGCCGCTCTGCTTCAAATGGCAGCGAGTGCCACCACCGACTTCCTCTCAAACCTACACAGACACGTTCACACACAAATGACAGAGCACAAAAAAGCTCACTTCAGCACAAGTAAATACAGGCTTGTGTTTGAGTGAGGCACATTTTCATCTGAGCTGCGTATATATACCATATCCATGCTAGCCCATCAATAGAAATGTAACTCTGCAGTTACAATGATAGAAACCTCAGTACCTCTGTGAAGCAAATCGATTTGATGATGTGATGAATATTTGATACTGCAATTCGACAGTATTGGGTCAAATGCAGTGTAACACATTATGTAGACACACACACACACACACACACACACACACACACACACACACCTGTGTTCACACATTTACTCACTAAACCTACTGTTTTGCATGTAAATAGAGTGCGTCACTGTCGCTGAGGAGGCGCTAACTCCCTCCGCACCTGGACTCACTGCTGCTCATCTGCATAAAAAGAGGGAAAGGGGGGGGGAGAAACTCTCAAGGACAGAGAGGGAGAAGTGGAACAGCAGAGGTGTTAATAGGATAAGGCTTGGTAATTGTGTGGTACTTAGTCGACAATTGTCATCGCCTGACCTCAGGCATAACATATGACGCTGCATTTGAATTTCAGTGACTTCTGTAAGAGGTCACATGTCAGTTACAGTGATGGGGATGTGTTTTACATCGCAGTGCATACACACCCTCCCACCCAAAAAAAAAAACATCTCTGGATTTCACATGCTTACATTTTCGGCGTGGTAATGCTTGTATGTTCGTCGATGCTATAAACACACAGTCATAAAACTCAGGCCGTGAAACCACATCTCAAAAAGGGCCTTTAAGAGGTTTCCAAACGTCTGAGACCACTTTTCAGAGTTTTGTAAATAGCTTGAAAATATGGCAACATGCTACAAGTTGGAACCTGCAAACGTGGATAAGTTTACATTATGCCAGCTTGGGGTAAATAGACTGCATGACTGATATCTTCATGTCCTTTACCTTCAGACCGTTTCTATTCCTGCGTGATAAATGATGAAGCAGAACACCACGTGTTCTCAATTTGCTATCGGAGGCTATCAGGGCCTGACAACACTATCTACTAGGACCTTGTAAAGGTCAACTCCCACATCCAAAAACCCCTCCAAACTCCCAATTGCCTTTCAGATGGTGACTCCGACATCTTGGAGTCAGCACGGGGTGTACAGTCATAACATTGGGGTTGGAGTCTTCCAACAGACACAATTCAGCACAGCTTTAAAAGCAAACGCTGATAATATTCAAAATGATCGCTGTCATCGTGTGCCGAGAGAGCGAGTGCTTCTGGCCCCTCGCCGTTCAACTCAGCGCTATATTTGGTCAACTCTCCTGCCGTTAAAATGACTTCACCAGTGCAATTTTAGTTAAGGGCCTGTGTATGTATATGTGTGTTTTTTTAGTCTAATTTTCAGAAAACTCTGTGATCACCTTGCAATCGCGTTCCACAGGCCTTTCACTGGCAGCACAAAGAAAAGGGTGAGAGGGGGGGCATTAGTCCACAAGAAAAGGCCCAGCTTTGGTTCCTTTAAGAAAGCAGAGGTTTAGCTCTTTCACTTCCACTGCATTGTTATGCTAAAGCCCAGCTTGGGAATAAGAGTGAACCATTAGCATCTGAAGAAGAGCCAACATCTGAGAGAAACATGTCTTTAGGCCACACAGAAAAGAATCCATGCTGTCTATCCCTCTCAATTTCTCATTCTATCACTTGTTCCTCATTCCTCTCTATTCCAACGCCCATTCTCTTTCCCCTCAATTTCTCCTGGTGGCTCTTTTGCCGCGAAGAGAGTGAAGAGCTAATGGAGGGGTGGGTGGGGGTGTATTAGGAATTCATCAACTTGAGACACATCTAGATCAGTAGTTGTCAACGTGGGGAACAGGGACCCCCATTGGTCATTGGAGGGGCTCCATTGGGTAACCAAATTATTAATTTGACTAAACTCAATTGACTGGAAATTACTTTAATGCAATACTTACACGCGCACGCAGCACGCACGCGCGCACGCACGCACGCACGCACTCACAGTGTCATCATATATGACACTGAGATTCTATTCATTCACTGATGGTTGTATTCATGCAACAGGACATGCATTGCCCACATACTGTATAGTTACTGTTGGGCCTAATGAGATATTGAGATCTCAATATTTCAACATATCATGTTTTGTTTTGAAAATTAAAGACCTACATATAGTACAGTGTCACACAAAAATAGCAAAAACAGCAGATCGATAAGCTCACAAAGTGTTGCGATGCATTGTATAATCTGATCTTTTTAAAGTGAAAGTGGTTAAGTCTATCAGTGGGTTTTATAAATATTGACTCAATGAACAAAAGTATTAACAAGCACTGGTGGGCCTGGGCCGCGGCGTGGCGGTCCTGGCTCCCTAGGCTGCAATGCCAGCCTGACAGCGTGTCGCGGGTTCGAGTCCCGATCCCAACAACCTTTGCTGCGTGTCACTCCCCATCTCTCCCCATTTCCTGTCAGTCTACTGTCCTATAAATAAAGGCATAAAAGCCCCCCCAAAAAACAAAAAAACAAGAGCTGCTGAATAATAACTACTATAACTTGGATCGATTGGAACACAGATCCTTTTTTTTTCATTTCCTACACATACATACTACAAGTACACGTTTTGGACATACAAGGTTTCCACCGACAGTGACGATATTGTGCGTGTTGAGCCAGCCCCTCATAAGAGTGTAGGTCTGTTGTAAATACTGTGGTCAGAACATTGGCCTGGTCCTGGATCAGCTGAGCTTGGCCTGCTCCTCCAGGTCCCGAGTCAGGGGGCAGCTGTGGGATGACTCACACACACACACACACACACACACACACACACACACACACACACACACACACACACACACACACACACACACACACACACACACACACACACACACACACACATGCACACGTCATCCTGGGTGGAAGCCCACAGAGGCTCACTGGACCCGAAGTAGACATGGAGTAAGTTGAATCTGAGAATACAAACACATATGCATGAGCACGCACACACGCGCGCACACACACATGCGCGCACATACACACACACACGCGCGCGCACACACACGCGCGCACACACACACACACACACACACACACACACACACACACACACACACACACACACACACACACACACACACACACACACACACACACACACACACACACACACACACACACACACACACAGAAACCTAAAAATGCTGAGTCACTGGTTTCACAAGTAAGCTGAGAAGGTTTATCATCATAACATTGCTGTCCTGGCTGTCTGACGGGGCAGTGATGGACCAACTGATAACAGCAGCCACAGCAGTGTAGATGATAGTTCAACTGACTAAAGGCTAGTTCATAATAATACTTCCCACTACCTTGTAGCTTGACCAAAATAATAGCATCTTCACTGAGCAACATGTTTATATAACAAATTATAAATCAGGCCTAAAATTGCATACAATGCGCAGACTCGTTCAGGGACGAAAACAAAGATCAAGATGTGCACCTGCCTCCACCACCACCCCCCAACCCCCACCCACCCTCTCTCTCTCTCTCATCTGTCTCTCTTCCATGCATGGTTCAGCCAGCATGGTAAGAAGAAGAAGGGCTAGAGGGTGGACGTTTCCAAGGACAGGGAAGATGTTGTGAAACAGTATTGCGCATATGGTCTGCACAGCTGCAGAGGGAGTGAATCGCTTCATGTGTAACAGGATGAGTCACCAGTAGAGTTCCTCAGAACTAGAATCACACTTTAAGCTCTCTCTCTGTCTCCCCCTCCCTCCCCTCTCTGTTTCGCTGCCTCTGTTTTCCATGCCTCGCCTCTTTTATCGCAGGTGCGAGCAGTGAAGTAAGCTGACTAGATTATACACACATGCTCACACACAAATGAGGGCTCACACACACACACACACACACACACACACACACACACACACACACACACACACACACACACACACACACACACACACACACACACACACACACACACACACACACACACACACACCTACAACCACAAACATCTGTGCGCTCACACACACACACACACACACACACACACACACACACACACACACACACACACACACACACACACACACACACACACACACACACACACACAAACACACACACGCACACACACACACACACACGCATTCCACTGCTACCACAATGAACAATGACGGATCCATCCAAAGTCTCTTCATTGGCATGAGATCATGTGACACATATAACGCACATCGCTCACACACACACTTCCTCTCTCTCCCCCACTCGCACAGGTGGCTGACTGCGGCAGCCGGCACAACATTCCTGCTCAGTTGTTAAGTGACATCTCCTCTGCAGAAGTGTCCTCATCCTTGTCCAGGAAAACGGGATGAGTCATGGAGTTTTGTGAGAAACATCAGACATCTAGATCAAGTGAAGAAAATATGGTTCTCATTGGGACTTCAATGTAGCTTCCAATAGAACTGATGCACCGTGGCGGCTGCTTGCATCAGACACATCTATGACGTTGACATAACACGCAGCATTCATTTCACTCTGCGTGTTAAAGAAAGTCCATTTGTACTATTTTTACACTGTTAGAGTTAAAGTAACACTGAGGATTTCACTGTGTAATGATAATGGGAAATTGTATTCTGGGTATCTGGGCTTCTGTGATGAATAGAACCATGTTATTTTACAAAGCACACTCTCAATCCACAAGTGAGAGAACAGGGTATTGTAATGAAGAAAACATGGTGATAATTGGGGGCCACCAACTGCCTCGTTAAGCAGAGACTACCAACATCTTTATCTGTCACAGGCTCAAGGTTATAAATGCTGAATCAACAGCATTAGACTGCATCTTTAATGCTAATAGAATAGCTAAACCCTTTGCAGAGGTGAACTGGTCTGGAGTGTCCTTTAGGGCAGCAGTGTTATCCAGGGTCCCTAAGGACCGTCCACTGTGTGGCTCTGTGTGGTCCAGCCCCCCCAGGAGAGAGGCCTGGGGTGGGGGGGGGGGCTTCTCTAACCCCTTCTACTCCTTGTCCTCCTTTGATATCAAGGAGTACTGGAATGGAGGAACCGCGCAGAGAGGGGTGCAGCAGGGTGGGGCGAGGGGGGTGGGTCTTGGTAGTTGCCAAGCGAACGCCATATGGGCAGCTCACTGGTGTTACTGGGGGCCCAGGGCAGTTCCCAGAATTCACATGATAATGAAGCCTGGGGCCATTCAGAGCAATGGCCTAAAGCTGGGTCTAAGAGCTTTTGATAGCCCCCAGCAGCCTGTAGGCCTGCCCACCCCGCGCCCAGCCAGCCTTCCTGCCAGGCCCAAACCACCTGTTTGATTTTCCCAGGGCCCTGCCATAGTAGAGAAGAGAGGAGAGGAGAGGAGAGGGGGGAGAGGAGGGAGAGGAGAGGACGAAGCAGGGGGAAAGGAGAGGGGGGCAGAGGAGAGGACGAAGCAGGGGGGAGTAACGGGGAGGACGGGAGGGGCAACGGAGGAATGTCTGCCTCTTATTTTGTCATTGAGTGTGTACTTCCCATTCACTTCCTCTTTATAATCCTACAGCGCACCCCTCACGTGCACACATGCACACATGCACGTGCGCGCGCACACACACACACACACACACACACACACACACACACACACACACACACACACACACACACACACACACACACACACACACACACATCGAGGGAGTGCAACACACACACACACACACACACACACACACACACACACACACACACACACACACACACACACACACACACACACACACACACACACACACACACACACACACACACACACACACACACACACACGCTGACCGACCCATAGCCTCTCCCCTTTTGTTAGCTCCCTGAAACAATCCCGGGGAGAAGAATGAAGTTTAAAAAGTAGGGCACCTTCTGCTGCGCACAAAGTTTCACACAGACACATTCCTGGAAGTGAAAAGCAGGCCGCTGTCTTAGCTGAGTGTTACTCAGTCAACGTGGGAACGAGAGGGGCATCGTACCTAGCAGACTGGTGGTAACAAGGCCCGGGGGGGGGGGGGGGGGGACATAACAGGAGGGATGGGAGAGAAACCAGGGGAAGGGAATGAGGCTTGTTGGGCTTGTGGGGGGTCTGTGTTTACATTCCTTTATGGTGAGAATGCTTGATGCACAGCCGTAATACATGGACAGACCAGGCAGATGGCCCCATGCTTGGCGTAAGCTTGATTTGTACTTGTGAAAAATAGCAGATCTACAAGCTCATAACGTGTCGCACACAATGCATTGTGAGCTTGGAGATCTGCTCTTTTCGTTACTTGATGATGCCCAACCTAGTGTAAATCAGGCATTATTGTATAAGCACATTTATTCATTTGTTGCATGAGTGTTGAATGGTACACCTGTATCACACTGACAAAACCCTTGGGAAAACATGTGATTTCAATGTAACAAAATCCCATGAATAGGCTATATTATATTTATATTATATACAATTTATATTATGATCAGATAATCAGCTGCATATGGGGTATTCCTCTTTAGTTCGTGGGACACTTCCTGTTGGGTAAATCACATGACCTCATTTGAAAGATGCACCACACACTTCCTGGTTTAGCACACAGGTGTGCGGGGGATCCTGCATGCTGAAAGGCCACTTCTAGTTCCCGGCGGTGAGGCGGGGCAGCGTTCCTACAGTTTAACCTGAAATGTTGCCTTGCTGAGGGCTAAACACCTGCACTCCACTCCCTGGGCTGCGGCTGTGAGAGTCGAATGGTGGGCGGAGGATTGATACGTTGGAGCTGCTTGTACTAAACCACCTCCCTCCACCGACCAGTGTCTCTGGTTACTGCAGTCCCCTGGCTGGGGCTGTTTTCTTTTTAACACTTTTATTCAGGTCAGGTGTGGGGAGGAAGTCTGCATAGAACACAAAACAATAACCTGCACTGTAGGGCCTATTGATTGTGGTCAGAACTCACTCTCTCACTCTGTCTCACACACACACACACACACACACACACACACACACACACACACACACACACACACACACACACACACACACACACACACACACACACACACACACACACAAACACACACCTATTGCACCTGTTGCACCTGCGCTGCCTTCTCAAAGACACATGAATAGAGATACAGATTCCCACACCCAAGAAAATTAACTTCCCCCTTGCAGTGGTTCCTCTTCCATACAGCTTTGATAAATAGAAACAACAAACAAGAGAGGAAACTTGAGCAGGCTCAGATCGCAACTCAGCCGCAGGAAAGAGAGTGCTAAGGTGGAATTTGGTGTCAAGAGCATCAGGAGAGAGAAACAACAACTCCCCGAGGCCCAAATAACATGATTATACCCACTGCACAATCAAAACAAAAGTGGTGGGCCCAATCTGTTCACTGTCAATGGCTGCTCTCATTTGTCAAGCCCATCCAAGAGGTTGGTTCTCAGGCGACTTGCACAATGCCCAGTGACAAACAGGAGGGCTCTCCTTTTAGCCCTGCCTGCCACCGGGAAGCCCATCTGAAGTATTAATCTTTGGGTGGAAGAGTGGAGGAGAGGGCTCAGCCTGGCCCAGCCATTGTCCCCAGGCCTAGGGCCTCTGAATGGGGCTTTGTCAGCTCCCCAGCTGCCACTGTCCAGGCTCCATCTTTAGGCTTTGGCTCCCATGTCCCCTGGCCGTGCTGACTGGACGCCTCTGTGCAGCTGTGGGGATGTGTGTGTGCGTGAGTGAGAGAGAGAGAGAGAGAGAGAGAGAGAGAGAGAGAGAGAGAGAGAGAGAGAGAGAGAGAGAGAGAGAGAGAGAGAGAGAGTGAGTGTGAGTGTGAGTGTGTGTGTGTGTGTGTGTGTGTGTGTGTGTGTGTGTGTGTGTGTGTGTGTGTGTGTGTGTGTGTGTGTGTGTGTGTGCAGCAGAACAGAGAGAGTGAGGTCAGGTGACAGACCATTCATCTCACAAACACAAATACATGGCTTTCCACGGGCCTTCACCAATCATTTCAACACAGCACATTCAGATACAGGGGGAATCTTCGCACGGCCAGAATCACTCCATATTTTTGTCATTTGAATAATTTGTTTGACTTTTTGTATAGCAGCATTTCTATTCTCACAACATACAATAAAGGAAGCTAATGTAACTGCATCTGTATACTAGCTTGAGCACAGCATAACTCAACATGGATGATGACGGTTTCCATCCAGTTGTGCTGTGCTTCACGAGGCGTGTCCAAGCAGAGTGAAATCAGTGAATAATAGCATGAAGACTGCTGGAGGTGATCTGATGGTTTCACATTGTTTGTCCTCCAGGTCCCTCCCTGCTGTTGGGGCGCAGCTGGTCAGCAGCAGTGGGCCCTGTCCCCCTGTAGGCATCCACTGGCTACCAGCTGAGAACAGCTGGTCCCTCCCACCCCACCCAACCAGAGCCAGTGGAACTGGCCCCTGTTGAGCATCCTGGAGAGGCCATATATGTCTGCCACACAAGCACTATTCACAGATAGATGGGCCTGCTAATGAAGAGGCCTCATTAAGCTACATTTACAGGTTCTATAGAGGTGGACCTATTGTTGAGTCCATGACAGGAACTATAGCCATATCGCTCTCCAACACAATAGAGCACCTAATCAGGTTTTATCGCCCTGTGACGATGGCTCCAAAAACTGTCCCGCGGCGGCCTTCGGATGCTAACCTTATGTCAAGTCGCTCCTTCTGCCCTCCCCACTGTGTGAAGTCAACGCCACAATGTTACAGAAGTGAACAAGAGGAAGATACAGAGGGGAGGGGTGAGGTGGGGTTGTGGGCTGCGCAGGAAGAAGGGGGTCGATGTCCAGTGGACGGAAAAGGGGAGCCGTGTGTTATTAGATTTGCAACAAGTCGTAACACTGTCTCCCATTGTCTGTTTCACCTACCCTGCCAACCCCCCAAACCCCTGACCACAGAGAACACCACCCAACACCCCCTTTCTCGACCAGCCCCACCCCGACCCCCACACCCACACCCCCCAGCTAAAGCTCTCTCTCCAGGCAATTGCCACTGGAGTGGAAAGTATTCCAGAGCACAATGCCTATGCTCTCAATGGGTGCTTTAGCATGCCACCAGTGCGCTGTCACCAGCAGATGGGGAGCTAATTAGAAGCCATTAAAGGGCTTTGATAGTGTGTGTGGGAACCAGGCGGAGGAAGATGGCCATAGGGGTGTAAAGGAGGGGTAGTTTTGGGTCCGGTGACTGCACACACACACACACACACACACACACACACACACACACACACACACACACACACACACACACACACACACACACACACACACACACACACACACACAAGCTGTTGGTGGGGCAGAGAGAGAGCAGGCTGTCCTCATGAGGGAGAGGAGAAGCATCCGTCCTGCTGGCTGCACCAAGGACAGAGTGAAGGACACCTGTGAGGTTTCAAGGATGTCTGTGAGACTATCAGATAGAGATAGTGTTCCAGTAACCTGCCCCTGGCTCTCTCTCTCTCTCTGAGGGGAGGGCACCCACAGAGGAAGAATACCCACAGACAGCGAGGCTCCAGCAGGTCTGATGACACATCTCTGAACCGGGGCTGGGCCCGTCAGCCCACAGGATGTGACTCCCCACTGGACCACAGTCATTACAGAGGCTGGGCTCCCCCAGGCCAGGGCACAACAGTTACCACAAGGACTGGAGCCGGCCACTCACAGTAAAGCTGATGGGTGACGGCAGAGCGGACACCGGACTTGCTGCATAACCTACCCCCCCCCCCCCCCCCCTCCCCCAAAGCCCATTCCAAGACCGCAAATGGGCTTTGTTTGGACCTTAGGAACCCCAAGTGTCATAGTTCAATCATTGCAGTGCACGCGAGATACAAGCGGGGAGTGGAGGAAAAGTGTTTGTACTTGACGCCACGCCCCTCCCTGTCCCATATGAGCCTCTACACACACCTGCACACAGGTGTGATCATTATCAAGCAAACAGGAAGAGCCTGACTGGGAGCTGGAAACTAATCCCACAGCTGCAGGGAGATGGCCTGAATGTGTGTGTGTGTGTGTGTGTGTGTGTGTGTGTGTGTGTGTGTGTGTGTGTGTGTGTGTGTGTGTGTGTGTGTGTGTGTGTGTGTGTGTGTGTGTGTGTGTGTGTGTGTGTGTGTGTGTGTGTGTGTGTGTGTGCGAGAAAACTTTCATGTGGTTCACACACAACTTCTAATAAAATTCCATAGCAGCCTCTTTCAACATAATATATGAAGAATCATACTCAAGTCAAATCATCTGCCAAAGAAACAGCTTCATTAGATCCACCACTATTGTGGTTTTACGTGTGTTCAGGAAGTTGTATGAGTACAACTCATTGTCCCCCACCCCACCCCCAACCCCCGCCCCAGTAATAATAACAGCAGCAAAAGTGTGAAAGCATTACTGGAATGTCCTATTTCCTCTGAACAAAGTCCTGCACTAACTTTTCCCCCGATGCCTTCCTGTACACTGCTGTTGTGGAGCTATTTTCTATAGCGATAAAAGAACAAGAACGAGGGCGTATTAGCCAATACATTTCCTCTCCACCAACTGGCACCAAGTTCTACTGAAAACACCATTAAGGGAAGAAAAAAAGTTTTTGTGCTGGCGCAAAGATCGCCTATAGAGATATACAATGTTCTGATGGGAAAGAAAGAAAGAAAAAGGCGAGTGTTGCATTTCGTCTGTTTGATGGATGCAGGATGTTACTACATCGCTGATACAAACAGTAGCAGAATACTAGCTGGTCTTTACAGCCTGTTACAGTTGTAATCAATTTGACATTTAGGCTCCCGAGGGAAATGAATTCTATATCAGCTCCATCCACCAATGTCTGGAGAAGAAGGGGTTGTTTTGGGGATACGGGAGTGAGGGAGGGGAGGGGAGGGGAGTAGGGGGGGGGGGGGAGGTGTTGTGCCATTCTGTCAGTTAAAATCAGGAGCTAATATGTTTCACTTTTCTTTCCCCTCCTCTGTCTCTTCTCTTCCCTCTCTCTCTCTCCCCTTGCCTTGATGTGCTGTAAACAGGCTAAAAAGGGCCCAGCTGTGTGGAGTTATTGTTGGTGTCAGTAGGAAGTGCTGATAGCTTTTGCAGCTGAACAAAAGCTGGATGAGGGGAGTGGAGGGGCGCTCCAGACACTGTGGCTCCAGCCTAGATTCTCTCCCACAATCCCTGCACCGCACTCCCATTGTTCTGCCCACCCGGCCCTCCCTCCGCCCTGTCAGCTGCGACCTAGGACAGAGGGTAGAAAAAAAATCAAAGAAAAAAAAAAGAAAGTTTAAAAAAAAAAGTTTTTACAGGCTACCGCAACAGTTAGAAAGAAACAGTCCTCCATCGTAGTAAACTTTGTTACAAGAGAGCAATGCTAAAGTTATATATTATTGCAGTTATCTGTATATTCTCAAATCAGTGTAGATACATCATTATAGTTATAAGTTATAAGTCTAAGGAAACGATTATCAAAAATTGCTTTAAAGTTTTATAATTGTAATTATATTTTTTAATGTAGGCTATACAAGGATGGAAATTGCATGTTGTATGAGCCTTTGTGCATTATAATAAAAAATACCATAAGTAAAAAATATTCTGCAGAAAAAGTTGTTTTGCACAAAAGTGTATTTTTTGAAATTATAAAATAGTTTACAACAAGTAACCAGACATTGGGTGCATATAATTTGGGGTCTTGTAAAAGCAGGAAAACACACAAAAAAACATTATGATAATTGTTTATGAAGTTCTGAAAATAGTCTTGCAAACGCCAGGGGTAAGGGGAGTTTAAGATAGCCTGTGAAAATGCCATGTTCAGGAATGCAAGAATTGTCCTGCACATTTGTGTAAAAATGCGGCAGGAATAGCTTTGCCTTTTCAAAGCAGTCTCCCTCCCTCCCTCCCTCCCCATTCTTTTGGTTTAAGGACACTGTTCATGTTATAGCTGGTGACAATGGCCGTTTGCAGGTGCGCTGGGCGGTAATCTCATCAGAGTGATTTAAGGTGATAAATGAATGATGATCTCCGCAGCCAGTTTGTTCTCAGGGTCTGCGCGCTACGCAGGTGAATGGGGGAGTAGCGAGCCTCTTGTTTGAGGTCTCCATGGAGACCGCCCGCGCGGCGCCAGGCTGACAGGCGTCAAGGCTCGGATGAATGGGTGACGTCACCGCGCTGGCGCCTGCCAGTCTGCCTCGGCTTGTTTGGACAATCTGGAGGAAGATTCAGAACAGAGCAATGCAATTTCTATGTGCACACAAGGCTGAGCACACACACACACACACACACACACACGGAGAACATGTGAAGGAATCCGTGAAGTTGCTCACAGGGGCTTCGTTCACGAGAGGAAAAAGAGAGTCTGTGTTTTCAGAAAAAAGTGCAGTTTGTACGTATAAAGAGAGCTTTGAATGTAACTGTCTGGGCAGCCATATGTGAATGACAGTGCAGGAAATTGACTAAAATAATCAGCACACATTTCCTCGTGATTTTTGCAATGTTCCAAACTAATGCTTTAATAAACTGCGCTTTATTTTGTTTTGTATGCTTAGTCACAGTGTTGTTACACAACAAGTATAACAGATTAAATAAACAAAGATTGCATTTGCATTAGGACCTATACCCAGTTAAGCTAGCTTACTTTTTCCAAAACTGTTAATTACTTCTCTTAGTTTAATGTACCCATTATCACCCACACATCTGTGGTGCCATCCTTAATGGTGAGAGTCTAATCTAGGACGTGATGGTAATTATCATCAAGCATTCATCCTATTCATGCCTTCCCAGTTCCCATCCCACACACATTCACACACACAGGCTACATACCCATGCATTCACCACCCCTTGACTGTCCCCAGGCAATCTACACCTGCAGAGTCCCCAAGCCATGGACAGCTGGATTCCCACATATCAGCCGTAAAAGACACACATTTGTTTCCATTTGTAACGCCATCCCTCAAACAGATTGTAAATCTCGATAACCAGCCAGGCACTGCCATTGGCTGAGAAAACAGTTGTGAACCGCCCCACCAATACGAATGCAGCAACCCCATTGGCTCCTACCAGGCAAACAGGACGCAACCAGAACGCCCTCGAGCCTCTGCTTAACTATAAAGACGGGGAGGTTCACCCATGTGGATGTTTCAAACTGTCAACATTCCAGTATCAACATCTCCTCCGAGCGTAATAGGAGAAGACTTTGTTATCACTGTAACTTAAGCTACTTAAGGCTTCTCCCCACTATCATTTTATCCTCGGCATTCTTGGAAACTACACGTCAAGTACTCATCAAGATGAAGGTTGTTGGATCTACCTGCGCCCTGAAGAGCAACAAGGTCGGCGGCGAGGAGATGGTGCGCTGCCTGTCGGACCAGAGTCTGGCCATCACCAAGTGCAAGATCCCGCTGCTCGACGAGCAGATGACCGTCTTCCTCCAGGACATGAACAGCTGCTACAGCAAGCTGAAGGAGCTGGTGCCCACGCTGCCCACCAACAAGAAGGCGAGCAAAGTGGAAATCCTGCAGCACGTCATCGACTACATCTGGGACCTGCAGGTCGAGCTGGACGAGCCGGAGAAGAGTCGTCAGCACGCCGCGGGCAGCCTGCCTCGCACGCCGCTGACCACCCTGAACGCGGAGCTCGCCAGCATCTCAGTCGAGGTAAATATCTTCCATCAATGTATAGACTGTCTCGGTGAATTGAATTCTTAACACAACAAGTCAAGCCGGTGCCAGAAAGTTGTGCGTTAAAAGTTGCATAATGCCAGTGGTTCTCAAACTTTGTCAAGTCAAGGACCACCAAATTGATATGTATTTGGTCGCGGACCCCCATCTGAAAATGTTTTGTGTCAGGGATCCACAGAAGAGAAGATTAAAAATAAAAAATAAATGTGAGCTTGTAGATCTGCTATTTTTGAATAGCCATTGATTAATTGGTTAAAATTATTGTGATGCTGGGGATGATGATTAGCTGGGGACCCCATAACCTCCCCAAGGACCCCTGGGGGTCCCCGGACCCCACTTTGAGAACCAATGGCATATGCGTCATGCGTAACGATGGCACTGTCAGTTATGCATCCAGGCTATGCTTTGTAAACACTGTCCATGTATCGATGTCATGATGATGTTCTAAAAATCTGATGTTCTCTCTTTCCTTGCAGAATGGATGCTCGGACGACAGAATCATGTGCCGCTAGAATCCATGGAGCATCGTCTCATCATCATTCCACACAGCGAGCACTCTGAAGAAGAACGAACAAGGCTATTACCTGATGTGACTTTCAACCACATTTAAAAAAAGAACCTTGAACCGAGTATAGGGACGTTTCGAACTCCCATGCTATAGAAAATAACATTCTCTTATGGAGAGGATCTGTCACTCCAGGCCCTCGATTCATCCGAGGTCCTTTGGAGAAAAGACTGAGTGTCCAAATAGACTGGGTTAGCCGGGAGATCACGGCAGTTAGGCTTCCAGTGCAACATTATGCTTGTTGCTTGTATGTAGAGTTTCTAAAGAAAGCTAATATTTCTGCTACGTTTTTGTATCTTGTGTAAACAACCATGTAGTAAATTTTTTGAATTTTGTTAAAGGAAATTTACATTTCTCAGATTCCTGAGCGAAAGATCGTATTGTATATTACAATGTCACGTTATGTGAAAAGATATTGTTTCTTACAATGTACTTAATTGTGTTTTTATTAAAACAAGACAAAATATTTTTGAACAAGAATATTGATTCCTCTGAACTTTCTGTGTGTGTGTGTGTGTGGGGGGGGGGGGGGGGGGGGCGGTTACAGTGCAATATATATATATACATTTCTCCTCACATAAGGATTGTCCTGTTGCTTCATAGACTACAGCTATAGATGGGGTCATGGGGCTAAAGCACATAGTAAAAAATAAAAATCAATTATGGTAATGTGATTAGGCCTAATCTTGATATAAACTGCAGATTTGCCAAGTAGGCTATAGTCAATTGACTTAAGAGTGTAAAGAGGCTGTCAGCAACAGCTATAACCAAAGAATAAATGAAGCCAATTCATTGTTGCCTCATGAAACATAAAACCAAGGCTGGTGGCCCATAGTCATACCAGCTAAATTGGTAATTTGTTTTTGTATGGCTCATTAACGTATCAAATTACAAGAGGAAGTATCCGTTTAAAGTGTTTGGTCCAGAGATTTTGATAAATAGTGGAAATAATTAAAATGCCTAAACATCAAAATATGACAATTGCTATGCTTCTGCTATTCGTGACAAGTATTTATTCAAAAGGGCTACATATGACTGATAATTTATTTATATTTTTTAATGAGCCATTTTAGTTGGTGTATAAACAAAATAATGCATTTAGCGATGCACCTATACCAGCTATTGAGTTATTAGTTTAAAAGGTTGACCGTTTAGCCTATAGGCCAACTGCAAAACACTACACACATATTTGGAAATCAATGTAAATATAAAATAGCCTTAAATCAGATGCTTGAGTGGTCTTTCGGCAGGGCACGGGTTAAAATGGTTTGGAGAGGCAGCAATTCGTTCTAAGATTTATTCTGTCTCCCTGGTGCAATGTTTTTCCCATTTCCCTGCGGTGCGGTGCGATGCGCACAGCTGCAGGCCCGGCGTCGAGGCACGGCCAGTGTGTGATTGTGTTTGTGTGATAGCTTTGTGCCAAGGGCAGGGGAGGGCGGCGGGGCCCAGACTGAGCGGCGCCTCGGCACACCTGGGGAAGTTCAGGTTAAATAGCTCCACATTCCTCAACACACAGCTGATTGAAACATTAACAAACAGTAATCCACGAGCCAGGCCACAGATGGGCCGGGAACGCTGCCAAGAGAGAGAGAGAGAGACTCTTGCTCTCTGTTATAGATTCCCACACAGTACAGTAGTTATAAGCCTGCTATTAATATACTCTACACTTTTTTTCCTTAAAAAAAAGAAAAAGAAACCTAGGCTACAGTCTTTGGGTTCAACTCAGAGAAGCATAGCATATTGAAAAGCAGAAGTGTCGCATGTCATACACAATTATTTAACCTTTTTTTTATATATTTTTTTTGCTTTTCAATAAAACTTGTGTGGCATCTACAAATACATTTTACATAATATTCTGGTTGAGACATGACGTCTGTCAAATTAGGACAGGGCTACTGCGGTCTCCACACCTTAAAGTGCTATACATTTTATTACTGTTAAATCATGGTATAACGTCAGAAACATATTTTACAATTCTGCATGCCTCATTATTTTGTCTCCTTGCTGATGAATACAAGTCAATTGTATTCAAATTTCCCTTTTGTTAAATTGTTGTTGTAATGTAATGCCCCCTTGCGGCCGTTTCGAGAATTGCCATCTTCCATTGAACTAGCCTTCTTTATGGATAGCAAGGACACGCGTAGACAAGAGCGCCACCCTCTGTCTAGAGTGCCATTCGACATGTCGCTTGTAGCCTATTGAAGTCAATAGCGTTGGTCGGATCCAGAAATTAAGATTGTTGTCTCCGCCAGGCCGAAGGCGAAGGCCCCTGTCGAAGCCGCCAGGCCGAAGGCCCTTGTCCGTCAGTGTGTCAGTCCGTTCGTCTGTCAGCAGGAAAATCTCCGTCACCGTTGACCGATCGGCGTGAAACTGTGCACGCAGACTCATCCTTGGAGGCCAAGGAGAAACCTCTGCCCCACATTTGTAACATCAGCCTGTAAAATTACTCTTACAGATTTTGTCCAAACATCACGCAAATCGGTACACATTACCTCTATAGTAATTTGATCAAGAAGCATCGCTCATATTTTTCATATTCCACCGTGATTGGCTAATATTAAGCTTGCAGGATTGGCCCATTTTGAACAAAATGCCTCAAACCATGAACGCGGTGTCCGATTGCCATGAAATGTTGCACTTACATTCCCACTAGGTCAAGGATTGATTTGATTTGATTTTATTTGGATCTCTTTTAGCTGAGGCTAATCTTCCAAGAGTCCAGCAAGCAGAAATACAATACATTACATATATACGTACAGTGTACAATACTGATAACAATTACAATAAACATATTGCAACATACCATAATGTAAAAACAGTACCAATATACAGAGTTACACAATAAAAAGATGTAACTCATCTCACATACACACCTACTACTAGGCCTTAGGCCTGTTGCACCTAAGGGATGACCATGGATACCCATGGTGGACTATGCATGGCAGGGGCGTCCTCCTCCCTGAGCCAGGCCTAGACCTGACCGCATACCATTGTAAAAACTATTTATTACTATAAAAATAGGACACAGAAGAAAAAAGCACGAATCATTAAACAAACATCCAAATTATTGCAATGAGTTCCATATTTTGACCGCCCTAAAAATAAAAGATCTGCTTCCCATGATAGTTTTTATTTTAGGTATAACATAGTGGTTTTTGCATCTTGATCTTGTGTTGACCAGATGACTGTCACGAACTAATGTCAACCGATTCCTTACACTAACTGGCTTGTTAGACACATTAATCTTTGTAATCAGTGCAAAAGATTGCTGTCTCACACATTCAGATACTGTGGGCCATCCCATTATGCCTTGCAGTTCAACCGTACCAATTTCATATCCACATCTTAAGACCATTCTTGCTGCCCTGTTCAATGTGATCTGCAGTATCTTAATGTCTCCAAGAGCTGCATTGCCCCAGACTGCACAGCAGTAATTAATGTGACTATAAATCAAGCTATGAGATATTATTTTTAAAGTATCCCTAGGGAGAAGCCCTGCAATACGTACTAGGTCAAGGAAGAAATAACACTCACATTTTTCAAATCCCGGCCTCATGGTGGCGCTATAACAGGCAGATTCACACGTTTTGTCCGATTGTTGAACCATAGGTCATACAATCAAAATAATTTCCCCCTTGGATTCCATCATGACCACTCCCCAAATAAGCCACGGCCATTTCCACCTGACAAGTTTTCCGCCATGTTTTTTTTTTTTTTGCAAAACACACTTTTTGCTACAACTCCTAGTAGCCTACCGATTTTGTCCAAACCTCACTCAAATTGGTATACATTATCTCTGTAGTCATGTGATCAAGATGTATTTGTCAGAGTTTTCAGATTCTATTCCGATTGACTACTGATTGGCTTTCAAAGTTTGTTGAAGGGGCCACTTTGCACGACCTGCTAAAAGTAACATGGAAAATTGGCACACACACTCCCAGTAGGCCAAGGAAAAATCTCCACCGATCATGACACAGATTTTGTTACTTATGTGTTATCTTCAAAACACTTTTAGCTACAACTCAGATTGTCCAAAATTCACACAAATCGGTAAACATTATTTCTGGGGTCATGTGATCAAGATGTATGAGTTACATTTTTCAGATCCCATTCCAAGTGGCTATATGACCCAAAGTTTGCGGGCCCAGTGTAGGCAACCCTGGCGGAGACCTGTGCTCTGAGAAGCGCTTTCTATTTATATATCTCATATATCTATTTAAGTCTGACATTTATTAAAACAAGAACTACCAGACTGAAGAAGAATAGAGAGTAGTAGAACAATTTGATACTTGTGCATATGAGAGTTGGAGTTAGGCTACAGGTCTGACTTAACAGATTGCAATAGATACCAGATCATTTATATGTTATCTGATATAAATGTGCAACACAAATAAAAGCAAAGCACATAGCTATGTTCTGCCTTTTCTAAACAGAAAATGGTGTTAGAATTCTCAGAGAAAATTGACAAGCTACATCTCAAATTTTGTCCTGTGACATTGCACTAGTTGTCTAAAACCATGATTCTCTGGCATCTGACATTTTGTTTTAAGATGCACATATTGGTCATGGTTGGTATAGCCTCGACTTCCAGGCTTTTATTGTTTAGTTTTATGGTTGGTATGGGCGACTTGGTAGTATTAAAGAGGTTTGGCAAGAACTTAAGCCTAGTATTTGGAATCTTTAGTGGCAGTGAACAAGTAGGTCTGGCCAAAACTCGAAAAACATAATTTTGGGTGGCATGCACCTTTAAAGTCCCAATCCAGGTGACATACAGTACATAGGTTCATATTTTTGAGTTTCATTTGATGATAGTATTTGGAACAGTATTACCCCATCATACTGTATACAAGCATTAACAATAAACAACCCTACAGTCCCAAAATACATCAAATGCAGTTTGATTGGGCAGGACTTTTAAGGATTAAATACAGAACCAACAAAAGGACATTCTGGAGACAAAAGTGTTTAAATAGAAATTTGTATTTACATCAATATCAACATCGAGAGAAGAAAAACAAATCATCTGTAATATACATCCTATCCTGTAAAATGACAGCTTATCTCATTTCCAAGAAACCAAAAAACAGAGTGATCTCCAGCCTTAATATTTTTCTTTTGCACTTCATTTTGTGTCCAGATTTTGTTAACTTCAGGAAAATGAAGTTATTTCCTGAAAAATATAAAGGGATTGATTGATATGTAAAAAAAAAAAGAAAAAAAGAGAAAAGTATTTCATCCCATTGGTATTCGTCTTTCACAGCCAAAATCCTTAATTCTTCCAGATGTAGGACTTCTTACTACGTGGTTAGAGTTGACAGTCCTCATAGAACAGTACGGATAGCTTCCCACTGCCCCCCACCCCCGCATATGATATGTACCCATTTACCAGTGGCATAATATAATGTATGTAATAATATAAAATGTACACCAGCGATCTCAGAAACTATACAAAGATGTGGAAAAATATCTTTGGATTGTGCATGTTTAAAAAGGTAGATTTCTCAGTGAATTGAGAAGAACAGTCAAAGGAAAATAGAGGAAGGGTAAAAATACACTCCACAGCAACTGTTTGGTAGAGGAGGCAGAACGCTGTCAGGAACAGACCTGGCGGGATAGCCAGGAACGATGTGTTCCCATCCTCGTGGTACTGCAGACACGCACACATACACACTGCACCAACCACGTTCCAGCTCTCTCACTCACACACACACACACATCGCTGCGATGAATAAAATCCTCCATTATATTGAGGCTGTCCTGGCAGAGTTCACTTCTACAATCTATCAATATATGATAATATGAAAGCTCCAGCCTTCTATCCATCCGATACTTGTCAGTAATAAAAGTGTCTGATGAAAAGAAAAGGAGAAACCATGGTTGTTATCTTTTTTGGGACAGAAACAAAGTGTTTGAATTTACCAAACAAAAACCCAAGCGCCTGCTATATTTGTAAAGGTTAAATAAAACACAACTGAAAATCACCCAAAGCGGCATTGACCTATGAGCAAATACAACTTATACTCTGTGCAATAAAATGGGTCTATAAAAGCATGGATGATATATTTTGTAGCATATTTACAATTCATATTCACAGACAGGACATTTGTGACATCTAATACTGCAGTACCATTTCTTTGCTTGTGACAGGGATTATGTTGCTCAGTTTCAGCCTAAAAGCTGAGAGGCAAGAGTTTATTGCTCCAATCTGCATAACGTATAAACAACCTGTGTGCTTATAGCTTCCATTGACTTCTGTCAAAAATTAGGCGCATCCGAAAGGCTAAGAAGTGAAAGTGAAACCCATTGGTGTGAAGGCATTAAATCTCTAATAAGGCTGTAATATTTAAGAAATATTGCAACAATCCTTTTCCTTATAGAAGCCTCCAGGTAAAGTGCAGCCACAGCCAGTTGTACCGTAGTCCCAATCTGCTTGCAGCCACGCGGCTGAACACTGCCTGACAGTTCCATGTTGCTCACGCACAGATTATTACATGTGCACAGACATTGCCAGGGTCTTCTGTTAGTGCAGGGGTCAGAGGTCAGGCTAGTTAGTGAATCTGAGGAGGAGGGGAAGGCATCTCTTTATTTGTCCTTGTGGCCCAAGGTCTCCGAAAAGAAGCAGTCTGCTGGGTTGTCCCTGTGGTGTGATTTGGGTCTACTAGAGGTCTGGGATGGAGGGTGGGTGTGTGTTTGTTTGTTTGTTTGTTTGTGTGTGTATTTGTGTGTGTGGGTCCCCGAAACCCAGCTCGTCTCTTGCCTCACACTCCTCCGCCACAGCTGGGAAGACTCAGGATTCTACTGCCCTCTTCATAAGGACTCTTTCTGCCGTCAAGTGACACTCCTCAGCAATACTTCTGCAATGACAAATAAAGAGTGAGATACGTTTGAATAATCCTAAAAATATTCAAATGATAATATTAAATTCCTGCCAGAAATGCTGAATGTGCTGCTACCATCGCCATCCACCATGTCCATTTACTTATACATACAGATACAGTATATCTGTGATAGCCAGTATACAGTCCAATACCGGAAGGGCTCTATTTATTTGCTAGTCTGATAGTGTGACCCCTGTTGTTGCTAAGCAACAACTGAAACTCCATTTGAAGAGTGGCACTTTATAGTGATTGAAATACGTTTTATTTCTGGCACATGCACTTTGAGTAGAGAAAAGACAACAAGCTGTTGGCAAGGAACTCAAACAAATGACAATAGAATCCAATGCTCTGAAGAGATGTTTGAAGTGTTTTTCTTTCCTTTCTTTATTGTTCAGAGCAGGATTATAACATGGTGTCAAATCAATCACTGCCCATGTCCTCGTTATGTACCTGATCAGGTCCCATGGGCATTCGGCCCATTCCCATGGAGTTCATGCCCATTTGGCCCTGCATCTGTCCTGCTCCTGGCCCACTGACGGGCCCGGGACCGCCCATGGAGTTGTTCATCATCATAGATCCAAACTGGCCCTGGTTGCCCTGCTGGGGGAACTGCTGCTGGGGGTAGGCACTGGACAAAAAACAAAGAAGGTATTAGAAATACATCAGATACAGTATATCCACAAAAGAAAATATGAAGTTAATATGCATGAGGGAAGGTAATGCAGCGTAAGTATTCCAGTGCGGCAGGACTTTGTGTTTTTTGTATCCCCGCTTGGGGCGGAAGGCAAGGGATTATTTTGCTACCACTCCTACAGATTTTGTCCAAACCTCATGCGAAAACGGTACTCATTATCACTGTGGTGAAGTGATCAAGACCTATCTGTCAGATGTTTCACATTCCAGTCAGAATGGCTACGATTGGCTTCTAATGGTTCCAGCGGAGTGGGTGTTTTGCACAAAATGCCACAAATCATTAACAGTGTGTATGTGAAATTGCCGTGAACCTTTGCACGCACACTCCCACTAGGCCAAGGAAGAACTGCCACCCTGAATTATTTTAATCAGCCTCATCATGGTGGTGCGATAACTGGTCAATCCACATTTGAGCCCATTTCCGCCTACAAGATTAACAAATCCTACAGATTTGGTCCGAAACTCACCCAAATTGGTACACCTCATCTCTGCCATGTGATTAATATGTAACCGTCATATCTTTGAGATTCCATTCTGATTGCCTTTCAAATTTCCGGGGGGGGGGCTCATTTTGCACAAAATGCCACAAATCATGAGCGCAGTGTCCAGTTGGTGTGCAATTTTGCACGCAGTTAGCCAGTAGGACAAGAAAGAACTGCCACCCCACTCTCAACTTACTTGTTGCGTGGCATGCCACCCTGTGGCCATGCCACGCAACCCTGTGGCTCATTTTGCACAAAATGCCACAAATCATGAGCGCAGTGTTCAATTGGTGTGCAATTTTGCACGCAGATAGCCAGTAGGACAAGAAAGAACTGCCACCCCACTCTCAACTTACTTGTTGCGTGGCATGCCACCCTGTGGCCAGCCCTTCATCTCAGCAGACTGGTACATAGGTCCTCCCTGGGGATGGGGATTGCCCGGCATCCCTGGCATCATGGCATTCTGAGGAGGGCCTCCCATTCGCCCCGGTATCATGTTGCCTGGTGGGCTGCCTGGACCAATGAATGACGACTCCCCCTGCTGGTTCATGCCTGCACATGCACAAAGAGAGCACAGTCTTACACACTGTAACGTGGGATGAATAATTCACATGGAAATTGTACAGTACATTCTAAGGTAGGTTAATATTAAACAAAGATGTATACACCAATTAAGACACAAAAGAGGAAATATGCCATAGGTTCACACAGTCCAAGAGGTGCTCACTGGAGGCTGTTGTATCAGAATTTAGTAGATTAAAAAGCCTAAAGTATACTGAAAAAAAGTGGTGTCTTACCATAATTGCCCCCATAGTGTAAGGCCTGTTGTCCAGGCTGGTTCATTGGGGGACTACCCATGGGGTTATCCATGCCTCCTGGAGCTGTGACATTAGGTGGTGGGCTGAAGCCTCCAGCTGGCCCCTGGCCTTGCTGCTGCTGTTGCTGCTGTTGTTGTTGTTGTTGTTGTTGTTGTTGCTGCTGCTGCATCAACATCATCATTCGCTGCCTTCTTAGCTGCATAGTCATCATCTCCCTGCTGCGCTGAGCAATCATCTGGGCGTTCAGGAAACCAGGCTATGGAGGAACATGAGCAGTTCACAGATCAGCTACTTGGTAAAAAAAACATTTGACCTGTGAGACATTCAGCCGATTGTCTTTTCCAGAGCTTAACTGTAGAATAAACTTTGAAGTATTTACATCTGCTTTTACTTAAGAGTGTGTGGATGTGTATTGCATTACACATCAGGGTGTGGTGACTACATACCTGACCACCCATGCCAGGTTGTTGCATGCCAGGCTGCATGCCAGGCTGCATGCCAGGCTGCATGCCTGGGCGCATGGCAGGGTTTCCTCCAGGGGCAGTTTCCATCTTCATGCCCTGTCGAGTCTGGTTCATAAACTACAAGACAAATATACAAGGTTCAATTTGACACGTGCACTGATATTTCCCAAACAAGCATCATTTACTGATGACTTTTAAAGCCATGAATGGACAGGCTCCAAGTTATATCTCAGACATGCGGACTCCTTACGAGCTTGTGCACAGCCTTAGATCCTCAGGTAAGGCTCTCTTGGTCGTTCCCAAAGCCCGCCTCATTACAAAGGACGACGGGCCTTAAGTTCGGACTGCTAGGCGTTGGAAAAGCTCTACCTGAGGATCTACGGCTTGTAAAATCAGTGCTGTCTTTTAAATAAATTCTGAAAACTCACCTCTATGTTTATTTCACATTTCTGTGTTTTTTGTTTTAAATCATGCCATTTTATTCCCTGATCTTATGTTGTAGTGTTTGGAAATGCGCAAACAAATAAATTCATTATCAGTAGCTAACCCAGCTAACAAACAATGGATTCTGAGATCAATCACCTGCTGCCCTTGTAGTCTCTGTTGTAACTGCAGTCGGAGGGGCTTGGTGGCGTTCATCATGCGTGGTCTCATCATGTTGGCACGGGGGTTACCCATGCCGGCGATGCCTGGGAAGCCTCCCGGCTGGCCCATCATGGGGTTGAAGCCTCCAGGAGACTGGCCCTGCATTGGGCTGCCACTGTAGTTGGCCTGCATACCCATGGTGGAGCCACCAGGGGGGCCAGGGTAGCCCTGGCCATACATGGGTTTCTGGTCCATGCCCATGGAGGAGTCAGGCCCTGGAAAGGGCTCTGATGGTTGACCCCGAACCTGCGGTTGGTCCTCACGCCCCGGACTCTGTGGGTTGAAAAAGTCATGAATCAGGCCAGTTCAGTTCCACTCCCGAGTTTTAAAGTGAAAAAATGGTCTTGCATGACAATTCCTAAATGGATATGCTTTTCTGAAATGTCCTCTATTATCAATATGTACAACTACCCATTAGGTTACCTGTACTATAGAACTATATACTGTATATAGCATCGGTTTTGTCTAGTACCTGGCTCACAAGGTCAGGGATGCCCAGGGCTCTGTCGATTTCCTCCAGAGCAATGACATCAGTGTTGTTGAGCAGAGAGTCAAGTTGGTCCAGCAGCGCACGTTCGTCACTCTGACCCTCACTGGTAGACGGCGGCACCAGGAGCTCATCTAGGGGGTTCCCAAACTGGCCCCTGGAAAAAACACACATGTTAGACTGTGGGACAGTGGTTATGCAAACTGAACTCGATACTAGAAACTAAATGACGGCAAAACTCAGACCTGATCAAGGAGATCAAAGGGAAAGTGAGTAGGAGCGAATATGGGAGGACCACATGTGTTACAAGGACTCTTGCAAGGACTCAAATCACACACGTGTGATTTCTGATTATGAATCAGCAATCATAAACGCTGAGGGATGCAGATAGTTGGACTACATGGCATGCATACATCTATTCTTGAAACCCAAAATATCTAGACTAACAACATGACTACATCTAGTCTCTGATACACACAACCGTGTTGGAGAGCAGTCTGGGAAGGGACTGTTTGGAATGTTGTATGCATAACAATCCATTGTGTTTACCTGTTGGTGTTATTCTGTGGTCTGTCCATTCCTATGGCAGAGTCTGGCCAGGAGGGGGACTGAGGTGGAGGACCTTGTCCACCATAGGGACTCATACCCATATTAGCTTCATTGGGGCCTACAGAGATGGTAAAAAGTATATATCATTCAGGAGGAGATATAGACACAATAAAGGAAACATCAAGCATAGAATGATTAATGCCAACGTGAACAACATGTAGACATGGATTAAAGAGTAGAACTGGTGTTGATGTGGCAGGCCTGTAATAATGTCTCATCAACAAACTGCTAATAAAGATCTTGTAATTACATCAAACTCAAACGCACATTGTTTTTGCGAACATTTGGGGACATTGCCTTGACTTACATTCATTAACCATAGTCAATCTAATCGAACAAAACTGTGGAGGAACGTGTTGTGCGCTATTTTCGGTGTGCGACACCAGTGCGCAATGAAGTATACTAAAGCCTAAATCTAACCTATAAATGCTTAATCCAAACCCTGAACCCAACCTGAAGCCCGACTCCCCAAATCTTTTTTAAATATACAACCACCATTTATCTTTTGAGGACCAGGAAAATGGTCCTCAAATTTCTGAAATTCTACTATAGTCTTGGCCCTCACAAGTACAGTAGAACCAGTACACACAGACACACACACACACACACACACACACACACACACACACACACACACACACACACACACACACATACCCATATCCAAGAGTTGCTGCTGCAGCATGGACCTGCTGTTGCCAGGCACACTGTTGGAGCGGTTCATCATGGGTCCTCCCATCATGCCAGGACGGGCCATACCAGGGTGCCCGGGTGCTCCCACAGGGCTGGCACTTGCACTTGACCTGGACATTCCCCACTCCCCTGGCCCCGTCATAGGTGGGCGCTGGGGCATTCCCATGCCTCTGCCCATACCTCCTTCAAAACAAACAGATCACTTGTCATTCATCTGGCCCACTTGGCACTAGTCAGAGTCAAAAATGGTTTATTTGATGATAAAGTGACACTATGAACATTACTATTTGTTGTAGGGCTAATACTCCTTTAGCAGGCATAACACTAAGCAGTCTCCTGTGTCTCTCTGTAATACCGCTGAAGTTATGTGGAAAAGTTGATCCATTTACATCACTGGGATAAAATCCAACCCGTACAACCCTTAGTTCCTGTTTTTTAACCGCTCCTTGTTCACCGTTTATGGCAAAATTGTGGTAACCACCCTATAAAGTCCTGCCATAACACCCTCCCCAGATCCCTACTGTATCCTAAACAATGCCTAAACATAACCTACAAACAGTGCCTAACCATAAATAATGAGACTCATGCCTAAACGCAACTAAACTAAATGTCTGTCCATGGAATGCATTATGGAAATAATAGGAATAGCGAGAAAGGCCGAAAAAGACAAAAAGGGGTATGCTCTCTGTGAATATGAATTATACATCTTAAATAATGTTTAAAAAGACTATGATTGCCATCAACAATGAACTAACATGCACATCAGTATTACACATACTGCCCTTTAAGAAAGGTCATAGGAGATCTAATGCAGTTTGTTTATTTGGGACAGTGGTGAATAAATAGTTCCAGGCATGCATGCTGAGAGGAAATTAATGAGTCAGTTACTTGTGGCGCCACCCCGTGGTGGACAGACCCCCATGCCTCCAGGGAAACCGTTAGCCATGGCGCCGGTACGGATGGGAGTGTCCATGTTCTCATGTTTGACCAGGGTAGGACAGGGGACATTCCTCCTTCCAGCCAGCCCTCCTCCTACTGCTGCTGCTCCTACTCCTCCTTCTCCGCTGACAGGCTTGGAATCCATGGAGAGGGCCCTCTGGTAGGCTCCTCTCTGACCGGCTGCCATGGGGCCTCCTCTATCTCCATCTGAAATTCACACAAAGTTAGGTTACAGTTTTCAAAGCATACCTGGTTTGTTTAATTTTGGAGGAAGACCACTGGATTCAGGTGTGGAAATCAACTTGCAGACACTTGAAACTTGCTTGAGATAGATAATCCCAAATGCGAAATATAATTATTTGTCAAAGTTAGGTTATACCTGTGTGTTTTAATGCATTTTGAAGCACAGATTGACTTGTAAAGTCTAGCCAAAGATAGTCCCTGAAGGAAGGATGCAGTTCTATGATTTATTAACTGCACATTTACTGAATTATAAGAATTTGGTTATGTTTTAATCATTTTGTAAACAAATGTAAAGTAAAAACTCTTCGGTTTTACACGATTATGTATGGCCAAAGTTGGGAATACACAATTGATAGTGGCATGGACCTTTAACCACTTTCAACCTAGCGTCCCTGTTTTGGGCATATCATTATAGGTGAACATTAAAATGTTTTAATTAATAAAACATTTTAAAGTGTAAATGTTTAAAAGCAAATTAAAAATGGTCAAATATAACTCTCTACAAACAAGTCTATACGCTCACAATGTGTCGCATCGGCTTGTAGATAAGCGATATTGTCGTATGACAAATATAGGGCTTAAGTGGTTAAAGGGCTTAGAAACACCCACCCAACATGAAGGTCAAGCATTTGTTTTGTTCATTTACAATAGTTGTGCTAAGGATAAAGGTAGGCCATTTTACCATGTAAACTGTCAGGAATATTTCCCTGTTTGTTTGCTCTTTCTTTTGCAGCTCTGGAGTCTGGTTCAGGGTAGAAGGCAGAGCTGCTGTTCCTGGGCCCTCCCAGAATCGTCTCCAGAGTCTCCAACTGTAAGAAGATGCAAACATCATGAGGAAACCGTGCATCTACAGAGAGATTTCAAATGTTTAAACTATACAGGTACAACATTTACAGCCGTCTCTTAATGTTGGCAAGTATGTGTACCTCATCGGTTGGCTCAGTCTTAACCTTGCTGTCCATCGAGTGAGCGTCGGAGCTAGTGACCCCTGACCCCTGGGCTCCCCCCCTGCCCTCCAGGTCCTCCAGTTTTGGCTTGACGTCGCCACCTTCTTTGGAGTCATCCTTGTTAAGGAGGTAGTGGAGGAGGGCGTGGGTCTTCTCCTTCTTGGGACTGTGCTGCTCCTGCTTCACATCTGACCCCCTGGACGACCCTGGCGCTGTTGTCGCAGACTCGACCCCTCCGGCTTCCAGGGAGGTCTTGCCTGTAGCCTCGGCCGTGATGCGGGCCACCTCGTCGGGAGTGTTCCCGTTCTGCAGGAGTTTGTGGAGGATCTTGTGCTTCTCTTGCAGGGACTGGTTGCCGAAATGGCCCACCCCTCCGGAGGAAGACACTGCCCCCAGACCCTGCTGGCCTATTCCGGCCGTGGAGGAAGACGGGCTTGTGACCCCGGGACCGCCACCCTCCTTGGCCTCGGCGGTGGATCCGGGACCGGAGCTCGGAGCGGGGTTTGGCAGCTCGTCTGTAGGGGAAGTGAGGAGCTGAAGAAGCTTCTTGTGACCCTTTGCGTCAGGGACCCGTCGGCTGGGCTCTAACCCGGTGAGACCCGCCTCTCTGCTGGCCTGGTTGTCCAGCTTTTCGGGGGGACCATCGGTGGAGGTGGTATGCGGGTGCTGCTGATCCCCTCCGCCTCCCAGCGAACCACCTGGACTCTTAGAGTCAGAGTGGACCGGGATGCCCGTTTTACAGAGTCCTCCTGGGGCCTGGCCCTGGCTGCTAGAGTTTACGCTAGGAGAGTTGTCAGGTTTGTGGGGAGGAGGAGAGGTGAGGGGGGAGGGCATCGGGTTACCCACTCCCTCACTGATAGCCTGGAGAGCGTTCAGGGAGCTGCTGGAGAAGGTCGCTCCTCCTCCACCTCCTCCTCCAGAGCCACCCGGGTGACCAGAGCTCATGGGAGAGTTCATACCTGCAAAACACACAACCATAAACTTAGTGCAATCCATACCTATACCAGTATCTTAGTATCTAAAGAGAGTTTTCACATCAGTGTCATACCTCCAGGTGAAAAGGGGCTGGATCCCATCTTGGGGCTCCCCCGGACTCTGGGAGAGCCCATGACGTTGTGTTGACCGCCATTCATCCCTTGACTGGCTTGGGGGGGGCTGGTCATTCCCATGCCGTATCCCCCTCCTCCGCTTCCGTGGAACTGACCCATCTGCTGGTGTGGATGCTGCTGCTGCTGGTGCATGCCGTGGTGCTGGTGGCCCATCTGGTTCATCTGGTTCATCTGACCCATGGGCCCCATTTGGTTCCCGGAGTTCATTGGATGCATGGAGCTCATTGGATTCATCTGATTCATCTGGCCCATGTTATTCATCTGGTGCATTGAGTTCATCTGATGCATGGGGTTCATCTGGTTCATTGCATTCATTCGGTTGCCCCCTGCGCCATGGTACGGAGGTGCACCTCGCTGTGGCATGTTGCTCTGTTCGGCCATGCCGTAGCCCCTGTTCATGCCCATACCCCCTCCTGGGCCCACGTTCATCTGGGGATTGGGATTGTTCACCACCATGGCTTGTTGAGGCCTCATGCCGCCACCCTGGTTGTTCCGGTAACCATTCTGCTCCCTGGGAGAGAACAAAGGAAATTATCCAAAATGACTTCAATAAACTCCAAGGTAAACACACTCGACATTTCCAGACAAAAATAATAAATCATGAACTTTGACAATCAATGTGTTCAAATATTCTGTGTTAAGAGGCCTCGAACCTTTGGAGCAGGTGAGTGGACAGGAAGGTAGGCGGTTCGTTGGAGTTGGGGTTCCTGCAGAGGTCGCTTCTCGTTTGGGCCGTTACCGGGGTGCCGTCGGACAGCGAGAAGCGGTAAAGAGGCGTCTCCGAGTGACCGTGGATGAAAGCTGGAGCATAGACAAGTACATCACTTAACATTGTAAATATAAGGAGTAATGTAAAGATAAGGAGATGTTGTTGATTGAAGTTTGACCATGTGTATTGAGGTAATAAATACTGCAGGGGTTGGAGGGGCAGAGAAGGGTAAAAGTCTACAAACCGTCATGGTAGTGGCGCTTGTACGACCAGGGCTGTCCCTCACTGCGATGGAGAAACATCTGCATGCAACGCCTCACCAGGTCCTCCCAGCCCGGACGCATAGTGGTGTGGAGGGTGTTCTGCTGTTCAATCTCGATTAGCTTACCTGGAAAGTGGCAGATATACAATTAAGCTTTACATGGCAGCTGCCAATTGTAAACACGTTTCTATTTCTAGTTACAAGGAAAACTGAAACAGATTGTGCAGCTCAGTTTGTGCATGTCTATGCAAATTACTGCAGAGATTGTACGTACAATACATTAAGCTTCAGGCAATAATCTAACAGAGCAAGTTACATGGCTTCAGTAGAGACAGAATCATGGGGAATTACTTTTATACGGGGCAGCAAGGCCTGAAATATTATACATAAATTGCTGGCATAGGTAGTGGAGAGTCATTCCCACATTGCCCTCTTTAATGGTTATGTATCCTCGGACAGACATTCTGTCTGTCTGTATATTTGTTCCCACGTTATATGAATATAACATGTTCAGTACATAACCACTTAAACCCTATACTTGGTTGACTGGGGTCCCTCATGGCTCTATACTAGTGCCTCTTCAGTTTTCGCTCTATATTCAATATCTTTGCTGAAAATAACTGATCTAACAAGCTCACAACACGTCACAATGCGTTGTGAGCTTGTAGATCACTGCTGACAGTTTCCGCTCCCCGACAACTTCCGGTATTCCCCGCAGAGCCACCGTCTGCCCGACTGTTGCATGCTCAGGGCGAAAGCCATTCTGTGAGTTTCTCAGCAGAGGGTCTAAGACGGGTCTTAGATAGTTGAGGATCATCCGGTTAGCCGGACGGATGATGAAACTGAGTAAAGTAGAGTAGAGGTGTGGGGAGCTGGGACTATGTATGGAAAAGCAACATAATATTGATGCTCATGATAAGATGCTTACCAGAGAGTTCATGGCGGGTGCTGAACCGTTCCGTCCTTTCTACGGTGGTGATGCGACGTGCCACACAGATCATGCACGACTGCAAGTCTGGAGAAACAAAAAAATATGTTTCCATTTTAGACTGGAAAGCTTAGAAAATAAATGTATATATTTTATAAAATAAATTATTTAAAAATGGACTGGAATTAGATAGAGATATTCTGTCTGTCCGTATACTTGTACTGCAAATATACATACACACAGCCATCAGTGCACTCCTATGGTAAATAACAAAGATATTCATAGCTATTTGCTCCTACCTTCTCCCTCTTCCATCATGGCTCGGGGCTGAGTCAGGGCGAAACACTGCATGGTCTCATAGCGGCCACCAGGCCCTTCCTGCGTGGGCCCGTGAATCTGACCATGGCTGAACTTCACCAGCATACGACAGTTGAAGGTGTGGCTCTTCTGCCTGGGTGCCTCTCCGCCCCATGAGCCGCCATTTGCTGCTGGGGTTGACAAATATGGGAAGATACAAGTGTTAAGTTTCATAATGAGGGGGGAGAAGGAGAGTGCAGCTTAAATGTAAAGGCTCATTTATACTTGACATTAAATATGGATATGAAAACGGACGGAGAAGCTCCGTCGGTGCTTTAATTTCATCTGTCTTTCTGCACGTTGTCTGAAAGCTTATGGATGTTTCAGTAGATACCAGGTAGACACATCCACAAAATCTCCTCCACAGTCGCCATGTTTGTGTCAATAGGGAACGGGAATCGACTTCACCTTGTTGCATTGGGGATTGCATTGTGTTGCAAGGGGATTGTGTAGGTTACTAGAAAATGCTGCCCTCTAGTGGCTGAAATTGGTGAACCTCCATTAATACATTAAGAAAGGATTCAAGTATGTGAACAATGCCTTTTGAACATATACATACATAATTACTATACATACATACTGAACGGGAATATTAACAGGCCTTAATATACATTATATGAGAATGATGACGGTGTGCTCATGAACGTATCATTGTGCTTTCAAGTCACTATTAGCTCACAAATAGGTATGTGTTCATGAGGTTCAGGGTTAGACATACAATAAGGAATGCATTGTAGTATTATTGTGTGTGTGTGTGTGTGTGTGTGTGTGTGTGTGTGTGTGTGTGTGTGTGTGTGTGTGAGCAAAATTCTGCTCGATATCTGTGATAATAGGCAGCCGCCACATATGGAGGAGACGCTGCTTCCTATATCCATAGACAGATCAGACATGTCAATGAGATTCTGAGCTTGTATGTGCATCTACCACTATTTGTGTTCAAGAATCTCTCTTGTAAAATGTGAACATAAATAAATATATTAAATGTGTGTGTGTGTGTGTGTGTGTGTGTGTGTGATAATAATTAGACGTTATTGATCCCAATTCAGTTTTCAGCTTGACCCAGCTGATGAGTGGTTAGATTGAGCGCAGGGGGAGGGCAGTTAGGGGTTGCTCAGGGACACATTGCTGGGGTCGGGAAACCTACCATTTCCCAGGCTACCTCTCTACCAATTCAACTATGGCCACCCCGTATGTGTGTGTGTGCGTGCGTGCGTGTATATATACACACGTTGTATACATGTCTCACCATTGGTCTTGGGCAGGTTCTTGTGGAACTCTTCCCGGTCGTCCTCATGGAGGATGTTGTAAACGCTGGTGTTGATCAGCTCTTCCTGTTTGTACTGCAGGTACTGCGTCACATTATCTGACACAAACACAATGCTGCCCTCTCTGTTCACCACAAAAAGAAAGCCATCCAGAGCCTGAAGAGGACAGAAAGGGGTGAGTTGAATGAGAGTTATTGATGCACATGTTTCAATTACACACAGCCTACTCGATGACTAGCTGACCCCTTCATCCCCCTGGAGACCTCTCTATAAACTTGGCCTACATGTGAGTGACACTGCCAAAGCATTAGTCTAATGTATAAGTAGGTTGAAGCTAATTGGCCTTTTGGCCGCTGGTGAGTGTCACCCGGGCTGACCTGGAGAAGCAGTGGTCCCAGATGGTCCTTGTCGATGACTCCCTGGCCGGTGGACGACACATCCGCCTTCTGAACGTCATCATCATTATACGAGCTCTTGCCTGGGGCGGGAGAATACACAGACACGGTGTGTCAACTACAGGAGGGTGTTACGTGTCATTCACGTCTTAGTGCTTTACTGTGGTGAATTTACAGCAATGAAAGTGCCTGAGAGGGTGACACTTGGCTGTGAACCCTTTGTACATCGAGACAGCGGTAGGTTATGCTCCATGACACATTTCCATGTTAACGGATACATTTAGGGGACAGGAGGGCTAATGAGCTGAGAGAAAAACGCAACAAGAAAAAAAAAAGCAGCATAAGCTAAGAATATAAATAAAACAATATTTGCGGGAATATCATCTTGTTCACCAGGCTACCTACAGTAGGACTCTTGACTAGCAACTATGCATAAGCCATCTCCAACATCATTCATTTAGTTGAATTGTTACTTTGAAGAATCTCTTTGACAACATTCCTTCCATTTATTAAATGGGATAATTTCCAGTCTGATAGAAAGCTTCAGTACTCTTGTATTATCTTCTGAGGTTGACTACTGGAACCCGTCACTGACCATAATGGAATCAATCTGGGAACCCATCGCCAAATGAAAAGGAAAAACAGCGCTCTCTGCTGTTTTTTACTCTCTCACTTGGCTCTGGGAGAGGGTATATGGTGGACCCGTGCGCAAGGAAACCGGGGTTTTGGTCTGCCTTCAGCCTTTCACTTCCGGTGGTGCGACTATGTTTTCATTCCCACTAACAATATTTCTACACGGAACACTAACACCACTTCTCCCAGAGAACATGGATCGTTTTGGTTATAAGCCCACTTGTTTCTATGATGAAAGAGCAAGTTAAAATGTGAATATCTTTCCGTGGTTGTCTGCTCCGAGGACGCTATTGTTAAATGAGTTTCCGTTTTGTTTTTAGTGGGAAGCAGAGCACAGACAGTAAATCCGGCCCACTACATTTGATTGGGTAAAGCATGGCCTGCTTCCTGATCTGAAGGCACGCCCACTTGTAGGTCAGTGCGTACACGTTATGACGAACCCCCCCCCCCCCCCCCCCCCCCACAGATTCGACAGATTCAAACGCAGAGCAGAATCTGTTCTTGAGAGATTATAATGGAATAAATTACTGCCAGTGGCCACCTGGTGGCAGCAGGAACCATAAGCGCATGCACACAGCTGACACATGTTTCCATTTTTCCATTTTGTGGCTGAAGCTTTTGTCAGACACTGCTCTATATGACATGAGGTGGGAATTCTGGGCAACTTGATAAGGGGGACATCAAACTGAATTATATTGCATTTCATTTGTTGGCATGTCAAAATGACAGATAGAGCCCGATAAGGCATAGGGAACGGAAATTATGCAAGGGAAAAAAAACACAAAAAATCAACTAGAAAAAAGAAGGGAAGAAGAGGTTTGTGTAGAACAGAGCGCTGGTGAGAGAGAGGAGAGAGAGAGGCCCATCATTCCTCTTCTGTCACTATGGCAACCTGGCTCCACAACGCTGGGAGCAGTGGTAACCAGCTGTGACCCTCTGGGTAGATTCCAATATGATAGCGCTGCCTCTGTCTTCCTTCCCCACTTAACCTCGCAGATCTCATCTGGGGCCAGCTAAACAAGGTGGGAGCAAATAGCCCTGCTTTTGCCTACCCAGAGTCATTTCAGATCTGCACAACTGACAGGGAAAAGGGCCTCGGGACGGGATACGGAACACATTTCTACTGGGACTGGGACGGGATCCTGAGTGGCCAGTGTCATTCTTCTCTGAGAGAGAGAGGTTAGCTCTGGCGCTATTATACTACTAGTGTCACTGGCAGCCTTGAGCCATCGTCACCACTGTGGCTGAGGCTCAATTACTGGTGATGGTGTTCATTTCCCCTGGTGATGCGAACAGCCAAAACTGTCTGGTTGAGGCTGCCTGGCCTTGAATATGGCACACCGTTTAATCACTGCCATTATTCCGTCCTATTAAAAGATAGCTGGATAAGACTTTAAATGATTCATTATTTACTCTCCCAAAGAAAAACATGACACAATGTAATGTGTTTGCAATGCACAGACCATTGATGTTTAGCTTCGGTAATAACTGGGTAGTAATATGGCCGTTGTTGTACCTTGCTCTTTGATTTGTCTGATCTGCCGTACAGTCTCCTTGAGGATGGCACACTTGTCAGGTTTGACGTTAAAGCTGTCGATGTTGGAGAGGTTGGCAGAGATGAGCTCGGCCAGCTCTTCGATGTACTTGCTCTCCTGCTCTCTTCGTCTCTTGTCACACCTGCTGGGGCATCAAGGGTTGGGGGAGTTAGACGTGCTGCTATGACAACCACAACCCCTACATCTATCATGGTCTGCGCGTAGCCAGGGCTCAGATTCTCCAAATGTTTGACTTGCCGTTAAAGAGGGGCTTTTAAATGAGGGGAGGAAAAAGTATCTGCACATACACTTACTAGTCCATGTTATGCACATAACATTTACTAGTTCATGTTGTGCACATAAAAAGAAAGAAATAAGAGGAAAAAACAACAGTAATTCTAATAATTATCCTTGCCCAATTCAAATGTATCTGAGCACCCACTGCCTAAACTAAGAAGGCATCCAGAGGAAGCGCACTGGCTTTTCTTTCTTATCCTTGCCCAATTGTTAGCAATTTATAATATTATGTGACTAGGTGTGCAGTTTGTGAATAAAGCTGCACAAATCACAATGCTGTGTTCAGTGGTGAGGCAGCACTATACAGGCTGGCTGCTTGTGTGCATGTGTAATGAGGGTCTACATATACTTTAGTCACATAGTGATCTTTACAAAAACCTCACCTACACAAAAGTGCTTCGCAAGAACAATGTTGGTGTAACAACCCAACTTTGTCACTCCTTTGAGTCTCACTTTCACAAGCACTTCCTGGTTGTGCAGACTGTTGATGCTGCATTAATTTATGACCGAAGGTGGTACTGTGCCATGACATCATGCACATAGCGGGTTGTTGATTGGCCTACTTTTGAGGGGTCATACAGTACATACACACAAACACTGTTCTAATTGAAACAGTCCACAAATGGCACTCGCCAGGCTCTGCCACTCACCCGAGGCCTGGTGTGTCGCAGGTGGACAGCTTGCGTTTCCGGTCGGAGCACAGGGGCTCCAATGAGTTCTCTCCTACTCCACTCATCTTCAGCGCATATTAGCACCTGTAGATAAAAGCCTACAATTAATGTTTATACACACACACACACACACACACACACACACACACACCACACACGATATTTTTTGTTTAAATCTGGTCTTGTGTGTAACATAAAATACTGTTCAGGATGAGCGTGGGTAGGGCTGGTCGATATTGTCAACAACAACAGAACAAAAAAAATATCACAATATATATATAATATATACCTCAATAATGTGAAGTCTAATTGCATATAATAATTATTATTATTATGATGATTACAATAACCAAATAACTCCGGAGGGTGTACTAGATTGTTATTTTTGGTAAGACCACTCAAAAATAACACAAATTCAACAAATTCATGTTGTTGACCTTAAGTGTCGATGATGTGAAGATCAACAGACACCTCAAAGCCACTCGGTATTAATAATACATTTGATTCCCGGGACGAACATTTTTTATTTTCATTTCGACAGATTTGTGAAGGAAGACTAGCTGGTTAGCCCAGCAGCCCTTGGTTTCTGCCCAGTGCCTGATGGGAGTGAAATCTCATCTGTTCCACTGTGAGGAGCGACTGATGATGATGTAGTGATTTGGAGCCTCAGGGGAGATGGGTCATCCTGCGTTCAGCCAGCCAGCCAGCCTGCCCGCCTGCCTGGCCACTAGAGCTGCTACCGGCTGGCTGAATGATACCACTACAACAGCAGAAACACACACAGAGTTCCCAGAGCACATACATGCTCAGGCATGTAACAGCACAGTCTGTGAGAGAGATGAGTCCTTAGCTACGGTATGGGCAAGGCAGATATTCACCAGTCAACCTGTACCATTACAAGCAAGAATAAAAAGCTCTGCCAGCGCTTTTCGAGCCTAGAAACAACTCAAGCGAGACGGCAGACTGTATTCCATCAGCTAGAAGGAGTTCTGCCTTTTCCGCATTCTTCTGTACTTGGCATTCTCCATAGTAAGCTACATCCGTTCTTTCTTCCAGTAGGTTGTGACTGCTATCCAACCACCCCTCCCCCCATCTCTCTCTCTCTTTCTCTCTCTGGGTGTAGCAGTGCTGGGCCGGGGACCCTGCCCTTGTTTTCCTGCTCTGGCCTTGCCCTGTGAATGACCCCCTCAGGGTTCACGCGAGAGGAAAGCCTCTTCTAAGGTCACTGCTCCTTCCAATTCCCACCCAGAGATGCATATACCACAATCACACACACAATTGGCATTAGCGTGGATCGTGTACAAATGGACTGATCCAATGCACGTTATCCACATGTGCATGTGTGTGCATCTAAAGGCATGCGCACACACATTTGTAAAATGAGCTCATGGCAGAATGGAAAAAAGCAGGACGGATGAGAGTCGTTATGCAACTCCCGACTCCACAACTGCAGGTTGAGACGTGCAGCCCATTTGCCTACTACTGTTACTAGTAGCAAAATCTGTGTGGTAATTTAACTCTGAGGGTAAAAATTAACCCTCAGTCAGAGTTAAATTAATACTCAGGACTTTGCTGTGTACTAATATTGCAGTGGTTACTATATTTTCAGCTCAAGACTCAAAAAAAGGTACATTTGGTGTTCCGGGACCACAATTTTCAAAAATATATTATGAATTCACCAATTTAGCCCTATCAATTTTTTTGTAGTGAAAATAGCTGATCTACAAGCTCTACTACATTCACTATTTCATAAATGTTTTTTTTTCTATTTATGGTATTCTTTACGTTTTCTTTTAAAAATTATAATAATTAGAAAAATGTTTTATTTCAGAAAGTTTAGAAAAATGTTTAAAATCTTTTGAAATTCTAATGAATTTACTCACGACCCATAAAAATGTTAAATGGGTCTGTGACCAAAAAATGGGTCCCGCCCCATTGTTTGGGAAACACCGTAATAGAGTACCAAGCCTCAGACACGCTCCGCACGCCATAAATCTAGGCTGCATGCTCCCTGTCCGTCTACCTTTCAGCACCTCTCTCTCTAAAGCCTGATTTATACGTAGCCGTACGATGGTGTCCTGCACCGAAAATAGCCGATTCACAACGCAACGCCTCACCTTCTATTTTCGGCGAGCAACACTATCGTACGAGTATAAGTAGTACATATTAAGCATAAATCTGACTGCCCCCCTTCTGACTTAATTTCTCCCCCTCTCCCATTTACCTCACTCCACTATTCCACTCTCCCTCTTCCTTCCCTTCCTGGCCTACGGCTCACCTCTGCAGCAATGGAGAAAGATGACATCAGCCTTCAGTCAGACCCACATCCTGAACCAGACAAACAGCAGAGCTCCGAGGAGCCGCTCTGAGGCCTTTTTGAGAAGGTGGAATTGGAAACGTAGCAGCAGCGTACTCTTATTTTCTACATCGGGGGTTTTCAAACTTTTTGTGCCCAATGGGAAAGCCAAAAACCTCAAGGCACATCTGTATTTATAGCAAAAATGACAATGACAATGATCTACAAGCTCACAGCACATTGCACTGTGACACATTGAGAGCTTGAAAATGTGCTATTTTTGAAAATCTGTTAAACTAATTTAAAATAAAATGCCATGCCCAAAATAGGGATGCCAACTCAAGGTTAAAATATATTTTTTTGGGTATAGAATTTGCCTAGATGGAAACTAATATGCACAAAGTACTGATACCTATAGTAAATTAATAGGAAATGCATAACTTTTTGTATATTAATATACAGTATATTGTTATAATAATGTGGTCGTCACAAAATCCCATACACACCTGGACTTGTCCCAATGTGCCTCGGCACACCATTTGGGAACCACTGTTGTACACACAAGACAAAACAGGCCTACAAATGTGTGCTCACTAAAACACATTTGGTTTTAAAGCTTTTATTGTTGACCTGATAAGACAAAACCAATCTTCATGCGAAGTGGGGTGAGAATCTGTGAGAAGCAGTCCACCTTGCCACAGATGAGTCACAACAGGTCTGACATTATGCAAATGTCCCTGAATCTGTCACTTCTGACAATGTGAAACTTGCCCAAAGATAATATGATATGTGTTATTCAAACACAATCAGATCCACACACAGCTATTAAATCTCGCTGCTAGCTAAAAATAAAATGGCATTAACCTATGAAGGGTTGGCTGGTGTGTGTGTGTGTGTGTGTGTGTGTGTGTGTGTGTGTGTGTGTGTGTGTGTGTGTGTGTGTGTGTGTGTGTGTGTGTGTGTGTGTGTGTGTGTGTGCGTGCTCATGCATATGTGTTTGTATTCTCAGATTCAACTTACTCCATGTCTACTACTTGTGATATTCTCAAAAAAAAAATGTAAAAAAGACTCACCTTTGCCAGTCCAAGCCCCAATCCACCTCCATCCAGAGTCGGTATGGAATTAATGGTCAAGCATATCCTGAAAGAGAAAAATTCACATAATATTAACTGTGCCCTGTATACACATTACGTGCTTGTGTATACACACACACACACACACACACACACACACACACAGACAGAGGGTGGGTGTCAAAACGTATCATGCCCACTCAAAAACCTAGTAAATATTCCCTTTCCCTCTCCTTTCCAATTACCCCCCCACCCCACTTTGAAAACCTAAAGCCTTGTAACATCCCATTATCCATCTCGTTAGTGCCTAACATATATCTTATATCTACTGGTGACCTGTGTATTTGAAATTATCCAAAGATGGGCTCTTTGATTGGTTGAATAAAAAACATTCTATGATGAGGACATGACACTGATACACTTGACAACATTTTCCTCTTCCATTTTGTGGTTACCTTAGAAATTAATGGGAATAAAGTGATTTCTAAAATTGCACAGGAAGCGACAGCAGATAGCATCCTGTTTGCGTCCTCCTTCAGCCTGTCCCACTGCGTCATCACTTCCCCTTCCTGGAAATGTGGCCACCCATCCACCCTATTTACATATTCTGTTTATGTTGCCTGCTCACTGTCTCTCTGCTTCCTGCACACACACCTTGTACGGTTGCCGTTAGGCACTACTAGAGCATTTCCAGTTGATTGTCTTAACAAGTTATTCACTACATGTCTATGCCTCTCTAGAATAGGGGTTCTAATCAATCTGCTAGGAAGGTGACCCCACAGGGAGTTCAGAAAATCTCTGTGACCCCGGCATTTAAAAACACTGAATGTAGCTAATACAGTGAAGGGAATGAAAATGTAGGTGCTTTTCTGATATTATGACAGTGGTTTGATTCAAACATTGTCATGGCCTGAACCCAAAGTTGGGGTCTCTGGTTACGTACTGGCCCCACAGTCATCTTACCAGTACTACTAAGTTATTACAACAACCACTAGGGCAAGAAGCTGGTTATATGATACGCATAATGATACAGGCCAGGGTCACCTTTCAATATATTGCAATATATTGTGATAGTGTAAGCAAGGCGATATATAGACATTTTATTTGTAATCTAAATTTAGGAAAACTACAATAGCATAAACCACTGGTTCTCAATGTGGGGTCCGGGAACCCTCAGGGGTCCTTGGGAGGATCCAAGGGGTCTCCAACAAAACGAGGAACAGTTTAAACACTTAAAGCTGCACTATGTAACTTCACTCTTCAACCCCAGATTTGAACCCACGTCTCTCACAACACGATGCTTCGCGCTGTGAGCATGTGTAGATCAGCACAAAATGTTGACAAATCTCTTATGGGGTCCCTGGCACAACGTCTTGTCAAATGGGGGTCTGTGGGCAAACACATACATTTTGGGGGTCCTTGACATAAAAATGTTTGACAATAACTGGTATAAACATCCCACAAATGCATACTGTAGACTCTGTTTCCTTGCAGGCAGGGGCCTTCATTCTCTACAGCACTGACAGGGCCCATACCATTGCAAATGAAATAATCTAGGGCCTACTCTGGCACCACGTCAGTCGGGAACGATGTAAATCGGGAATGATGCAAGTTGGGAATGCATGCCCCACCCGGTTATGCAATACCCATTGAGTACTTGCTGTACCCGACGCCGTTGTTAAGAGTATCCAGTGCGGTACCCGTGGGCACTGGCCTACTCAGGAACGATGCCGGTCAGGAACGGTGCATGATGGGAGGGAATACTTTGCAATACCTGTTGTACTTGTCAGAATACCTGTTGCTTCTCAGAGTACACAGTACAGCATCCACTACCATAGGACCAATGGGCTGAATATGGATAAGCAGGGATCCCTGATGTCATCCAGAACTGCCGATGTTGTGTATTCGCGTAGGCGAAAGGAGCTTGTACACGCTATCACTTATACTGGTGACGCAGCACAAACATGATGCAAAGAAGCTCAACCAATCAGTGAAGCTGACGGTGTGGGTTGGCCAATCAGGGAAGCCAAACACACAGCGATTCCGTGAGACCTCCACAGACTTGATGACATACAGATACAGACAATTGTTGTCCTTGGTAACTGTTAGTCCGACCAAATTCGGTCGGACAACTCTCCACTTCACACCCCCGGGTCATATAGGACACACACTAAGTTTGAGGTCAATCGGTCGGACGGCGCCCAAGTTATCCCCAAGACAGACAGACAGACACACACAGATACTGTGAATGGGAATGTATAGATAGATTATAGACTAAAGCGTAATTCAATTAGCCTGATTTATACTTTGTACAATGACCGTGTCCAAACATCTACAAACATCTACAAACAACTTGTAGATCAGCTAGTTTCGGGTGCAGGACACCATAATACGACGGAGCATAAATTAGGCATGTCGCACTGTAGTGTGGCTGTTGTTAGCTTGTAGATCTGATATATAATCACGATGTGACGCGTTGTTAGGAACGATGCAGGTTGGCTGCACGCCCCACCGGGTTATGCAATACTCGTTGTACCCATTATCAGAGTATCCGTTGTACGTCTCTTGTCTGTCTGTGTCCCTTTTATGCCCATACATGGAGATCTATGTATCTGTCCGTCTCGTCCCCTTTATGCCTACATATGGAGAGATGCCCATAAATGGTCATATGGGTCAGATCGGCGGTCCTGGACAACCACCGATCCGACTTACTTTACCTCACGCACATACACGAAGATTTAGCACATTTATAGTATATTATTATACATGACGATAACACACACACACATATAGTGTTATCACTGTTATGCCTTCATACTACGCTACATGATGTTGGACAGTGTGTGTGTGTGTGTGTGTGTGTGTGTGTGTGTGTGTGTGAGAGATTTTCCTCCACACAGATCACACCAGAGGCCCCTGCTACCGAGCTAAAGCTGCAGCTGAATAATTAAACGGACACAGCGTGCCTCATGCCATCAATGGCAGAAGAATCCACAATTCGTCCTTCAGACAAATAAAAGTCAAGTGAGACAACATGGAACAACGTGCTCAACATGAACTACACTGGATCAGTCAACCAAGAGAGAACTGACACACATAAGAAGCACGCACACACACACACACACACAGTTTCTAGGCACTTTATTGGTACACAAGACTCATTAATTTCCAAATGCCTTGCTGCCTTTTGCCAATGGATATTGCACTATTGCACACCACTTAAGCCCTATTTCTGCGAATTGTATTTATTTAATTTTTACAATTTTCGCCTGTAATGATGACATGCCCAAAATAGGGACACCAGGTTGAAAGCGGTCAAAGAAATAAATGAGGTGGAATCCAGAGCAAAGCCGGAGAGGTACAGGGAGGGGAAGAAGAGGTGAAGAGGAGTCAATGCAGATCTAGTCGTGGAATAAAGGGAGGAGGTGGAATGAGAGAGAAGGGGGAGGGCCGTGTGCTGGGTTGAGTCCCAGAGCTGCAGCAGTGTCGCTCACTCAGCAGTGTTGCCATGTCCCCTTATTATAAGTGACTTTGGGCCGTTTTTTCTGCTTGTAGATTATTGGTAGTTGTGGGTTTTTGGGCTCGTTTGTAAAATGTAGTTACTTATTTCGATTTGTTTCCTAGTGTTGTTTAAAACCAATGGTTCTCAAACATGTCAAGGACTCCAAAATGTATTTGTGTTTTGAAAAATATTAAAAAAAATGTTTTTTCTCCAAGATTTGTTTGAAAATAGCAGATCTACAAGCTCACAACGTGTCGAATGGCGGCGCGTTGTCACATGGCGGCACGTTGTGAGCTTGTAGATCGGCTATCCTCAAATAGCCGATGTATATAGGTTTAAATAGACCTGGTTTGCTTATTTCTCTCGCAAAATGTGGCAACACTGTCACTCAGTCAGGACCAGAATAGTGAGGACATTCCAGCCGAGCCTGAAATAAAGCCTGCAATCTGAGCTCCCTGAGAGGACGACCCACAGGCCCGACAACAAACACCGGCCCACCCAAAACAAAGATCACACACACACACACACACACACACACACACACACACACACACACCAAAACATACAAGATGCATAGGCCCTTATTCTAAAGCAAGAGGTGTAGATAGAGACAATTACATTAAAACACAAACCTTACTAACTTTAAAAATGGCGGCAGATACAGGCTATTGGAGACAATTAGGGGTGGCTCATGAATCCTTGAACACACACACACACACACACACACACACACACACACACACACACACACACACACACACACACACACGGCAATAAAGCAACAAAAGGTTCTGCTGGAGTTTAGAACATCAAGTGCAAAGAGGAAACAAGAGGAGAGAATGACTTCCTGTTTTTCTTCAAAGAGCTGTCCCGCCAGCACTGGCACATTAAGTGTTCATGCCAGGCTCGAGTGTTGACATTGTCTTCGCTCGAGAACTATTATAACCTGCGTTATATCAAAGCCAAAGTTGGAGCGGACAGCCATTGTTGTGTAGACACTGGTGCCTGGTGGCTGTTTTCACTCCAGACCTGCACATGATTCTGATGAACAAGCGGGACCGAGAGCTGGGCCTGGGAGGAATAATGGGTGAGACGGAGATGGTCGATGCACAATGGGACGCAGGTTTTTTCTAGTGGGGAGGAGGACATATGCCAAGCATGTGTGTACATGTGCAGACTTCTAAAAACTTGAGCAGTAAAAAGTGTAAGAAAGCCTCCATTATCCATCCTGAAGCGTGCTGGCAGCTCTGAAATTCCAGCCGCACACGCACGCACGCACGCACGCGCACACACACACACACACACACACACACACACACACACACACACACACAGTGGACTCATCATCAATATTACTTTTACCTCCATGTGAATATGCAATCAAATCAAACCTAATACCAAAATCAGGCCTAACTGAGCTCAACTGGTCAATTTGGTTAACAACATCCTATCCTAAACATAGATTACAGACAGATCACAGAAAAGTCAGAAAATGTACCTACACAATTTCCATTTCACCCAATTCTTCTGCCCTTTTCACCATCCCCGAAGCTCAAGACACAGCCTTTCATGTGAAATAAATGCCTGAGCCTCAGAGAACAAAAGCTACAGTTTACAGTCACTATTAAATTCCCATGGGGAGACTGCTTGTGTTGGTGTAAAGCACACCTTTCAACAACCAACCATGGTGACGCAGTGCGGGAGAGAAGATATAGAGCAGTGATTCTCAATTCTTTTTCCATTTCAAGAGCCACCAGTTGGATATGCATTAGGCCACAGACAGGCCATTTGATATGATTCTAATATCTGGGACCCGAATCTGCAGTTTAGATTCTGCACTGTTAAAATGATTGTTTTAATCTGAGAGCGTAAAATGAACCAAATGGACCCTTACATGTCCATTTGGTTCCATTTGTTTACCCTCGGAATTACAGACCTGTCTGTAAATGTCCATTTGGTTCCTAACCATCAGTCAGTTTGCAGGGGACCTCTGGAACCCCCTCAAGGACCCTAATTCATCGACCTCTGGTCTAGAGGAGAAGCGGAGATGCGAGAGCTAGAGACCTCACTGTCTTATTGGTGTCAGCAAAGCATTGGAGAAATAAATATATTGTCACTGTCGGGCAGAAACCTTGTATATCTATATTTCAATATTTTATGTTATTTCATTACTTAATGGCCCAATGTGTCGTATAAGAGTGTCAGGCAGACCAATTTTAACTAGGAGTAGGTAGGTAGGTACCTACCGTCGTATCAGACCAGGGTTTCTATCTCTGGGCCATTAAAGGTCTAACTAAAGTAGGAGATATGATGTGAATCTGATGTCATTTGAACAAACTCATATGCATAAAATGTGATCTTCCAAATAGCTTTTCGTTCCATTTCCTGAAAAGTAACGGTTTTGGACATACATGGTTTCAACTCGACAGCGACGATATGCAAGATTCAATTCCACAGGTTATGAGGGCCTCAGTGCTGCTAGATCACAGCTTTATTGATACACTGCTCAGCTCGTACTGTGATGCTAAATGCTGCTGTCATTTCACTGATGAAAATGATTGACAAACACAAAGGCAATTTATTGTATACAAGTGCAAATGTGCACAACAGCTGCTGAGTCACGTCACACATCTGCTGATTCGTCGTAAATTGGGGGAAAGTAAAAAAAAAAAAATCGACATCCTGACTCCCTGCATATGCCAATGGTCAATGCCCGTGTGCAAGTTCAGATCGATTGTTCAACCCACTGGGGAGAAAAATGTTCATTTTATAGTAGGATGAAGTCATGCTGACTATCCAGAAACGTAAAGCTTTAAACCATTAGACAGGATTTTATAACTATACATTATAAAGTAAGGCAAGAAGGGTGCCTGGTGGCTAAGCCAGTACATGTGCTCCTTGTGAGCACAAGGACTGACCCGGGTTTGAATCAGACTCCCATCTTTCAGTCTCTCCTCTCCCTGCCCTTGGTTTAATTAAACCTTTACCTTTTAAATTAATTGAATTAAAAGGTCCTATGCGGTCCACAACCACTGAATGTGAATTTATTTAGCAAAATTGTAAAAATGTACTGAGAGGTTCCTTAAGAACACTCTCCCTCTCACACACACAGCAAACATTGTCTAGATAAAAACACCATTTTGTTGTACCAGTATCCCTCCCTACACACACACACAGCTTACATATGGATGAAGGTGGTGAGGGAGAGAAGGTAGTTCAAAGCAAAGCAGAGGGGAAAATGCTCTCAGAGCATTGCCTTTTCCTCAAGAAAACATCCCCCACCCCTTAGCAATCCACCCAATGTGCACGCACACGCACTAGCTCAGACAGGCTGTGTGCATCTCCCCATTTTTCTCACACAAACTGCAGCGTGCAGAAAAACCAGGGAAAATAAATGAAGGTGCAGACAAAGAGATGACAGATTCCTCTGTGTGTGTGTGTGTGTGTGTGTGTGTGTGTGTGTGTGTGTGTGTGTGTGTGTGTGTGTGTGTGTGTGTGTGTGTGTGTGTGTGTGTGTGTGTGTGTGTCCTGCATGCATCTTCCACCACGATCCATCATTAATACAGACAAAGAGCCAAGAGGGGCAGGACAGGAATCGCGCAAGCACGCATACAGACTCACCTACACACACTCACAGAGCTGCATAAAGCCACACATCCCTTCCAGTGATGCCTTCATCCTCTAGAAGCGCTATGTGTGTTTATGTGGGAGCTGTGCAGATATGATTTGACCACCCCAATAAACACGGCATCTTCCACGGAACACTGAGGCTGTGACCAAACCCATTGTGAAAGGCTGTGTGATCTCACAAGGCTAATATTATGGAAATGAGTTAATTAATCAATGGCTACAACAGCCTTTTATCTGGCGAGTCAGAGCGCCAGGCCTGATCAGCCTCCATGCTGCCCAGTCTGATAACACAACACACATCTTCTATCTGCAGAGGCAGTGGAGAAAGCCAATCTAATCTAACCATGGTCAATTTGGCGTGAAGATGCCAGCCATTGTAAACACTTGGAGATATCGGAAATAAAATAGACCTCATATCGACATCATGGATACATGTACAAAGGTTCACCGTCTACAGTAACCGTCTTTGTGTGCATGCTTCAACTGTGTCACAAAAAAAGAGAAGGCCACTATTCATTTTCAGAATGCAACGCAACTCTTTGCAATGATTTTCCCCCTCTTGCTCGCTCGCCCTCTCCCTTCCCTCTCTCCCGCCCGCCCTCCCTGCTCCATCCCCCTCCCTCCCTCTCTCCGTCCCTGCTGGATTGGCGGAGTAAACACAGGAAGAGAGCAGGCTCTGTTCCACCCAGCCAGAGCAGGGGCTGGGCGTTCCTGCCAAGCTCCTGCGCTGGGGTCAAAAGTTTACTGTGGTTTTTGTTTCACCTTTCCTCAGCCAATCGCAGCGCCACGCTGCGGCGGCCTGAACTCTGACCCCAGTGAAGAATTCCACTCAAAAGGAGGGTCTGACGCCAGTTTCACAACTAGATCCCTCCCCTCCTCTCCATTTTCCCCTTCTACTCTTTTTCCTTTTCTTTTTTTCCCCCCCCAACTGGCCAGTTTCACTTGTTGACAGAACTTAGGTGAAAGAGATTCCAGGAGCGAGGTATGGGGAGCCGTATGAAAGAGGACTGCAGATACTTACACGCTATAATCAAGCATTGAAATGAAACATAACGAGTTTGTGTAAACATACCCAAGCCAGTGCTCTTCATATAAAAAAAGAGGGAAATACTGAAAAGCTATCTGAATCCTCAAAATCTTAAGGATTGGCGAAGATTTCTATGTATTTATTTTTTACAGATTACATTTTTAAACAAATTAAATGTTTACTCCACGAGCAAACTCAAAATAAAAACAAAAAAATAAAAATAAAATAAATATCCATATCACTTTAAATCGTTCTTAAGTGGATGGGTTCTCTCTATTCTCCCCGCAGGGCCATGCATGTATTCTTCCCACCACATGCCGCCCAGATTCAGGTTAACACTATTAAAAGCGTGTTTAAATGACTTATGAGGACAAGCTGGATACAGGGGTCACAAAGACCAAGTGTTGAAAGACAAGACAGACCGAAAGCCAACGACGGTGGAAGACAGACAGCGAGAGAGAGAGAAGGGAGGAGAGGGGGAGGGAGGGCGTACTATGCTAGGCGGGCGGCCGAACGCTCAGGAATCATTTCAGAATCAAATCAGAGTCACTCAGTCTGACTGGACACATGCGCACACGTCCTGAGCCATAATCCAACTGCGGGTTTGTTTACGTCTCTGTGGCGCTGTGCTCTGCTCCATCTGCTGGGTGATTAAGCGTGCACGGCTAATCAAGTCCCTCGCACAACAAAGCACCACGAGAAGGCCTGCAGGCGCTGTGGTAGGAGCTGACCGTGTTCAGGTCACCAACAGCTTACATCCACAGGAAAAAGATACGAGGCCGCCGTTCAGGCATTCTTTTAATATCTGCCTACTTGATCAATTAGGGGGGCTCGATAAGCAAATTTGAGAATTGATGAATAGGGTCAAAAAGATTGATAAATATCTATTTGCTGTTATTCTAATTTAACACACATGTATTCCACAACATCAGTGTTGTTGCCTGTCAACAGGTAATTTATTGCCCTCCAACTTCTAGAAATGTTGCCACACCAGATGGCATTTTCCTTACTCACACTAGCAGCATGGCAGCACTCAGTAATGCAGGTCGTTAGGATCATCACATTGCAAAAACTGTGCAGTTCTCTGCTCGTCAACAGTTACTATCAGGACCGGAGTGTTTGAAGAACTAAAAGGGGAAAAAAATTGCACAGAATGTTGAACTTAAAAACGTTATTCAAACATTGAAAAAATAATCATCATTTTACGTGATTATTGATAAATCAATGAGTGGCTGCAGCCTTTGTGTCAATATCAACTCCTACAATACATGGTGAAAGCTAATGGTCTTATGACAGGAGTTCCTTGAACACTGTCCAGAGGTTGAAACGTATCCTCACTTGCTTCCTTGAGGCAACGTGTTCAGCTGCATGGAAAGAAGTGAGTGTTCCATAAAAGGCCATCATGGGTCACATGTCCTTAAAAAGAACATATTGGACGAGATAATTGTGAGTGACAGCCATTTGCATATGTTTACAGTTTAGGGAACAACTTTAGCCAGAACTTTGCTCCAGCTGATAAGTGTCCCTATATGCTTTTATCTGACAGGCATTGAGATGTTGTGAAGTTTCTATTATGAATAATGGCCAGCCTGAATATGCTGCCCCCACAGACTTTAAATTGAGCCCCTGGATCCTGATTTCTGGTTTTGTCAGTAACATGTCATTGCATCAAGTGATTTATTTTTTTATTTTTAAGAATTAGGCCTATTTTAAGATATTATATTTATTTATTTTTGAACATTCCAAATACATGCTATGTGCCCAAGAAGTAACTCTAGCCACTAGGAACTTGTATCATTTATGGACACAAAAATGTTGTCGTACACCTGTTGTTGTACTGTGAAACATGACACAAGGAACACAGAAGTGGATACTACTACTGTAATAACATGAATTTATGCCTGAATATGCCCGTTTCTGTTCATCTGTGTTAACAGCATTCATGAACATGTCAAAGTTTTGTGTGCTGATACAAAAGTGCCCGCTGGACTGCTCATGTGACTGACTGCTGCCCTTTTGGGACTTTCAAGCATTCAAATGACCCTTCCTTGCTTAAACCAATATCTAAATTAAAATCAGCTTTCATAAAACCACATGGGTTATGCCACAATAACGCTGCCCGAGACTTGGGACAATAATATTTCACATTGAAGAGGGGGCATGCCGCATATGTATATGCCTGGTGAGAAATAATCCAAAGTGAAAAACGCAGTTGCTTGCCCAATATTAACGTCATTTTGGACTAGATTGACAGCTATTATTTGCGGTGTGATGTTTTGGCAATTAAACTCCACTATCGTCAACATCAAGTTTGGAATGATACAACATCATTGTTACCCAAGTGTCAGCTCAGCTCTTTAATAGGGACAATGACAGGGATCAGATGAGCGCCTCTTTGCTAGGAGCGTTGCCTTAACAACTGACCACATGAACAGGAGTGACGTCGCTGTGCACAGTCAACAGAAGTAAATGTCAGGAGGAACATTTTCCACTTCATTCAGTTTAGGGGGGTTCTCAATTAAGAAATATAAAATAGTTTGGAAGGGGGGGGGGTACTAGGCTAGCATAAATTAGCTGAAACGTTCCTAGCCGGTGTTGACGGCGCACTGTAGTAAATCTGGAGCCCACTTGTCTCCTCGACCCAGAATAGCAGGGGCCTCTCGCTTCGAACCTGGAATTCTGTGTCACTCAAGAGTCGACTTTGCTCCACACTGAAGGGGGCGGAGGCAGGGCAAACACAGGGCAGGAAGAGGGTGGGCAAAATGTAGGCAGGAAGGGAGGGCAAAATGAAAGCAAGGTGGCCACTGTAGTAGTTGAGAAGTTCATCCAGAAAAGACATGCTCACAGGTTTTCTCTTGTCCTTTTTTTCAGACCAGAGAGAGAGAGAGCGCGCATCTGGCAACATTTATCTCACTAACCAAACTTTTTTTTTCTTCACCCTCCCTTTCTGCCCTCCCCAAACTTTATAAAAAGGGGCCCTAAACAAAACACAAACACCGTCTTGCTAACATTTTACAATGGTAGCAAAACCGGGACAGGGAGCTACCCTGCAGTTGGCTTGTTCAGGTGAACCCATTTTACGAGCATTCTTCAGCTGAGGGAGAGAAAGTTAAAGGGGGTGTTGAAGTTAAAGAGGAAGGGCAGAGAGGGGGGGGACAAAGCTCTTGGCACCCCCCTTCCCTAATAAACCCTTACTTCATCCAATCAGCAGTGACTGCAGAGAGTGAACTTTTCCAAAGGCTTGCTGGTTATAAACTGGAATTGGGTGCAATGATTGCTTCAGGCTGCCCGTTTGGCTTTCAGACGTGTGCATGGCTCACATATGGCTCAACTAGCCTAGCATTTGGGTATTACCTCAGAGTTGAAGAAGAGGGGAGCGAGGGAATGAATGAGATGTGACTTCAAATACAGCCAGACTCCAAACTGCACAGGCTGACTTGGACCACAGCGATGCAGCTGGCTGGGTTTCTCTAAATAGTGAATAATAATCTAGATTCAGGCCCTCTCATTTTTATTCTCTCACTTTCACTTATTCAGGCAACATTACAGTGAATATATTTCAACAGTTGAAACAACTATCTTGTTGAGCAAAGGCTTCTATATTTAGCCTTTTAGGAGTGGGCAGCTAAACTAAACATACCTGTTGAGTAGTACCATCAGGGCACTGGCATGTGATGTGCGTTCTGCTCTGCTCTGCTCAAAACAACTGTATGAAATGTTTGCATTATAAAAAAGGGATTTACATGGTGACAGGTATTCTAATTTCTTACATTTTGTAGTCTGCACAAGAACGGTTTGAATCCTCTTAAACACACAGCTAAAACACAGAGCAGTTTGAAGCTGTCACTCTAGTTTTGGACTCCAATTCAACCAACCCCCCACCTCTTGTCTTGCAGCCTGACAGAAAGGTACGACAGGGAGAGGAATCATATTTCAATTAGGGAAACAATCAGGCTTTCCTTTCAGCACACCACGTCTTCAGGACTCCTCACATAGCCACCGATACTCTGCCCACCAATTAATGTTACATTAAACACACACATACCTCGTGATCATTGGCAGCTAACTCGAAACGAAACTTATTATCTCACTCTCTCACTCCCTCTCCCTCTCTCGACAACACGCACACAGACCCTGACGACACACTGAAAGAATGCCATCTATTCAGACATCAATGGGGCAAAAAATGCAGCTCGACAAAGACAGAGTGTAGACAGTTATCAAAAAGTGGCCTCTCTGCCACACAAAAATTGGTGACCCCTGTGGGTCCATTTGGTTGCATTTGTACACAGATTAACACTCAGAATTTTACTATGTATTAAACGTATTTAAGAGTTAAGAATATATGCTAGGGCCTTGTTTACCAGAACTCTAGATTGATTGTTTGGTCAGACAAAATGTGTGTTGAAATGCTAGACCAATCTTCTTCAATCTACAAACATTTGAATTAAGTTTCTATTTTACATTCAAACCAATGTGCAGCCGTTATCAATAATACCACAAAATCAATACCCACTAATTATCAATCAGGTGGTCTGCTCTGACCCCAGTAAACTGCCACCACAGAGTCTTCTCTTCAATCCCATGAGAAAAAAAGTGATAAGTTAATGAATTATTGAGAGCATAGGGGCTGGCAGACAAAGACCAAAAGCCATGCATCCAAGTCACTTCTTCACCCCATCTGCAGTCAAAGAATCCCCTCAAAGATTGATTCATTGTTAACACATCCTGACACCCTGTGTGAGGGAGAATGAAAGGGGGAGATAAAGGGACAGAGAGGGGGGCTCCATTTGCCAAGAATATGAGTAGAAGCAGTTCATTGGACGGGTTCCCACAGTGGTCATTCTGCCACCTACAAAAATACCACATACACAAGCTTGAGTAATGACATTCCATCAGACCCAAAATAAAGACAAATTTACCCGCCTTGGGATTGATGTTCCATTCTCAGTAGCTGCACCCATTCCGAAATTCATGCCAGACATGAGCCTATATGTTACTGCAATGGCACAGGCATGCGTTGTAAAATAGAAAAATTATATTATAAACACGTCCAAATATATCAGAGAGAAGACAGCCGACTGACACAAATGCCTGGAACAAACTAAGCCCTAGAAAATATAGCTACATCGTTTTAGACTGCTTTAGCTTGTCATAGGCAAGAAGAATAAGTGCAGCACTGTAGATGCCTGCAAGTATTGGCAAGGATGCCTCCGGGCAAAGAGAGCGACAGGCAGCACACCTAGACCTCAATCGTTTCATTTAAATGACTAACCTGCCTCTTCGCTGTCTGTCTATACATGAGCAAGCTCTCAAAGAATGTTCTCTCGCTGTTTCAGAAAGTGACTGTTCAGCATGCATGCACGGCACGCACATAGTGAACGAGACAACGAGTAAGAATCCTACCTGAAAGCTGCTGGGTGTATTTCATGTAAAATACAGTCTGATTGATTGATTGAAAACTGTATTAACAGTTTGCAAAAAACACAGAACGTACAGTTCTATACAAAAGGATGCTAAAAAGGATTAAACCCAAGAAAGCACTATGGCTTGTTTCCATTGGGGTCCTGTGTATTCAATTCATCAATTCATTCACACACACACACACACACACACACACACACACACACACACACACACACACACACACACACACACACACACACACACACACACACACACACACACACACAGAGAGAGAGAGAACAGCCAAAACATGAACATGTAACCACACACGATCGATCACAGATCAACACATTAAACTGCTACATCAAAGCAATAAACGATGTGGACTGACTGTCCAGACTAGAGCCAGCCTGATCATCAGTGTGGCTCATTTACAATTCAGGCAATAACAACCCAGTTCAAGTTGGGTTGCCATCAGCCAGTCAGTCAGTCACATCGTAACGTTAAACCTTGACATTTCTGCACGGGAAACTTCACAAATAACAAAACTGCTACATTGTGGCTCGCGGTCCGCGAGCTACAATGTAGCAGTTTGTTATTTGTCAAGTATGTTGCCAGTGAACACATCGACACATTTCGTGCGCGCGGCGGTCACGGCTACTAGTCTACAGTACTGGCTGCTGGTACAAAGCAAATGGGCAACAAATCTACGAAAAAGTGGATAGAAACGTCTTCGGGGAGGAGAAGATGATAAGGAAACCCATATGGTTCTCAAAGTTAACATGTAAATGTGCTTATAAGACGAGATCACCTATGTGATAGTCTCGTCCATAGCAGCAGGCAGCCCATCCGATCATAAAGCATATCTATCAAATTAACCACTTAAACCCCATATGGGTAACTGGGGTCCATCAGGGCTCAATACTAGTGCCTTTGCTGTTTTCTGTTATTGTGGGGAAAGCTTTCGCCGATAATTTCCGATCGACAAGCTCACAATGCGACGCGTGAGCTTGTCGATCTGCTATTTTCAGCGAAAGCTTTCCCCACAATACCGATGCTGGGGTTTAAGTAGTCAACTTTGAAGCAGATATAAGCTATATTAGATATATTTAAACCACCAACCGCCAACGCCAGAATACATAAGAAGGACATATCAATCAGGAAGATATCAAAATGATGCCTTGTTGTTGCAATAAAGCAAATCGCAAACATTCCACAACAAATAGGCACTCGTCAGTGGTTCGTTGTGTCGCGGTAGAAACAGAAACACAGCTCTGTTCAGCAACGGAGCGACACATTAACTGCATCGCTGGAAAAATGCACAGCAATAACAAATAAACACAATAGTGTTCAAAGAACTTGGAGGTTTCAACAAAACGGTACCGAATATAGCAGAAAACTCACCGGCTTCGATGTTTTCATTGAGTAGGACCAGTTTCTTTTATCACCTCTATAAACTCTCCGCCATCTTCAGTCAGGACCGTGTTTGTTTAAATGGGAAACACTCCCCAAAGCGCAAGTCGCAAGAAGCGAGCCAGCGTTGCCAGATCTTGTGAGAGGAATAAGAAACCAGGTCTATGAAAACAAGCCCAAATGAAGTGACTTCACATGAACACTTTGAACCAGGATATTTCAAAATAGCTGATCTACAAGCTTACGTTGTGAGCTTATAGATCTGCTATTTATAAAGAAAAACTTTGAAAAACAATAATGTTTTTGAAACATTTTAAATACACAAATCTTCTATGGGGGGTCCCTGGCACCAAATATTTTCAGATAGAGGCCAATGGGCAAATACATGTTAATTTTGGGGGTCCTTTACATGAAAATGTTTGAGAACCACTGATTTAAACAACATTTAGGAAAGTAGCCCAAATAAGCAACTACACCTTTAACAAGCCCCAAAAAACCGCAAGCAACTTTACTAAAACAAGCCCAAAGTCGCTTCTAATAAGCGGACATGGCAACACTGAAGCGAGCCTGTAGTGGAGCCACTAGACTTCTGGGTAATGGAGTTGTATTCAACCCTAGATCCTCAACGAAACCGAACGACTCGTTCGGCAAATAAACTACACGTACACGAATACCCATAGGTGATATGAGCAGCATTCAAGGATATTATTAGGGGACAGAAGTAAAAAAAAAAAAAAAAGAAGAAAAAAAAAACGCATGGATGTGTTTACAGTGTAAAATATATGTTATGCAAAGAGTCGCAGCCATACAATGCCTATTAGGACAATTGTATTCAAATAATCAATGATAGGCTACTCAAACAAATATCCTATCACGTATCAAGCACCCCCCCCCCCCCCCCCCCCACACACACACACACACACACACACACACACACACACACACACACACACACACACACACACACATACATTATTAGGCTACTATATTGCCTATACTACTATATTGCCTGATATGTTATTATTTTCTTATAGAGATAGACTTATAGGTTTCTTTTTCTATAAATATATTTGTTCAGTTGCAACATTTGAAAACATACAGTTAATTGTACAGTGTCAAAACAGAAGTGTTTGTTTGGTATGAACAAAATAAAATAATGAATTACTCCCAACACTCACTTTCACAGTTATGATTCTTATGTCAGCTATGAAACATGATGCTTGCTATTGACATGCAAGTATTGTGTGCACTTTATGCACAGTAGCATAGCCTAGTAAGTAATTCTTGTTTTGGTCCAATTGACAGTATCTGAAGTTACTGAACCTATAAAGGTGCGTGCCCTGGCAAACCAACAGGAGATTGTGGGGAGCCATGGACGATGGAAGAAACTGTCTCCATGGTGATCTCGTAGGCACACTAGTGTAGAATTTCAACTGCTGGGGAAGGAGTGAGGAGGGCCAAAGATGGAGGGAGGGCATGAGGAGGAGAGGGGGGATGGGGGAGTTACTGGGTTTGAGAGGGAGAGGAGGCGGTGTAAAATACTAGGTAATTAGCTCCTTACTTGCTCTTTCCTGTCTGGACATAATTCTATCCACAATCAGTACCAAAAGGTTTGAGGTGGAAAAACGAAAAGGGGAATGGAACAAATGACAGAGTTGAGGTGGACATAAAAAAAAAAAAGTTTAGCTCAAAACCTTTGGGAAGCATTGTCTTGAATGGAGAGTTGTTGAGAAATCCAGTGAAGTTCATTACCTTTGGCAGAAGCTTTTTAATACTCATATTCATAGAAAATGCCCGTTTATTGGCAATGGACATGTCATTCTTGTAATTGTTAAGTTACTCTACATTGATAACCAATCAGCACACGACTGACATATGGGTCACTTGATGCAGGCATGATTGAGTACAAATCAATAAAGAATGTTAGGTCATTTGTCAGCTTCTATGTGAAGCTTTAATAATAATGACACATGACATATTGAGATATCTTCATAACAGAAACAACACTAAACAGGAAGCTTTGTACATTCCTGTTGTGCGTGATTATTTTATGTGTATGTATGTGCGCATAAGTGAGAGAGCCTCAATTACATTCCACATAGACCAAAGGGGGGGGGGGGGTATGTTTGTGCCCCTTCCCCCACAAAACACCAAAAACTGACCTCCCCCTCTGACAGAGAGTGTGAGCCACTTCATCCCATCCCCCCTCCTCACTCAGCCTCTCCACTTTGAAAGGACAGAAGATAACAGTTTGAAAGGACAGGAGATAGCCCCATAATCATTCATGTATTTAGATTGCTTTACCTGCAAACAACTAATGGCATGCCTTTCTTTGATCCAATCCCCCACCCCACCCCCACTTCTTCTCAGCACACATATACAAAATGTATAGGACCATCAAAATATAACATGCCGACTTACAATAAGTGTGTGTGTGTGTGTGTGTGTGTGTGTGTGTGTGTGTGTGTGTGTGTGTGTGTGTGTGTGTGTGTGTGTGTGTGTGTGTGTGTGTGTGTGTGTGTGTGTGTGTGTGTGTGTGTGTGTGTGTGTGTGTGTGTGTGTGTGTGTGTGTGTGTGTGTGTGTGTGTGTGTGACAAGATTTTATGAAAGTAGAACTCTGGTGTTGAAAGAGAAGCCCTTCAACGTAGTGTTCACAACACTTAATGCTATTCCTTGTTACTAATCTGCAGCTGCAGTGTGGATTTGATCACAAATAGTTGGCTTACATCTAGGATTTCTTCCAAGTAACAGTAGCTTAATATCAGGACCTGCTGGCATGGTTTCTGTAGTTGTGTCTGTAACCTCCTGGTTGGGAACTTTTGGGCATTAAATCAACTGAAAATCACCCTCAAAGTCATAGTCATAGGCAAGAGCTTCAGGCCTATGATTCAGGCTTAGAGTCAACAAAAAACTAAGTGTGTTAAAAGAAACATTTCATTATTCTTTTTTTTATAAGGGGCTGTCCTAGTAGGCTACATAGTTGAAGGTGGTGCATGAAAATGCTTTAACCTGGTAGCTCCATCTTCAGCATCATTCTCGCAATGTACCCTTCATCCCTCCTTTTCACATGTCCAAACCATCTCAACCTCACCTCTCTTGCTTCTCCTCTTACCTCATCCCTCCTTTTCACATGTCCACCTTTCTGATCATGTCCTACCTTGTCAATGAGAATCGTAGCATCCTCAATTCTGCCAGCTCCAGCTCTGCCTCCTGTCTTTGTCAGTACCACCGCTTCAAAGCCATGCAGAATAAAGCCATGCAGAATGGCATGGTCTCACTAGTACTGTTTTATACTTCCCTCTCACTCTTGCTGGTACCCTTCTGTCACAAATAACTCCTGACACTTTCCTTCATCTGTTATCCTGATTGGATAAGTGTCCCAAATTCTGTTTACTAAAGAGCTGGGGAGATGGAGCGACCCAAGTTGTCAGTAACAACTTGTTACTGAACAAACACTCTATATAGCAATGATTACTATAATCGGAATATCAGTAGTCCGCGCACACACACACACACACACACACACACACACACACACACACACACACACACACACACACACACACAACACACACACACACACACACACACTCTTTAAACACCACCTTTAACTTTTCCCCATGCAATCCTCTGCTCTGCTGCTTCTAAATTTGAAATAGATAGTTCAAATGATTGCGTCTAAAACCAAACCAAACCACTAGCTTCTGTGCAATGGTGTAAAAAAAAAAAGAGGCCTTATATTTCAGATGATTGATCACAAAAGGCTCATTTTGTTGTACATGTAAGTAAGGTTATTGTCAAGGTAACAGGATAGGTGGGCACTAGGGAAATGATCTGGGCACGTAGAATTGGCTATTCTGATAAAAAAAAAGAACATGCTAAAACATTCGACAATTAAGGTCTAATAATTCTACAATTGCTACAAATTGCTACACAACCTGTATGTCATTTTGGGACATAAACAAGAAGTTGAAGGATAGATTGGGTCTGATAATGATACACTGTGCATGTTTACATCATGTATACTTTACATTACTTAATTTTCCAATGTTTTTTTTTAAACATTTTGGACAAAATAGCCAATTTTACATCGAGGTCCCCAGATGTCCCTAGTGCCCACCTATCCTGTAGCCATTGTCAAGACCACACAAGCTCGAGGGCGCCATCTAGAGGACAACTGTTCAAATTACTATCACGCTCAAAGACGTGGGAAGAAGCACCTGTCCTGTCCTGGTAGTTACTGTCGGAGGGGGAGAGACGCCGTCGTCTATTATCTGATCCGTGTTCTGGACATGATGCAGCAGAGAACTGTGGTGAGCGTAATACGATGTGTTAAAGCGTTTGGTTAAGATATGAGCATGCGAAATATGATCTGGCAAATGGACACTCATCACACTTCACTGTGGGGAAACGTACTCGGACCGGTCCCCGGAATGCATTGCATTTGCACACCTTGGGAGGAGTTGGTATTTCCTGCAGTGTTGTGTTCTCTAGCCTACTAAGATAAACTTAGAGGTATTGGAATTTACCCACGATATGTGTTCAAAATAAATATGCCAAAAAAGCCACATTATTAAAATAATGTGTCTATGGAGAGAGGTCGTCAGTCAGTGTCGACTTGTCATGAACAACACTGTTGTATTCAGTGGTGTAAAGTAACTAAGTACATTTACTCAAGTACTGTACTTAAAGGTAGGGTAAGTGATTTTCTTTGGTTAAAATAAGTGTTAAATAGCTCTATATTCTGATAGTACTCATTGCTATAGAGTGTTTGTTCAGTAAAAAGGAGTCTCCTTTGCAAAAAAAAATGCATTTTCGTTTCAGTTTCAGTTTCATTTCCAATTTTATCCAATCATGATAGAGAACTCAATCAGGATATAGATTAAACAAGTGAAATTGGAAGTGATGACACTAAGAAATGAGCAGACAAAATTGGAACTGGAACACTATAAAAATGAAGCTTAAAAATTGGTACTTTCTCCTGATTGGCTGAGATTTTGACACCTACCGGAAAATGTATTTTCTGTTTATTAAAGATCTGGAGAGGGGGGAGACTCCTGTTACTGAACAAACACTCTATAGCAATGATTACTATCAGAATATAGTGCTTTAACCTTTTAACAAAATGCTTTTTGTTTTAACCAAAAAATATCACTTACCCTACCTTTAAGTACAATTTTGAGGTATTTTTTTACTTTAGTGGAGTATTTCCAATTTTCAATACTTTTACTTCTACTCCTCTACATCTCAGAGACAAATATTGTACTTTCACTCCACTACAATTATTTGAAAACCTTTGTTACTAGTAACGTTTTAGATTTAGATTTGTATTAGTAAACATACATACTTAACATACTTAAACTCTATATATATTTCGGCTATTTGAAAATAGCCCATACAAGCTCACAACGTGCTATTTTCAAATGATTTTTTGAAAACTTGAAAAGGGACATTCTGCGTAATGAGTACTTTTACTATTGGTACTTTAAGTATATTTTGATATATGCTTTTGTTTACTCAAGTAAATTCTGAATACCATACTTTTACTTGTAACATTTCCAAATTATGGTAGGCCTATTGATACTTTTACTCAAGTTAAAATGTGAGTATTTTTTTCCACAACTGATTGCAGTCATAGAGTTATAATAGTCACTACAACCATATTATAACTATGTAGTCACAATGCACATGGATGGATAGCACTGGGCACATATTATGTCGTTGTTCCTCCACAAGAGGTCGTTGCTATCAAGGTTACAACAATCACCTGGTGTATGGTCGGGACCTTATACAGTCTATGGTCGGGACGAAAATATCTAGCTCCGTTCCGTGAGCAGAAATAGGACATCCGGTCTTCGAGCTAGCAGAAATAAGGTTTCCGGTTGCCTTCAAAATAAGATCAGCATTTTGTAATGTTTTTTAAAAGACACATCTATTTTAAAAATACATTTATGATGTATGTCTTTTAAATGGCGCATACTTGAAAACTTCTAAGTATTTTTTTTTTTAAAGAGACAAATGTATTTAAAAAATACATTTATGATGTATGTCTTCTTAAATGGCTTATACTAGATCACTTCTAAGTGCTAGGTTGTTCCTGATTTAAACTGGCTATTGATCGCCATTAAATGTGCACTTAGCACAGTTTCTGATCCTGTTTTGAACTTTAACTGGATATTCATTTGTGTTTGTTACATATGTATTTATTGTTTTTGTATTGTTTGTCCATTGTTGTAATAATGCTGCCTCTAGACCAGGTCACTCTGGAAAATTATCATGATATAATATTGTTTATTGCAGAAGCAAATAAACAATGATAAAAGCAACAACAAAATATGCTACAAATAATAATAGTAGAAAGTGCAGGTGAGATTTAAAAAATAAAGCATGGGGGGTTTATAATGCTGATCGCAACTATTTAAAAACTAAGCGGGAGAGGTGTAAAAAAAAGTGTGGCGGGCCGTCCAGTGAGGTCAGAGGTCAGAAAAGTGCCCTTTTCTGCCATTTTCAGACAATAGTGGACACTGGACTGGAGACTGCTGCCGATGCCAGCACTTGTGACATACACACGCGTTCGGGGAGACCCCCTCTACAACGCCACACTCTCCGCTATGCGGGAGAGGTGTAAAAAAAAGTGTGGCGGGCCGTCCAGTGAGGTCAGAGGTCAGAAAAGTGCCCTTTTCTGCCATTTTCAGACAATAGTGGACACTGGACCGGAGACGGCTGCCGATGCCAGCACTTGTGACATACACACGCGTTCGGGGAGACCCCCTCTACAACGCCACACTCTCCGCTATGCGGGAGAGGTGTAAAAAAAAGTGTGGCGGGCCGTCCAGTGAGGTCAGAAGCCCGAAAAGTGCCGTTTTCAGACAATAGTGGACACTGGACAGGAGACGGTTCTTGGTGCCAGTACTTCTGAGGTACGCACGCATTCGGGGAGACAACCTCTACACCGCCACACTCTCCGCTAAGCGGGAGAGGTGTATTTGGAAAAGTGGCGGACCGTCCAGTGAGGTCAGAGGCCCGAAAAGTGCAGTTTTCAGCCAATAGTGGACACTGGACCGGAGACGGCTGGGGATGCCAACACTTGTGACATACGCACAAGTGCGGGGACACCTCCCCTACAAAGCCACACTCTCAGCTAAGCCGGAGACGTGTAGATAAAAGTGTGGCAGACTGTCCAGTGAGGTCAGAGGTAAGAAAAGTGTCTCTTGGCAGTCTCTGTTGTTGCTTACAATTGACCTCTGATCTATTCAGGCTACAGTCACAATTTAACACAAAAATTACAGTGTGAGCTTACCTATTGTTTTCATGTCACTGTGACGCAGTGTTCATTTTGACAGCAATTTTTTATTTAGTTTTAGTCATAGTCTTTTGAATACATTTTCATTTAGTTTTAATCAAATTTTACCATGATTTTGACTTTGAGCCATTTTTCTAGGGTAGCCTAGCCCTAGAGATCATTTCTATCAAGTTCCATGAAAATCTGCCACTCTCTTCTGGAGTTATTTTCTTTTCAACAGACTCGCGCACACAGGAGTATTATTTTGTGTTATTGTGCTTGTCATAATTACAAACAATTGCTGGCTGTAGGCTATTAAACACTCAAGTACAGTAACAGTCTTGCTCACTAAGAGTTAAATAAAGTGAAATGACGGTGATAGGTATTACTATATAAGCTACATTAATAGATTGTGTTAAATATGAAGACATGTTTATCCAAATTATTTAGGAGCAAGTGAATTAATGTCCACTGATGAACTAGTATTTACTAGATTTGTCTTGTACCATGTTTTGACCTGATTTAAATGGGAGAACTGCAGTATATTTGACACAAACCCAGATTGACTCCAGTAAACAACACTATCATTTAACATTAAAATAGTGCATACAGTTTTTTAAGTGACTATAACAGAACCCCCACATTGTTTATTTTCACAATTATAAAGAATAATATAAATAATGAATGAAAATAAACTTTTAAGTGCATACTTTTAGTGGCATGTCTATTACATCATGTGTACCAGCTTAATATTAATCAGGCAATGGAAGTGGATCCATTTCAAAATGTGTGACATTTTCAAAGAGAACTCTGGAACTAATCTGAACAAGAATCAAGAGGGATTTATTTGTCACTTACTCGATACAGGTACAAGCAGTGAAATGTTGGGACCTGTTTCTAACCAAACAAAATATGTCTTTTTAAGTAACAATACTGATGTAATGAAGTAGAAATACAATAATAGATAACAGAAATAAAATGCAGTGTAGAGGGGGTCTCCCCGAACCCGTGCTTATGTCACAAGTGCTGGCATCCCCAGCCGTCTTCGGTCCAGTGTCCACTATTGTCTGAAAACGGCACTTTTCTGACCTCTGACCTCACTGGACGGTCCGCCACACTTTTTTTTACACCTCTCCCGCTTAGTGGAGAGTGTGGCATTGTAGAGGGGGTCTCCCCGAACGCGTGCGTATGTCACAAGTGCTGGCATCGGCAGCCGTCTCCGGTCCAGTGTCCACTATTGTCTGAAAATGGCAGAAAAGGGCACTTTTCTGACCTCTGACCTCACTGGACGGCCCGCCACACTTTTTTTTACACCTCTCCCGCTTAGCGGAGAGTGTGGCAGTGTAGAGGGGGTCTTCCCGAACGCGTGTGTATGTCACAAGTGCTGGCATCGGCAGCCGTCTCCGGTCCAGTGTCCACTATTGTCTGAAAATGGCAGAAAAGGGCACTTTTCTGACCTCTGACCTCACTGGACGGTCCGCCACACTTTTTTTTACACCTCTCCCGCTTAGCGGAGAGTGTGGCAGTGTAGAGGGGGTCTCCCCGAACGCGTGTGTATGTCACAAGTGCTGGCATCGGCAGCCGTCTCCGGTCCAGTGTCCAATTTGTATAGGCTATGCAGTCCTTTGAACAGCATTTATCCATTTAGATAATGTTTTAATGTTTTAAAAAACGTTTTTGTTACACAGAAACATAATATGTGTTATATAGCTTCGTTTAAATGCTTACTTTATAGTTTTAATGTGCAAATGAACCGTTTTTCAATGATTTTCAATGGTTTCTTTTTACTCTAGAGGGTACTCTTATTCTGAAGAGATCGTCAACCGGAAGTCTTATTTCTGCTCCGTTATTTCTGCTCACGGAACAGCTAAAATATCTCCATTTGTGGCTGTGTGTGCGTACCCTACCCATGTTTATCTTAGGAATGAAATAAATAGCCTATACATTTTCATGCAACACTTGTCATACAAGTGTTTCAAATGTGGCTTTTGGTAAGATAAAGTTCAAAAAAAGAAAAGAAAAGAATGATTACACACTAATCTTGGACAGTTCTCTCTTGGTTGTCAAAACAGCTCAAAGCGCGGATGTGGTCGACAATAGCCGTGGATCAAGAAGACTGTCTAGATTGTTCTTGCCAAGGACCCCTAAATTGATAAACATTTGGCCGCGGACCCCCATCTGAAAACGGTTTGTGCCAGGGACCCCCAGAAGCAAAGATTTGAGTTAAAAATATATATTCAAAGATTTGTACACATTTTCCAGGATTTTTCAAAAATAGCAGATCTACAAGCTCATAGCGCAGCACTTATGAGCTTGTATATCTGCTATTTTTGAATAGCCAAAGCTAGGTGGTTAAAATGATTGTGATGCTATGTTAACTAATTTAGCTTGGGACCCCCTGGTACCCCTCCAAGGACCACTGGTGGTCCCCGGACCACTGGTTGAAAACCACTGGTCTAGATGTATTTTATAGAGTCTGACTTTTAGCTTTCGTATCTAAAGCAAAAGTTAAACTCAATAAAATACATCTATGACATGATTATCCAAGGCTATCATTCATGACAACAACATGGGACTACGTTTCTAACATGGCCATACATGTCGACACAGCTCCGTTTGGAACCTCTTGCAGGGGTCTTCAACGTTTTTCAGCCTATGAAGGACCCCTTAGCTGAGAGAGAGATGAAGCAGGGAGGGACCCATCCCCACTAAATTGTATACATTTGTTTTTCATATTGATCTTTTTCATATATTCCATTGTTTGACAGCACTGTCATCAGTGTATGACTGTATGTTGGATTAATTTGAATGTGTATAAACTGTCAATTTGTAAACTTGACCTTTAACTCTGTACTTTGTTTTTGGCTAATGTTCTCCTCAGAATAGAGATGCTAGGGTTGAAGTGGTTAAAACAAATATACTATCACACAATGATTTGGACCCCCTGTTGAAGACCCCTGCTCTAAAGTGACGAAACGTAGATTACACGTTAGCGTGTGCTCAGTGGCTCGTGCTATTTGTAACAGGTTTCTATCCCCCTCCTTCCTGTCAGCCGATAGTTTAACTTCAGGGTGGGATCTACTACTGAGACAAAGGCCTCCTTGAGCACATAATACCGTAGGCCTGAGGCCCATACTTTTATCAAAACATCTGTTGCTGGCTGCCTCTCCTTGAAAAATACAAACACATTCCATATCGAATAGCAAGGTGAAGAATCTGACAGCTGTGCGCAACAATTTTGGCAGTCTGATTTATTTTACTTTTTGTTTTATTTGGACCTAAGTTCTTCTCTCTCTGTGTGTGTTTACAGCGATTCATTCAGCCTGCCTATGCGGAACAAAAGACGAGCAGCCAGGAAGTGAACTAACCAATCAGCTGCGGCCTTACATCTCCTCTGTGCGAGTGGCCACTCCCGGCGCGCCTTGCTTCTATCAGAGCAGTGAATCACACACACAGCCTGGAGAGAACCGTGCTCTGCTGCTGTGTGCTCTGTCTGAGCAGGGTGAAGGCTGACAGGGCTGTCCTCCATGTTTTAATAAGCATTGACATATATCACACTGAGTTTTGTTAGGCATGCATCCACAGAGGTAAGCCTGATTTTCATTCTTTCACATATAACTGCTCTGTTGATAAAGCTACCCTGCCACCATGTGAAATCTGTGCCCGAGTATAAGAATACAGGTTTGTCTGGAAGGGAGAGAGGGGGAGAGAGAGAGAGAGAGAGAGGGAGAGATTGCCTCTCACCCCCACACAGCACAGGAATGGAGCCTGGAAGGGGTGCAAAGCACAGTACAGTGCTTCTCCCAACTGGGTGACTGCCTGGACACACAAAGAGGCATGGACAAACTCACTGAGACATTCGCATGTCATAGTAGTCCTGTTTTCTGTTGTCATGACACAAAGAGGATTGACTTGTTAGGCAAGTGAGGTTGTAGGAAGCAAGAGGCTGGCTGTCACAGGCCTGTGCTGTCAAAATGGCAGGCCTGAGTAGGAAGGGGGCACACGGCTGTTTGTAGCTGCAGGGTGAGAGAGGGAACACAGAAAGAGGGGAACGCCTGGTGGAATTAACAGATGGTACAACTGACAGCACAGCAGGAATAATTTAGGCCTCACAGTGGCACCAGAGCAGGGAAAGAGGGGAAGCGCTGTTAATCATATGCCAACCTTAAGTAATGATCATGAAAAGAGCTCATAGCTGTGTTGTGTTCTATCAAGGTGTTTTTAACGCATGGCATCCAGAGCTCTGTTCATCCTTAACAGAATGAAATCCTTTTTACATGGCAAATGACAAAAAAGGGAAAAAAGGGGGGGGAAATAGTAGGTCCTGTCCAGTCAAATTCCTAAAATAAAAACAAGACGAATGTTAAACGCAAAATAAGCTTATCCTTTCATCGCATGGGGAGAATTGACTGGTTTTGATGGTGTGCTCTGCTGCTCAGTTCTCTGCTGCTGAGCGGCAGCCATTTCATAGAGCTTCCCTTTTCTGTCCCTCGGTTTCAGGCATGCTGGGTATTTGTATGTGAGGGAGAAGGGAAGAAGAGGGGAAGGACTTGCTCTTGAAAAGACACTGGATAGAAAGCCCATCCTGCACACAGAGACTAGAATATCCGTTTGATCTCGACCAGGTTTGAATGCATGTTATTGATACATCATTATATGTGTATGCTTTGCATTTTTATTTCCAGGATGTATCAGTCCTGAGTGAGTTCCCTTCTCTGTGTGTGAGGTTTACAGTTAAATGGTTTAGATCAGTTTCGACATTTCGTTCATTTATTCCAGTTTGGTAAAGATAATGATTGTTATACTCCCAACACGTGAAATGTGTCAAGGGCATTGTTTAATGCATCACTGTTGTATGTGAGGTTGCCTGCTGACAAGAATGCATATATGACCATGGGGGAATAATGGCCCAGACATAATGTCACACATGTAGTATTGCCCAGCCAGGGATTCAGCAGCCTTCTGCAATTTATTGAGAGCAAATCTTTTCACCCCCCCCCCCCCCCTGGCTTTTTTTGTGTGAATGGTGTTTGGTAATGCCTCTAATCCCACCATTCCACTCTGGAGTGTGGACTGGCATTGCTGCACTAGAATCTGTTTTGCATCGACTGTTCGTGGGGTAAGAATGTGAAAATCCTTTTCATGGCATTTTCTAATAATTCCCCACTAGACCCATATACCATCTGACCTTTCCAAATGTCCTGCTTAACCCATCCCCCCCACCCCCACATTTGTTTTCCTTCTTTCCCTTGTTATTATGTGTACCTACCTGTTCGTCCAATAGCATTGTTCAGGTTAGTGTTGTGTTGCAGTGACATAAGGAGTTCAAATACTGAATAGAAGAGGTCTGTCCGAAATTAATTCTCAAGAAAGAATCATACACTTTCACAGCTGGGTCTGTGTATGTTTTTGATCAACTCATAAAACCTCAAGCCAGCATTGATTTTTGTGAAGGTATGCTAATGGCAGAAGAGAACACACACTGATGAAAGAAAAGGATTGTTGGCAGCAGCCTGTATTGCGTAAATCGCAGCCATTTTGACTCGGAGGCCTGTGACATTTGCAATCCTGTCTTTGTGCTCGGTGGAAAGGCCCTTGCTGCATACCACCCTGCTGGTCTTCCTGTAATGCACTCCCAATAGCACAGTTGAATTGAGGTGTGTTTATGTGCTGTGTGTGCAGCAGCAGGGAAAGTGTCTTCAAAATGGACGACACACACATAGAGAGGCTCAGGGCGCAGTGAGGGAGGGAATATGATCTGCACCCTCTCAAGCCTGTGGCAACTGCATCTGCTGTTTGATTAGAGCAGACATGCTCATGCTGTCAAGGTGGCCTGGGTTTTTAGGGAAGTGGAAGGTTAGTTTCAGGCGTTTCTCAGCTGTAGGTGAGCAGCAATACACTCTGCATTGCAGCACTATCGAGAGCGGGGAGAAGAAAGCCTGTGTGGCACACTGAGCCCGCACCCAATCAGGCTCCTCCGTGTGGTGCTCAAACCAATCGGCAGCCCACAGCTGAGGTTAAAGATTGACAATCGCAGGGAGAGAGAGAGAGAGAGCGAGCAGCAGGGAGAAAAGGCCTTCTGGAAAACCTGCACCCATCCATGATGGCTCATACCCCCCAACGACCTCAATAACTGAAACCAAAAAAAGAAACAGATTAAAGAATAAGCTGAAGAATCTGTGTGCGAGTAAGGCAAAAAAAGGAAAGGTATGCTGTTGATTTCCTATTGAACTATATACTATGTTGTATCAATAGTGGGTGTGGGAATGTCAGTAGGATGCAGTTGGTTATATTGTGTGCTCTGTGGTGTTTTTAAATGTCAGCTCAAAAGTCTCTTGTCTGAATGAGCAGCATTGATTTTCATCTGTTTTTATTTTATTGTTATGTTCTCGTTCCTGTATTCCTGGCCTGGCCAACAGGAGATGTTGCTGAGGTTGTGATTGTCGGGTTGTTATACAGGGAGGATAGATGAAGAGGAGGACAGTGATGCTATTTTGTTCTCCTCTCTCAGCAGATGTGTTATTCTTTTCATGATGCTAATTTTCTCTCCCTAGTGATGGGAGGATCAAAACATGGAAAATGCAGTACTTATCAGGTTAACAAGACACTGTCATTGTTTTTAACATGTAAGACTATTGTAACAGTGCTCTCAGCAAGAGCTAAATAAATACATTGAAGCCAATTCCATGTGCTGTGACACAATTGATACATCAACAATGGCGTTTGTTTTGCCTGAAAAAAAAAAAGACAATGATTCACGTCTGAGCTGATAATGGGTAAAACCTGTTGGTCTCACTTATGTTATGAATTAGTTAATGTTACCCAATCATTTTCTTCAAGCACTTGAAGCACTTGCTTTTCTTTAAAGGCCCAATTAATGTAGACTTGGAGTTTGAGTATATGTCTGACTGATATATCTGAAGAGTGTGCATTCACTTACCAAGGTGCCAAGAGGTCATAACACAGGAAAACCACAAGGGATGGTTGTGCTGCAGACAAGCTGCCTTTGAGAAGAACTGAGCTCACTGTTAGTCAGGGCCCCAGTGCCCTGACTAACCTGGCTTTTCAGCGAATCCCGTTGAGATTGAAGACTGAATATGACCATTCACTGTTGCCAATATTGGCTTGTTCATGTTTTCAACCATTATTATAGTTTTTATTTTCAAAGTAACAGTGACAGAGAGTAAATTATCTCTTGTATGCAATGTAATATGCAATGTCTTGGGGTGAAAATTTCCAAAAATTAAAGCAAAAACTCTACAAAAGTACAAACGTATCGCAATGTGTTGTGGCTTGTACATGGGCTATTTTTGCTGCGCAACACTGTCATACGACAAAGTTTAAAATAGGGCTTAAGTGGTTAATACCTTGTTTGTTTTTTAGTAGAGTCCCAAACGGCACTTCCGTGTTTCTGAATCATCAAATTCACCCTTCTCTGCACATCATCATCTCCCTCATCTGCCTCACTCTCGTCTACCTCGCTGCTCTCTTCACCTGACCCTGTTGCTGGTAGATGTGTTGGGAGATCAGGTTGTGTGTGGTGGACAGGGCCATAGCAACCACCCACCAACTCCCAGCCATGTCCGAGTGGCGAGGGGTGGTGCTTCAGGGAGGAGTGGCACACTAGATATGCCAAGTAGTTGGCATTGTTTGTGGATATCTGCATCTGGAGGGGATGATTTCTTGTTTGTCCTCTTTACAGCACAGGCTTTTGCCATGGTGCTACCGTTCTTGTCACAATAGATAGATCACATGTCGTCCTTAAGGTCAAGGCTATCTCCACACCGCAAGAGTTGCTGTGGCTCCACAGCGCTCTTCACCACCTTGTCATAAATTGGCGACTTCCCTTTGCCATAGAAGCCTGAGTTGGCATCACAGCCTGTAATACAGTGTAGCTGCACAATACAGTCTGCCATCTCCTCAGTCACCATGCCACGGCAGAGGACTGTGTCTTTCTTTCTTTTGATACACAGCATACTGGGTAGCTGCTGTGAGATGACCACTGCCGTGACATAGGCATTGGTATTGGCTGTATCAATGACAACAAGGCCACTGTAGCCTGACTCATGTAGAGCTGCATAAACAGAGAACAGGATGGTGTGTCAGCCTCAGTCTGGTCAAAGCTGTAATTCTGCATCAGTTGGTGCAGTGGAGTCAATAGAGTAGATAATCTCTGTATCTTCATTCTGCACAAGTTCAGTCAGGTAGCTACATACAGTATTCTTTTTTGCAGCTGCCCCTTGTTAATAACGCTACACGGCAGCGTTTTGAATACTCTGACAGAGGGGAAGGGATCGCCCAATTTCATATAGGTGTTGAGGACATGTGTGTCACCGTCTGCCGATCTTCTGGAGTTGCCATCTTCCAGATCATGCCCTTGTCGATGAGAGCAATGTAGGGTTCTTTCAGATCTACAGATTGGAGAGAGAACTTATGGATGAGCTTGCTCTTCTGCGTCTTCCTGTATGTGCTGTTGGAGTTGAATATGGCCTCACACTCCTCAACAACACAATTTTGTCCCAGCATGTCAGGGAGATTCACAAGTTGACTGACCTCAACCCGGTTGATCACTACCTTGAGAGTATTTCGCTCATCTCTGCAGCTCTTGCCTCGAGTTCCTCCCCAGGCTTTTCCCTGCATGGCCCCTTTGAAAATGTCAATTGTTTGCTCTGATGGATACTTGCATGGAGCTGGACAGTCTGTATGGCAAGTCAAGTTGAAGAAGATGGTCAACTTCTCCTTTCCTGCAGCATGGGCTGATTTGAGGTCTGCAATGGGTTCCTCAGACGCAGGCATAGCTGGCTGTAGGGTGCAGAGGGTGGGTGAGGCCAGGTCAAACGGATAGCAGTCAAACTCATGCATTCATGTGACCAGGTCCTGCACAGTGCATACACTACTCATCTTCTCACATCCGTTTTGGGCCGTTTGCTTCTTGGCTTCTTTTTGGTTGGCCAGGGTCTTGTGAGCTGCCCGTATTCAGCTCATTATATAAAAAAGTGTGATACATGATTCTAGGTTCTCTGGTTCCCTGTAGAAAAAAATGCCGGGATTTTTGCGAGGGACCTGGGTGCAAAATCTTTTTTAAAAGGTCCATATCAGTCAAATCAATCGTCAAAACATCTTAGCCAGAGAATGGTCATGGCCGTTTCGGACTCTACTGTACTATTGTGGGTTATAACTTCTAACTAGCAAAAATGTGCTTGCTTAAATATCAACGATGTCTCTGCTTTAAGGAAATGGACATAATGCCTATTTTATATGCAAGGTACGTTTCAAGTGCCAGATATGCTATACTGCAGGCTGTAGTGGTGAGTCTATATTTAGACATAAGCCCTAAATTATGAAACCTAAGATGTGCTGATGAATACCTACCAGGTGATATTTTAGGAGTTGTTTTTCAGTTGTCAGTTAAAGTGTACTGGATTCCACTAATCACCAGTTAAAACTATGTAGATTAAAGATCCTAGAAAGTTGATGCTGTTGAAGTGGTACAGTAGCTGGTGTAACAGTGACAACATTTAGCAGCCTTTAGTTTGTGGTTGCTTTTAATTTCAAACGTCCTGATGAAGATCTAATCTGATTGAAACGTTGCAAAATAAGATGAGTTTTTTCTCTACCGGCGTGCAGACGTTTTCCATTTGTTGAATTGCCTTTTGTTCTGCACCTGGGCACTCATGTGGATGTGCATGCTTTTCATTTGCCATTCTTTGAAATGACTACTGATATCACTTTGTTTCTTCTATCGCATGGGTCACATTGCTCAGGAACTGTACAAGCTGGGCACTTTCTGGTCATAACCTTCACACTCAAAAATGTATAACTAGTTTAGTGTGACAAAAGAACTATCTCACAGACAGTAAAAAAAAGCATAAAATGGTAAAAAACAAAACAAAAAGCACACAAAAGCATGTGTAGCCACATGACTGTAGCCACATGACTACTAGCCTGACCATCAATGACATTATTTTAACCACAAATGCAGATGCCAGCTGTTCATTTTTGAAACATTAATATTAATAAGGTAGGTTGATGAGCAGATTACTGATCACTGCTACCGTTTGCACTTAAATTAAACAACAACAACAAGAAAGTAACATACAGCTGAGCTTAAGGTTTTGAGCAGAACAGGCAACATACGGAACTTGCTTTGCTCTGATAAGGCATGATTTGTGATGGCATCACACTCTAAAAGCATATTGCTAATGTTATCAGTGTAAATCATTTACTTGAATCAGACACTAAATCCAAACTCATGGATGGTTGTTACAGTTTGCAATAGGTTTTGTCACCTTAAGTCATAAGGACATTGAATGTACTGTACGTACGGCTATATGAGGATTCTTAAGGTTATATTGTGGATAAATCCTTGATGATGCCTTTCTCTTCTCTGTCTGCGTCAGTGTGGCTGAGGAGGAGGGGAGGACAGAGACAGATGCAGCAGAGGCAATGGAGATCTCAACACGATCCAAAGGTAAGAAGATACCACACAAGGTTGTTTTTAGAAAGCTCAGCAGAGCTGTTTTTATCCCTACGGGAGTATGCGGTAATAGTGACAGTGTTTGGTTTTCGCTTCAGGGGTGTGTACATGCGTTCAGTGTGGTTTGCGTGTGCATGCATGTGGCAGTGAGCTGCAAAATAAACAAGATGGAGGATTGCTGTCTATACTGCTGCTTTTTACATTGCTTTTAGGTTTATATCATTATGGTTACTAGCTGCATGAGTATGTATGAGTACTGCAACACTCTTGTGTTGGATATCTGGTGTCAGCGTCTCTTTTTGGAAATCAGAACTGTCATAATAGGTTTATGTGAACTTTGACCCCTGTGTGTAGTTTCAGACCCAGGGTCAGCAGAGAGGATAGTCCAGAAACGCAAGATGCCCAGTCCCTGTCACTCATCCAATGGTCACTCTTCTGCTGAAACCTCCCCTAGTCCAACGAAAAGGAAGAAGAAACCAGGGGCAGTCGGCAGTAACAAAGACCAGGTACATCTTTTATATTTATTTATTTTATACAGCAAATGTATAAAATTGCAATAGGCTCCAGTTTCAAGATTCCTTGAAAAGGTGTTTGCAGTGTGTACAAAGCCAGACCTACAAATTAAGCCTAGCGCCACTGTCAGAAAGAAAAAAATCCCTTCATTCAATCCAGGCAAATCTTATGAATGACCAAACTCTTACCCTCATTTAGTTGTTATATCTTTCACCAAAAAACACAAATGCTGCATCCATAAAAATAGACTTAAAATCAGATTAATGCACATGACTCGGTATGATTCGTTAGACCTAATCTGTTTTCATTCATTTCCATCACAATAAATTATGACAAACTACAGTTTGAATATACTGTATAACACAGCTGTTGCAGTATATACCGTAAATGTACTATAGAACTGTGTGTAGCCTCTGATTTCAGCATGCCCACCGTGTGACCATTCTACAGATGTTCATTCTCCTCCTGTAGTCTCATTCCTATTTTGACTCTCTTCAACGTTGTGTTTCTTTTGTCCGCATTCCAGTCAGAACTAAGACATGGTCCCTTTTACTATGCGAAGCAGCCAGCACTCACTTCGGACCCTGTTGATGTTGCACCACAGGACGGCAGGAATGACTTCTACTGCTGGCTGTGCCACCGTGAGGGCCAAGTGCTCTGCTGTGAGCTCTGCCCCAGGGTGTACCACGCCAAGTGCCTCAAACTCCCAGCCGAACCCGAGGGCGACTGGTTCTGTCCAGAGTGTGAGGTACTCACTCAGGAACGTGTATACGGGTGTAGCTGCAATCAGTGTTTCATTCTGGATGACTTTTCAGGAATATGCGGAACTCCTCAAATTGTCAATTACAACTATTTAAGTTTACAACTCTTTTCTTCTTGGTGTCTTTCAGAAAATAACAGTTGCTGAGTGTATAGAGACTCAGAGCAAAGCAATGATGATGTTAACTTTAGACCAACTGTCTTACCTGCTTAAGTTCGCCCTACAGAAGATGAAACAGCCAGGTGTAAGTACATTGATTGAATTTTAGTGGAGAATAACTCTTTCACCTGATTAGTTAGGTTTGGGGTGGGAATCATTTTCACTACAAAGGGCTGGGTGATATGGCTTTTTTTATCAACTATATTAGATTTTTCTCACCAATTTATTCATTATTCCAATTCCACCTACAACGTTTATAGATCCTGAAACTGGCAAGTCTACTGTTTGGTCTGGAAAGGGTGTAGAGTAGACAACCGCATGTCTCCTCCTTTCAGCGGAACGTGTGTGGAGGAACACTATACCTCCCAATTCTGCCCCTAATTGAACAGACGTCTCAACCAACCTGTAGGAGGCGCTAGTGCAGCGACAGAGAATGCCCTCCCCCCGCTGGCTTTGCACCCACAAACAATTGTATTTGTTGGAGTGCCCGGCCAAGCTGGAGGCACCGACCCCAGTCTACAGTCTCCACAGTAGTGGGAAGGTACTTTCCCCCTTCGAAACCCGGTTGACCAATAATTTGATATTATGCCTTTTGGCAATGTATATCTATATATCCATTCTCTTTAAAATGGCTTAATTTATACTGCCTTTAAAAAGATAATGACAATGAGAGAGACTGGAAAAGTGGGAGAGAGAGAGTGGGAATGACATGCAGCAAAGAGCCTCGGGTTGGATCCGAAGTGACCCAGGTCAGTTGTATGCATTTTTACCAGGTGAGCCACCAGGGCACCCCGCTAAACTGCCTTTATCAAATGCAATCAGATATGCACAGAATAACAGTGCATATATTATACAACCATTATTGCAAGAAACAGGTGTTTATGCTTGTGTTTGTAAGAACTAAAATACACAAAGTTAGAATTAACGTTTTCTCTAAATGATCAGCACTATGTGATACATAATTATGGTGGTTATTTCTTCCCAGTTGCTTCTGGAGGATACTGCACACTGTGAGAGAATGATTCCACTCGCTGTGCTTGTATGTACTGTAGCAGTTTTCAAGGCAGCGGGAGAGGAGACTTATTAGCCTTTCAATCTCAAGCATTCCTCATGTGATGCTTTTTGGGGTGATTAGTTGTGCTGCCAACTTTGGTGGCTAACTTCCTCAAACAGTTGACAAAAGATTGTGGTCTTTTCTATATTTGATCCTCTAAAGCCAGGTTTGTATCCGATCTCTTGAAGCCAGGTCTGTTCTGAATACGATCTCTTGAAGCCAGGTCTGTTCTGAATACGATCTCTTGAAGCCAGGTCTGCTCTGAATCCGATCTCTTGAAGCCAGGTCTGCTCTGAATCCGATCTCTTTAAAAAAGAAAAAAATATTTATTTTGGGCTTTTTATGCCTTTCATTATGGATTGGACAGTAGGCTGACATAAAATGGGGAGAGAGATGGGGAGTCGAGTGACACGCAGCAAAGGCTGTCGGGATCGGGACTCGAACTCGCAACCTGCTGTCAGGCTACATTGAAGCCTAGGTGTCTGGACCGCTTCGCCAGCGATCTAGGTCTGAGTCCGATAGCTTGAAGCCAGACCATCTGCATTATCACTGTGTGTTTAGGAGCTAATTTGTTGTGCTCCTCTAGCCCTCCCTCAATAGCTGGCTTGTTCTTGTGATCGCTGTTGCATTTGCAATGTTACTAGGAGGCACATCTGGTCTGGGCCCGTCTGGTCTGGCCCAGTCTAGTCTGGGTTGGTCTTGGAACATCTGGTCTGGGCCAGTCTTCCACATAATGAAAAGCACATTAGGATAACTGATAGATATTCAACATTTAAGATGTTTACTTTTGTTTCTCCCCCAAATAATTCTCAAATATATCTTATATCTTATTATATATATCGCCCAGCCCTAAAACAAAATAGGATGCTCTCTGTTTACCTTTTTTTGTTTTTGTTTTTTTCATTGCTACCTGTGCTAAATATTCCACATCCCACAAATTATATCTCTATTGAATAGTGGCATGAATTTGTCGTTTGCCAGTCATGTTATTCCAATAACGCTCACAAAGCAAATCACAGTTGAATGTTATTGGGCTTGTTTTTGCTGTCATGCTTTTCCTATTCCATTCCATAATGCCTGATGCCAGTGTTTAAATTATTAACTGTTTGTATGCCTTTGGCATGATGACTTGATTTGCATGTATAAGGCATGTATTACGCCACTAACAATCAGACTCATGTACTGTAGTTGACCTGTATGCTATGGCTGGAGTTCAGAAAGTTACTAGTTGGTAGTGAGGACACAGCTGTCCTCTTTTATACGTCGTCGTATACGACCCTTTCGCTTTAACGACGTTTGCCAACAGGGTCGTGCGACAAAGTATAAATTAAGCCTAACTCTCTTTCAGGACCAACCCCGCTCGTCACCTTTCTCCCCACACGCAGCTTCCACGCAGAGAAAAGCTTTTAATTGGGTAATAAATCACACCACTAACAAGACCCCATCATAATTTTCTTCTTCTGTTATGTTTGTTTTTCCTTCTTTTGTTTCAAGTAGCCTTTTTTTTTAAGCTTTGTTCGTCGATATTGTCTGTCCACGGGGGAGGTTTGACAGCATGTTGTGGTGTGCAGTGGTGGTGGTCAGAGCTGTGGAGTGTGTGCCACCCCTTTGTTCACCGTATGTTTCTATATTCTGTGCACCTTGTCCAGACTGAACCCTTCCAGAAGCCTGTAGCCCTTGAACAGCACCCAGATTATGCAGAGTATATTTTCCACGCTATGGATCTCTGCACGCTGGAGAAGGTGAAAAGCAGACCAGAGCATCATGCATTCTCTTTGAGCCAATTTGACACAACAGTGACTTTTTTTCTTCATTTTGTGTTTTTCAGAATATCAAAAAGAAAATGTATGGTTGCACGGAGGCCTTCTTGGCAGATGTAAAATGGATTCTTCACAACTGTATAATATACAACGGAGGTAAGCTGCTCAGCTTAGACCTGCTATAAGTTTGTTCCAGCCTTTTATTGAATTGTTTAATGCAGACGAATCACCCTCTTCTAGGCAATCACAAACTCACAGCTACAGCTAAAGTGATAGTGAAAATCTGTGAACACGAGGTGAGTATGTGTGCTGAGAGGGGAGGGCGCAAAAGGGTTTTAGTTGGGAACAGGAACTTCATGCATCCTTTGATGCTTGTTTTGCAGATGAATGAGATTGAGGTGTGTCCTGAATGCTATCTGTCAGCCTGCCAAAAGAGAGACAATTGGTTCTGCGAGCCATGTGTAAGCTCACTAATTTCAACTACTTGATGATGATGATTATGATTCTACACAGTTTTATTGATTCTCGTATAGTCTTATACTGCATAGTGTCTGTGTCTCATATTTTCAGAGTAATCCACATCCTCTGGTCTGGGCCAAACTGAAAGGCTTTCCATTCTGGCCTGCCAAAGCACTGCGAGATAAAGACGGACAGGTGGACGCTCGCTTCTTTGGACAGCATGACAGGTAACCGCTCTATGTGCTTCAATTTCTTGGACTGGGAGGCACCTCACTGTGTCACATGGTGGGACGTTATGGTGTTAATCTTTATCCCCAGGGCTTGGGTCCCTTTAAACAATTGCTACCTCATGTCCAAAGAGATTCCCTTCTCTGTGAAGAAAACCAAGAGCATCTTCAACAGTGCCATGCAGGAGATGGAGGTGTACGTAGAGAACATGAGGAAGAAGTTTGGAGTGTTCAACTACGCCCCCTTCAGGACGTCCTATGCCCCTGATAATCATTTTCAGATGCTGCTGGACACCTCCAACCCCTCGTCTACCCCCATCAAACCCGAGAAGCAGGAGAAGATCAAGCTGAGCTTTGATATGACGGCGTCTCCCAAGATACCACTCAGCAGAGGCGTGATGTCTGGGGCTGGAATAGGTGGGAGCATGGCAGGCCGGCGAATATCCCTTAATGACGTGCCTCGTTCCCCCATGAGCACTAACTCCTCTGCCCATACGGGCTCGGATGGGGAACAGGACACAGCAGACAAGTCCCAGACAAAAGCTGCAAACAGCCAGTATAGCACAGGGGAGGAGTCCATGGACTGTACAGGTATACGCAGACAGACACTTTATTATGTCTGCATCCAGACAGAATTGATGCATTTCTCTTTGTATGTGTATTCTAGGCCGGATTGCACATAGGATACTTAACAATAGTTTTCTTCATACAGCATCACCTGCCTATGGACGATCTGTTCCTGCAGGCAATGCCTTGGACAGTCCCAAACCATTCCATTCTCAAGCCCCCCTTGCTGCCAAGCAGGAGAAGACTCCACCAACAGGAAGCATTTTAAACCTCAACCTAGGTGAATCCCTCAATAGGCATAGGATATTTGTGGTAATTCTTCATAATGGCTATTCCATTCTTTAAGCAAATATAGATGGATATGGTGAACTACACTTTTAAGGTAGCTCTCCACCGCATCGACGTTGGTGGCGGTAAGTGTTGGAGAGCGTCTGATGGCAAAAATCTGCTGTTGAATGGGTGGTGGGTACACTGTCGCGTCGGGTCGCAAGCTGTAGTGAAGCGTCGAAAGCCGAATGAGCAAGCTCAGTCGGCTTTCGACCGTCGGATAGCAGTGGGCTTGTTGTTGAAAAAGTAATAGTAGTAATCTTTAGTATCTGTTTGGTGGAGAGCTACCTTTACTGTTAGTTGAGCCGCTGTGAAGAGGTGAGTACAAAACTATTCTAATGAGGCTGTCTGTATGTATGTCACTGTCTGCACATTTATCCACCAAAAAGAAAGAGCTATGCACACCTTTAGGCCTCTAGTTTGCTTTATTTTGATTTTTCGATTGTGTGTTGTGTCCTGCCAGATCGGAGTAAAGCAGAAATGGACCTAAAGGAGCTGAGTGAGACTGTTCAGCAGAAGCAGGGGCCCATGCCGGTCCTCACCTCACCCAAAAGACAAATCAAGAGCCGGTTCCAACTCAACTTGGACAAAACAATTGAAAGTTGCAAGGCCCAGTTAGGTAAGTTGACTGTTGAGGTAGAGTAAAAGAGTGACTTAATGAAGCAATAACATCCACACACTCTTGTTAAAAAATGTAATAATTATTTGGGAGTTGAATAGAAGTTGAGAGTGCTGGGCTTCTGGGTGACGTTGAGGTAAAACACCATAAAGGCCCAGGTTTGATTCCTGGCAGCGGTGCCTGCGGCTCGGTCAGGCCATCCATTGAACACAATTGTTTCCTGAATTAGTTTTAGTTTAGCCGTTTGGGTGCCTAAACCCTCTAGCTTACTGAGTGGAGGTTTACGATAGATCTGCTTTCTTTTTCTTGGCTTTGTGCAGGCATAAATGAGATCTCTGAGGATGTGTATAAGGGCGTAGAGCACAGCGACTCGGAGGACTCCGATAAATCGGACTCCAGTGACAGTGAGTATGCCAGTGACGAGGAGCAGAAGCCCAAAGAAAGCCAGGATGCTCCGTCTAACGTCAAAGCCCAGAAAGAGCCTTCCAAAACTCGACTGAGGGACCAACCTCCATCCCCAAACCAAGATAAGGACAGCAAATCTGAGCATCCGGCGGTATCAAAATGCTCTTCAAGTGACGAAGGTGCTACAGTTTCCGATACCGCATCTAAAGAGAGGCCATGTAGTATATCTGATAAAGAGGGCCAAGAGAAGACAAAAGCAGCTCCGGCATCACCAGTTCCCAGAGAGAAACCTCCGGTCAAAGAGGAGGTGAGGCAGCCGGTGCCAGTAGAGGACTCTGATTCAGAGAGGGAGCTGGTCATTGACCTGGGAGATGAACAAGGAGGCAGAGAGAGGAAGCGGACTAGAAGAGACAACGCCGCTGTTAAAGAGTCGTCTGCTAGTAAGACTGAGGGTGAGTGTTCTGTTTTTATTTTTCAAAAACTAATTTATTGATCTTAGTCCTGCAGATTTTGTCCGAACATCACACAAATCAGTGCACATTATCTCTACAGTCATGTGATCAAGATGGATCTGTCAGATTTTTTATATTCCATCCTGATTGACTAAGATTGGCTTCCAAAGTTTGTCAGGGTGGCTGTTTTGCACAAAATGTCACACATGAATGTGTGGCAGCAATGCACGATTGCTGGGAAACTTTGCATGCACATTCCCACTAAGTCAAAGAAGAACCTCCATCTCAAATGTTTCAAATCACCTCATGGTGGCGCTTCAACAGCCCACTTAACGTTTTGGCCTATAACTCTTGAACCGTAGGTCGTACAATCAACATCTTTTTTCCCTGGATTCCTTGGATCATGACCATTTGTTCGAGATTACATTTTCTGCCATTTTCTACATTTTTGCTACTACTCATATTTTGTCCAAAACTCACACTCATCACTCATGTGATCAAGATTTATAAGTATTTATCGCTAGACAATACAATTATCCTTAGCATTTATTTCACCACATAGGCTACTGACTCATAGGCTACTGATGTGTGTGTGAAAGAGAGAGAGAGAGAGAGAGAGAGAGAGAGCAAAGTTCAAGATTGTATAGTTATAGCAGAGACAGTAGGTTGGGGAAAAACATGCTTGTGCACGTTTGCGTTTTTTATTAATTAGATTTTATTTCACTTTAAAACTTTTGCTGTGGTTTACAATATGTGTTCATACTTCTGTGATTATACAATAATAATAATATCAATTTTAGCCACACTGGTGAGAGCGTGGGGCTGGCAATATTGATCAGCTCGAACCACGTTGTTCTGGTTGTGTGTAACTAGTGTGGCTTTTAGACTTTTAGTCCTGTTCTCTCTTCTTATTTTACCAAAAGAAAATTGTAAACACAAACATGTAAAGAGTTTATTTGGTTAGCTTTGATTCCCACTATCTGAAAACCTTCACAACTTTGCTGATATTTTATTAATTAGCATTCTATGTTTCCCCCTGTGCAGGTAAAGCCCCCACTCTTTCAGTTTCTCAGTCTCAACACCACAAAGCTACTTCCTCCACCTCACCCAATGTCAAAGACTCTACACAGTCCCCTATGGCCCTTCCTGTTGCCATGGTCTCCTTCACCGCTGCCTCTCCTGGAGCCATGAGTCCCGCCACCACCCAGTCCAACGCCACCCCAGCAGCGACCCTCGCCTGCTCCTCAGCTTCCGGCGCTCCGGTATTGAAAAAACAGCGCCCTCTGCTGCCCAGGGAGACTGTGCCAGTAGTGCAGAGAGCCGTGGTCTGGAATCCCACTGCTAAGTTCCAGACCTCTTCTCAGAAGTGGCACATGCAGAAGGTGCAGCGGCAGCAGCAGAACCAGCAGTCTGTGGCGACTGCACAGCCACAGGAGCCCTCCCCGGTACAAGGCCAAGCACAGGCAACACTCAACCAGGCTCAGGCCACGGGAGCAGTCACCACAGTGGCGACTATGTCAACACAGAGCACACGCTATCAGACCAGGCAGGCTGCCAAAGGTAGATCAAACTTGGTACAGGTTCTAATGATCTCCAAGTAGCCCAGTGTAATGGATGATTCAACATACACTGTGGTTCATCGGTTCTACCCTAAAACGGTCCCGGTTTGGGTGCATTAATGTTAGTGATCAGCTGTTGTCTTCTCATTCTAGCTGTTCAACAAAAAGATACTCCTCCACTCGTCACGTCCACCTCAGCTGTTACCCTGGTAACCAGTAGTCCAGTCTCTGTGGCTGCGATGACAGCATCAGGTCTAGGCACAGCCTCTTCCTCCTCCTCAGTTTCAGGAGACTTGCAGATCCCCATGGCCTCAGCAGACATTGCAGCAGACATCACAAAGTACACAAATAAAGTGAGTATTTCGAGATTGATGGCTAATAGTAAGGCAAGGCAAGTTTAAATGTTTAACACATTTCATACACAAAGGCAATTCAAGGTGCTTTACAGTAATAAGGCATTTAAAAGCACAAACATACAGTCGACAATAGAACAAGATGGGCTTAATAAAACGGGTGTAAGCTGATTTTAGTTTTTTAAATAAAAGGTAGTGGAGAAGAAAGTTAAAAGTATTGAGATTTGGCACAAGCCTCAGGTGCTCTGTAAGTTTGCTCTATGTGGGGATGGGGCATAATAATGAAACACTGCCTCACCATGTTTTGTTTTAACTCTGGGAACGGTTAGTAGGCTCTTAAGTCTATTAACCGTATAAAGGCCTGATTATACAGGTACTTGCCGTAGCCGCGACGGTCCGCGTTCAGCGCATTTCTGTTTACAATTTGGTGTCTGCACTCTGCAGACGTGCACGTGTTCCCACATGCACACATGAATCAAGAAGGGTTTTATTTGTCACTTATACAAATACAGTACAAGCAGCGAAATGTTAGTGGGACTGTGCTAACAATGTATTACAACAGCAAAGAAATGGTAATAAAAAGTAATACAATACAAATTTAAAATAAGAATAAAAATACTGAATGCAATAGAAATAAAAGTTAGGGTTAGGGTCTTGCTTTAGACAGGTACAATATCTTATCTTTTAGCAGCAGTGTAAAAAATGTGCTGGTACAATGTCCAGCTACAATATCTTATCCTTTAGCTAGTTACCTTAGTGTTAAATAGTGCGCAAGCAGAGGCATAAGATATCCTGTATCTTTCTATATATATACACATACAGAAAGAAGAGTAATTTTTCCGTTTCATTCTGTTATTTGTTTTTATATTTTTGGCTCTGATAGCTACAGAGAAAAAACTCTTTCTAAGCCTTGAGCCTTGGACTGTGAGGCAGCTCAAGTGCTTCCCATTTTGCATCATCACAAATATCCTAGCAACAAATAGTTGCTAGGATGATGTTTGTCCATCATTCTTTTTGCCCTGCTCAAGCACTTGCTCTTTTGTCCTGTAGAGACGGGAGATGGCTCCCTGTGGTGCGCTGAGCCGACCTCACCACCTTCCGCAGCAGTCGTATGTCTAATAATAATAATAATAATAAACTTTATTTATATAGCACCTTTCATGACATAAATGCAGCGCAAAGTGCTTTACAGAACAAAACAAAGAAAAAGTGTATAAAATACACAATAAAACAGTGGCAAAAAAACACTGGCATAAAATTGATGGCTAAAACAATACATAACAGGCAGTGAGCAAAACAGTAAAGACATGAATAACAACACAGAGATTTAGAAGAGAAAAAATCAACTAAAAGCAAGAGTGAAGAAATATGTCTTGAGCTGTGCTTTAAAACTGTCCACAGGAAGAGCTCTGCCCATACCATATAGTCATACCCCCTGACAGGATGCTCTGGGTAGTGGCAGAGTAGAAAGATTTTAGGATCTTCCCTGATAACTTGAATTTCTTCGGCTTTGCCTCGCTTTCTTTGCCATAGCCTCTGTGTGCATATTCCAAGTCAGGTCCTTGGTTCTTTGTTGATCAGGAGGGGAATGTAAGACCTTTTGTATCTGTGTACAGAAGTCCACGATTATCTCCTTGGTCTTCCCAACATTTAGGAAGAGGCTATTTTCCCGGAACCATTGCGTCAGGCCTGCCACCTCCTCCAGATAGGCCTTCTCGTTGTCATTTGTGATAGGGCCCACCACCACCACTGTGTCATGAGCAAACAATGGTGTTTGGGCTGTTCTTGGCCACTCATGACTGAGTGTTGTAAGCTGTCTGAGCTGTAATCAATAAATAACAGCCTGACATATTTCCCCTCTTTGTTGTTGTCAAGGTGGGAGAGGGTGGCATGTCATGCCAGCTGCGGGGCTAGCGCCAGCATTGTTGGCCTCAAACCTTCTGTTATTCTGATCTGATAGAAATATTCTGATTGTTCGTCAGTGTGGTTTCATCACTTTCGATCGACTGTTGCTTGCCCTTTATAATGTCCTAAGTACTTGCCACACACCTCCTGCATTGTTCTGTTGGACCTGAGCTTCCACTTTAACCATATAACACTGCTTTGTGTGGGTTAATAGGTTAATCCACTTCACTCATAGTGTCCTGCAGGGAAAGTTTTGCCTCAGCTCCGGTGCCTAACCTCCCATGTTATTGCTATCTCCCGTTTAATTTTCTGTTTGTATACCGGGGTGAGAATAAATCTCATTATGATCCAAATTCCCTATACCGCTAGCCTGTGAGACAAACCAAATTTCAATTATAGTATTTGAAGATAAAGTTTAATACAAATTTTAACAGAAATTGACACCTGTTTGCAAACATTTGTTCAGGCATATTCTGTCAAACATGGTGTAACTGCAGTGCCTATCAATGAAATACTGGCTTAACTTCTGGCTCCTGGCTAGCTGCCCATAAGTTCTGTGACCATGATTAGCTATGATTTTTGGGTAGCAATTTAAAAGCTGTCTTTATTTTGTATCTGAATGTTGCTGTCTTCTTTCAGATTATGGATGCAATCAAAGGAACAATGACGGAAATCTATAACGATCTTTCCAAAAGTACTTCAGGAAACACAATAGCAGAGGTAGGACTTTTTTACATCAGCCCTGGGAGGCTGAACAGCACTGATAATGCAAATGATAGCACTGATCATGCAAATCATATTCAATGTCATGAAACGGGTGTCTTTTTGTCTTACCACAGATAAGACGGCTGAGAATAGAAATAGAAAAACTTCAGTGGTTGCATCAACAAGAGTTATCAGAAATGAAACACAATCTTGGTAAGATGGCTGACCGATTTTTTTTTTTATTGGTTTGATTTGGTAAAATACTACATAGTGGAGGTAAATACTGGAGATCCTTTTCTGCAAAACATATTGAAATGCATATAGGCTTGTGCGTTTGTTCAAGATTGTTTACGTACGTATTGCATGTGCACTCATCCAGAGTTGACGATGGCAGAGATGAGGCAGAGTCTAGAGCAAGAGAGGGAGAGGTTGGTGGCTGAGGTGAAGAAACAGATGGAGGTGGAGAAGCAGCAGGCGGTAGATGAGACCAAGAAGAAACAGTGGTGTGCTAACTGCAGGAAAGAGGCCATCTTCTACTGCTGTTGGAACACAAGCTACTGCGATTACCCCTGCCAGCAAGCTCACTGGCCAGAACACATGAAGTCCTGCACACAGTCAGGTAAAGTAGATTATTAGAAAAAAACACTCAGTGGCCACATTGATAGGTGCACCTGTTAATTAATGCAAACAACCTACTCCTCCAAACAGAGAGTGATGTGGCTGCAACTCAGTATATAACGTATTGTATGCAGAAATGGCCAAGACAGAGGTTCAGTTAACGTTCAACCATCAGAATGAGAAAGTTACTTTGAACGTGGTATGATTGCTAGTGATAGACAAGGTGGTTCCAGCATCTCGGAAAAATCCACCCTCATGTACAGCACTGGTCACTCTTTTAGTGAGAGATGACTGGATGGTGACCTGCCTGATACTCAATAGGTGTGTACCTAATAAAATGGCCACAAAGTGTTTGTATGCTGAGATTGCTGACTGTATTATCAACACAAATCATACCATAGTCATCTATGTATGATGGCAAGGATTTGTACTGTAGATAGAATTGAATGGTTGGTGGAGATTTTTTGTTTTTTGTTGCATTCCTGAGCCAATAATTCGATGACCGGGTGGCTGGTAATTAGGAGACTCAATTGAGTCTCCCTAATGACTAGAGAGACTCCGCTGGTCATCAAATTATTGGCTCAGGAATGCAACAAAAACAAAACAATCCATGAATTCAAGGCTTCATGGGGTGTGTAATTGATCAAAAACAAGTCGTTTTTTTTGGGGTGAACTACTCCTGTTAAAGCAAATCTTTACCCAGTCTCAGGCTCTCCTCTCCGGTTAATTCAATAGTGCACTCCTGCGAAGCTTGAGGATGTTAAAGTAATGTAATGTGTAACGTTCAAATACATGTGATGTCTCATTGTGGATACTGTTGAAGATGATTGAAATAAAACTACTGCTACTAATGCTACTCCTGAATACTAGATAAGATTACTTATTCAACCCAGTGACACATGCAACTGTAAGAATACATTTCCATGGATGTGCTGTTTATAAGTATTTTGTTATCTAATTTCTAGCAACAGCCCCACAGCAAGAACCTGAGATGGAATCCACAGCAGATCTTCCTCCCAACAAAGGTTTAGGACAGCCTAGTAGTGGCCCAATGCCTCTCAGAGACACTGCAATCTCTGCACCATCAGACAAAGACTGTGACATGGAGAAAAACACTGACAATGTTGCTGTAAGTGTGTCATAATCTGTCATTACCGCACTTCAAGCTGTGGACATTTTGTTTGTGTACATGGATATTTCTCTGTGCCATTTCCCTTATTAAACTGCTGCTACTGGAGCAACTCATTTTTTATTTTTTATTACCAGTTGTGGGCTCACATGCTGCATTCAAAAACACTCCCCATTTCAATTTGACAGATTGACAGCAAACAGCATATAACCACTAGAGGGGGCCAGTTTCATGTAAAGGCCTTCTAAGCACTTTAATATTTCCATGTACACCTTTGCAGTAAATTGGGTGTATGCTAGTGCTTAATCTGAAAATATTAGGCTGTGAGCATAAGCGATTGGAGAATTTGTTTACAAAAATGTAATTCCATTTGATGGACCATTAGATTTTTAGACTGTTGACACAAATGTCTGTAAAATACCTATGTCAATATTATATGTTAACTTATTTGCATTACTGTAATGTTGCTTGTTCAGTAGCGCTGAGAGAAAATAACAGATGTAAACATTTTACATAGGCTGTTTATATTCAATAGATTACCTGCTCAAGAAAGAACAGAGTGAAAACACTTACAGATATTTTTTCTTTACATAATTTATCCCTTCCCTCTACTATAAAGTGTTATTAAAATAACACCTGATACCTACTTCCTCCTGCACTAGTCTTACTGAAAAATAAACAAATTCTGTAGTGGGATTACATGTACGCCTGCATGCATCCAAAGAACAAACAAATCTTAGACAACTGAAATGGGGGAGGAATTAAATGCTTATACCATGCTGTTCACCGTTATTTTCTGCAAGTGCCACAGTTACGTTGACAATTTTATTGCCTATGTTTTGGGTGCCACTGTAATTCCTCAACAAATTGTTCACAAAAGGTTTTCTGTCATCCATTTAGTATATTGGTTTAACTCTTGAAAGACCTTCTTTTACAGTATTTATTAAAAAAAAACAATTCTTTACTGTTTCTGTATAGTTTGGAAGTTCATACAAACTGTATATTTTTGTCAGCACGACAGTGTCATTGCTGATGTTTACATTCTGTACAATAAAAATTACATAAAATATTTTACCCTTTTGGTCTTTATATTTTAAAGGCTGGCCTTACAGAAGAACTGCATCAAACAAGTATCCTACTTTATTTTAAAGGCTGAATCAGTGATATACATGCATTTAAACAAATGGGTAGCCCTACCACAAACAAAATAATAATGATAATAGCACACTGGAAGGAGACATCATTTTATTTTCTAGCTGACTGCACTCTTAATAGAACTATTCTGACTATGTAATAGGTTTGTTTGTTTGCATTGATATTGGATTAAGACGGACATATATATTTTATTTTATGATGCGGTAAGAACGCATCACAACATGACACGTCATCATGTAGATCGGCTATTTTTGGCGAATGCCCCCCTGTGGTGGCGGACCCCCTGTGGTAACTCTGAGGACCCCCTGTTGAAGTCCCCTGCCCTAAACCAGTGGTTTTCAACCAGTGGTCCGGGGACCACCAGTGGTCCTTGAGGGAGTTCCAGGGGGTCCCCAGCTAAATGATGGATAGGAACCAAATGGACCCTTATGGGTCTGTAACTCTGAGAGTGTACAAATGGAACCAAATGGACCTGTTAGGGTCCATTTGGTTCCATTTGTACACACTCAGAGTTAAATTAACATTGATTTTATAATATAAATTGGGGTCCCAGAGATAGAAATGCCATTAAATGGGGGTCTGTAGCCTAATGCATGTTAAACTGGGGGTCCTTGAAATTAAAATGGTTGAGAATCACTGCTAGAGCCATGAAAATCGTCTCTTATTGGGGGTCCCTGGCATACATTTTCAAATGGGGGTCCCTGGGCTAATGTGTGTCAATTTGGGGGTCCTTGACGCAAAAAAGGTTGAAAACCACTGCCCTAAACAATCACGGATTGGGCCTTTCAACTGCGGTTCCCCTCCTGTCCGGCAGAGGGGGCTGTGGGATTCTCAAGGCCGGCCAGTAAACGGTCAGCCATCTGCCGCAGTCAGTAAGCACTAAGCGCGAGCGAGTATCAGCCAGCAGGTCAGGAATGGAAAATGGAGGAATGCCCGAAGGAGCTTGCAGCGAGAAGAACATAATATCATCGATAGTTTGACCTGGTATGTGGGTGAATTAATGCAATATAACGAACGCTGTTGTCTGCATGTACGTGTGTATGGAGTACACGCATGTCTCTGTTGTTTTCTCGCGCGCCATAAAACGCACTACAGTCGAGGATGGCCGAGACAAGGTTGAACACGGTGCAGCCAGCTAGCGTTAGCTACAAGCTAGCGTAACGTATAACCTTGTTTACCAACGTTAGCCGTTACTTTAACGACTAGACCGTAGCTACTAACCACGCTGACTAGCTAAGGGCATACTACAGCACAGCTACAGCTGTGGTCACTAGTGGCAGTTTTAGATGTAGACAAAATGTGCGTAATGTTGTGCATGGCGCTGTACGAGGAGCAGCCACATTCAGTGTTGCCAGATTCCGCGAGAGAAACAAGCAACCATGTCTATGAAAACAAGCCCAATAGAAGCGACTATGGTTCACATGAGCACTTTAAACCTGTATATACTAGTAACTAAGCTCGCATCACCAGACTTTCCACCTCGGAGGAAAAGTATATACATTGGCTATGATCGCGACGCCCTGTGAGCTTGTAGATCTGCTGTTTAATAAAATATGTGGGGGGGGGGGGGATATTTTAACAACGTAAATCTTCAATCGGGGTCCCTGGCACAAAATGTTTAGATGGGGCGGTCGGTGGACAAATACATGTTAATTTGGTGGGCCCGTGGTGGGGTTTCCTTGACTTGGAAATGTTTGACAACCACTGGTTTAAACAACAGGAAACGAGTCAAAATAAGCAACTAAGCTAGAGAAACAAGCCCCAAAAATCGCAACCAGCATTTACCAATATTCACAAGCAACTTAACAGAAAAAAAACAAGTCGCTTATAATAAGCAGACCTGGCAACACTGGTGTATGCGTTCACATTCCTGTAGCCATTGACACGCTACTCGGTAGTAGTTGTTACTTCCTTGTAGGGTAGGGTTACATGTCGGCAATTCGACATGTCGCCATCCCGACATGTCGGCAATTCGACATGTCGCCATTTCGACATGTCACCATTTCGACATATTCTAACTGTCGGAGTGGAGGCACTTTCCATAGTTTTCAAACGACCCACCATTCCGACTTGACTTTGGCCAAGGGTGAGACCTCCGTTGGGGCCTCCATCCACCCTGCGCCAAATACCGAGGTGTTCCTAGTCACTAGTTATGAACGGGCTGACCCGTAGCCCGCGCGTTGGACTGCGGGGCGAGCGGGAGAGTCAAGATTTCAGAGGCAATTATCGCAGTGCGGGATGGTGCGGGCTGCGCAAACACGCAAAAAAAAGAAAGAAAAGAAAAAGCTTTTGGTACCTTCTCTCTCCCATTTTCTCTCACTCTCCTCTCTCCTACTCTCCCGTTCTTTCCTCCTGGCTGGAATCATCTGGGCTTATATTAAATGTGTTGCTTATTTGATCAATGATGCACAACTGCCTCTAATGTAGCATACCGCATAATGATATCCCCGCTGCAACTTAAGTTTATATTGGAATGTCCCTTGTAGTTGTAGTGCTGTTGTGGTTGGACTGGGCACACTCACTGTACTAGTTGTCGTTTAATGTTCTCTCATGTAGGCCTATATAGGCTATAGCCTATATAGGCCTACAGCCTCTCTCTCTCTCTCTCTCGTTCTCGCTCTCTCATTGATATAATTGCCCGGTATATATTTATTTGGTTATTTTATTGTTTTGAGGTCTAGGCTACTCTCCTGAGTCTCCTCCGTCAGCTGTCATTGAGTATAGAAAGATAATTGACACCAGCCAGCTGACTGTGCTTAATGGTTGATATTATGAAAAAAGTAAAACTCATCACAGAACGACAAACAGGAGAGGGGACAATCCGTTGTCATTTTATTGTAGATTTAAAAGCAGCCTATTAGACTATATTGACTGTAGCCTACTACAATATGTCTTGGATTTGACCTGCAATGCTTCTGAGAGGGCCATGGCGTGAGTAACAACGGACTTTAACATTAGACTATGAATGAAATGCTGCAGATGTATTATAAATTGTTGGAAAAACAGCCCATAACACTCCCTCCCTCGCTCCATTACGCATGGTGCACTGTGCGCGCCCTTTTCCTCTCCAGAGTTTTATGAATCCATTACAATCAATATTGCAGCTGCAATAATATATCATTCCAAATAATCAGTAACATGTTGGCTATAGCCATGTCTGTCAAATAATACTGTATTCAAATTTGTATTTATTCTGTGAACTCTCTAGTTTATTTTCCTGTGTGATATGACCCTATACAGTCCAAACGGGACGCCTCCCTAAGTAACGGTCCCATGCATTGTACAATATTCAGCCCTTGGTAAGGAGTTTGAACGCACACAAAAAGAACATTGGTATATCCTCAGTAGCGACCCAAAATTGGCCACTACTTTCAAGGACATGCCCAGAGTTGTCTATAAACATCCTCCTAATATAAGACAATCAGTTGTCAAATCGGATATCATCCCCAAAATGCCAGAATCGTCTTTTTTGACTCAAATCCCCGAAGGCAATTACAGATGCGCCCGTTGCGCAATGTCATTTCACCGAAAGGTTTACGCACCCACTAACGGGGGGAAACGTTTTGATATCAAGGGCACTATAACATGCACAACCAAAAATGTTAAACACCTGCTAAAATGCCCATGCGGTTGAGGATATGTTGGTAAGACCAACAGGGCGCTAAAGACACGCATTTCCGAACACAGAAGCAGCATTCGCAACCAAGATCCAAAGAGCCCATGCAGTTGCAATGCACTTCATGTCCGCTAAGCACAATGTGGCCACTCACAGATATCAGGGGATTGAACCTTTTACAGTCTATGGATTGAACATGCCCTAGACGAGGAGGAGATCTTAGATTGCTGCTACAGCGGGAATCTTTTTGGATTTAGGCCGCCTACAACCTACATCCCGCCCTCCTCTCCTCTGTGTCAGTCCACATGCATAGCGCTGCATGAAATGAATACAAGGAAAAAATGGACCGCGGTCCGCCTGTTGAGTAGGCCTACCCCTGAATTAAAGCATCGAATAATATATATATATATATATATATATATATATATATATATATATATATATATATATATATATATATATATATATATAATAAACAGTTAAGCAGGGAAACAATTCATTACATTTCAATAAGTAGTAAACTAAAAGGCAATAAACAACTTAAATGCACTGCTTATAATTTCAGGAATAAACAAATAAATAGGTGTGAATCACTCAATTGGTGCATCCAAATCAAACATAATGTGCAGTCCATATCATACGTGGCACACACACTTATGTGCGCTCATTAACTCCCTCTGGGAGAGCAAACGTCCTGATGGCCCACTTGACATCAAAGGGAGTTGGGATCGAAGGACTTACGGTGGCCATACACTACTGCCATTCAATCATGATTGATTGAGCTGATTGAGATGACATCATGATTTCTCCATGAGTCTTTGCTTTCGAGGAAAAAAAACAAACAATTTAGTAGGTGTGGATTGCTTCAGTCAATGAATCAACAGCGGTCGTTAACTCCCCACTGGGAGATCAGACAAACTTGATGGCCCATTCGCGCACACATAAAAGGTGATTAGGATCAAAGGCACTTAGTTTGTAGACAGACGCACAAGGCATGAATGGATGCCATTGATCGTAGGTTTCGGTGACTGTCTTGTTTGTAGCGAGTTGTGTGCGGCCGGGGAACAAGCGGCCATTAAATTATGATTATTATGATGATGATGATCATTATTATAATTATTATTATTATTGTCATAAAATAGCTAAACAATCCATTTTACGCACAGCAGCCCAAATACATGTCATGGTCCAGGTCCGGACAGTTCATTCTTCAAATAGGCCAGTAACATTAGTATTTATCTGATGAAGGCAAATGCTTCATCAGTAGGCTATTAAATAAGGTGTTTAGGCTATTTCAATGGCATTCGTCCAAGACAAGTGGAGTTTACTGGCCAGCTAAATAACAGACATATAGCATATTCCTTCTGTAAATGGGGTGTGGTTGGTTGGTCGCACACAGGAATGAGTAGGAAAGTTGGCAGTGTTAAAAGGTCATGTCAGTCCAGTCGCTGTATAGTTCTTATACCATAAGAAGCGCACACCTCTCTCTCATCATCTGATTAGGTAAAAAATAACGGGTGCGGCGCACTGTGCCGCGAGCTTGATCCATTTGATCCAGTTGCCACTGTGCCTGCTATGTTATTTGTTATATGATGGTTGCAGTCACGCGTAATTGCGCATGACACACGCGTGCCACACATGTCTATTTGATTAATATTATGATGATAATGATTATAATGCAATACACATGGGACGTTATACAAGCATTATATGATTTCGTTTTGATATTATTTCAACGGGGCATCATTCGAGAAGGCTTTCTGTCCGTCAGTCATGCACTGTTTGTCTTTATAATAATAATATGAATAATTATGAATAATAATAACCATCTTATTGACTATATGCGCGGACAGACAGACACAGAGATGCGTGTCGAAATGGCGGGACTCTTGAAAAAAAAATAAAGTGCCATGCTGCCAGTCCGACACTGTCGGAATGGCAGGTCGTTTATGGAAATGGGAAAGTACCACCACTCCGACAATTAGAAGTCAATGTCGGAGTGGGGGGATGTCGAAATGGAAGGCTGTTCCCGTAGGGTAGAGAGGATAAAATGCACACAACCATCACCATTATTAACTCCATGACCACAATCGTTAATTTCCGTGTCGTCGTCGAACGCGCTGATGATTGGAAACGATTCCTCGTTTGCTTTGCTCGATCGATGATGCTGCTGCTGGTGTTCGGTGTGTGAGGTTTGCCTTTTAGTATTGCGCATTTGCTGACATCCGGGGTATTATGTAATCGAGTTAACTTAATCTGATAATATAATGGCTCCCAACCGATCTGGTTAATCGTCAACGCTTCTGCGTCTCTAAAATGGTGCTGGTGGGAATAATGCTATGCATATTTGATTTGGGTTTCGGGCCCTTCCTTCCCAGTGAGGCCGCCTGGAGCTTGCAATGCATCACGCACTTTTCAGTCAGACAAGCGACTAAATACAACGTGTCCCCTTTACTGTTGAACGGTGAAATATGCTTTATTATTTGGTCGGGTTTACTTAACACGTTATTATCACGTGTGTGAACCTTTGTATATATGATGGATCCGATGGGCTCCTCCCTCCCTTTTTCTTGGCAACAGATTTTCTCCCCCTCGGCCCTCACGTGGCACGGTATCGTGACCACAGATATATGACATCTTTTTAAATTATTTGGCCAAATAGATGGACCGCAGCGTCTAATGCATGTCATTGACAATGTCGCATGGTAGATGGCTGCTTGCATGAAAACAATGTAATATTTGGAATAGCTGATGTGATTATTATGCCTCTCATGTCGATGTAATTGCACGATCTATATTAAAAAATAACCCCGAGTTATGGATATTTTGTGGTGTTCTAGAGACAAACTGACTGGTGCAGATTTGCCCATCCAAGTCTGTATGCAAAGCCGTTAATTTAATTGCGGATAAATTAATGTTAATATTTGATGTAAGCTTCTACCTGTGCCCACAGCACCAGTGGCGTCATTTGACATGGCACCCCCCATGTTTCGTGTTCTTGAATATACCCTGTATATAGAGTAGTCTTTCTTGAATAATTGACTCAATGCTGCAGCAGTCCCTGATGATGTTTTCTTCTGCAGATCCAGTAACTGGGCGCAGAGACTCTGATTACTAACTAAAAGCCTTTTTTATATGAAGAAGTGCTGTGCTTTCCACCATTACTGAACTTGCAGGTACATACTTGGCAAATGTTTTAACATTTTTTGTTATGAAAGACCAGCAAATTATGGCCCTGGCTAATACCTATCAGCTATTAGGCTGTGATAATAAAAACAAATGTGTAACTTGAATTGGTGAGATTTTATGATGTGCTGAACCCTTTGTCTTTATGAAAGCTTGTTTGTTAAAGACAATAACCTTGGTCCGAATCAGCGTTTCATTTACTAAGGTGACCTAGTTTAAAGTTAAGCATGCCTATATTAGGGATGAAGATTGATAGAATTGGCCATAATGTTAAAATTCAAAAGATATTAAGTAATGTATCAATGCTGTCTAAGCGTTGCAAGAGTTAACTGTTTCAACTGAAGAGTGACTCATAGCTGCTCTCTTTTTTTCTTCTCTTAACTGTGTAGACAATCAAATTGAAAGTAGTGGTTGACTCCATCATGGAGGAGAATGTGAGCCCTGAGCTCTCTCTAGCTCCAGAGCCAGAGCAGAGCCAGGACCATATGGATAGCTGCTCGCAAGGTATCTTGAATGAGCTTCTTTCCCTAATTAGTGAGGAGGTGGGTGGTTGCATTGATAACTGGGCACAATTAAAGTTTAGGTTTTACGCATTTTTGGTGAATTGGGGTCAAGGGTGAAAAATCACTTTTTCCATTACAGCCCTCCCATCATTTATTTTAATATTTTATTTAATTTCACACTTCACCTCCTTTTTTAAGGGTTTGGGCAGCACGACCACCATGAAGCAATCCTAAGTTTTATAGAAATGCGAAAACTATTATGTGGGTCTCAACCAACTACATTGCAATGCTCACGTGGCTCATTTATTTGCCTCAACTTTCTGTGATTCTCTCAACAGCTGTTGCAGAAGAGGAAAAACAGTTTCAAGAGCAAAATGAAAATGCTACTCAAGAGAAGATACTAGAGAAGCCAGAACATTTGTCCAAGGCCACGAGTGAGGTGAAGAAGACCTGGGGATTCCGTCAGACGACCATCGCTAAGAAGAGAGAGATGCCAGGGGAAACGGCCTCTGAGAGCCAAGAGAACCGTGGACCCGTGCGCCGTAGTGGCAGGCAGCCAAAACGTACTGACAAGTTGGAGGAGTTCCTCTCTACCACCAAGAGAGGTGGAAGAAAGAGTGCTCCGCCCAGCATCGAGAGTGGCGACCCCCCGTCCCAAACGCCGACCGATGCGGAGACCGCCTCGGAGGCCAGCTTCGACGGCAACGCAGACACAAAGGCTGTTGACGACAAGGCCGATTCTCCAGAGAGGCGGACAAGGAGCTGTGCCAGGAAACAGACCCGGGGTGGCAGGACTCGGGGTGGCAGACGCACACGCAGCCGAGGTGGCGGCAGTGCAGGCGGCAGTGCAGCCAGAGACGGCGGGAGCTCGGAGAACGAGGAGGACGGAGATACCGTCAACAAACCCCAGGTCCTACAAGACGAAGAAAGCGAGTCTAAAGAAAAGAACGACCCCTGTTCCAAGCTGCTAGCAAGCGGGGACGTGGCCCAGCCCCCGCCAGAGCTGGACTCTGAGAAGAAAGAGGTCACGGAAGAGGGCAGGATGGAACAAGACAACACCGATGACACAGTGGAGCCAAGGCCAGAGACTGAAGAGAGCGATGAGGAGAGCGATGATAGGCCTCCGGCTTTTGCAAGGCGAGGACCAATCAGAATTTATGTTAACAAGAAGAGGGTGGCCAATAAGAACGCTGCTCCTGTCAATAAAACTACAACCGTCAATAAAACCCCTACTACACCACTTGTCGTTAAGACTGCCACCCCAGTCAACACCAAAGCAATGCCAGCGGCGCCAATGTCCAGCAAGTCCCAGGATGAGGAGGAGGGAAAGGAAGTCGATGAAGACTCCGCAACATCTACATCCTCATCATCATCAACCTCCGACTCAGACGGCGGAGGATACGACCCCAATGCACTGTACTGCATCTGTCGGCAGAAACACAACAAACGGTAAATATTGTCTGTATTTGGTCCGACTTTCCTTTGTTGTTTGAGAAATCCGAGTCCTCCATGTGACCATGTGTCGATGAGTTAGATATGAAAAGTGAGCCTCGTTTTCCATGATTTTATTTGAATAATTTTCACATGCAGGATTGCTGGCACTGTATCATTCAACTTTATCTTCTGAGTTCTTATTTGGGGTGAAACAATTAATCAAATAATTAGTAACATTTTGTTACATAAATTTTCTGTCAATCGATTAATGTATTGAGTAATAGAGCTGGGCTGATATATCAGTTTGGCTGATATATTGGCCATTACTTGACTTTTATGACGACATTGGTATCGGCAATTTTATGCAGCCTATGCTTTTTTGATGACATTGGTATCAGCAATTATGCAGCTTATGTGCCACTTTTTGTTTTTACTTGTTTTATTCAGAAATAGCCGATATACAAGCTCACAACACGTAGCAAAGGGGTGGAAGCTTGTAGATCTATTTTTGAAACATTTTGAATAGGGTTTAAAAGGGTATTTCACTTTAAAAGACTTCTGGGGTAATTTTAATGTCTACTACGGCTTTGTGTGCCCCCCGACTGTTAAGTTGCCTGATTCAATATTTAGATATATTTGGTATTCATTCTATCAGACACGCCCCTTCCTATATTAACCCATTGTATCTTCAAACTCTATTTTAACCATGTTAGTCATTGACTAAGTCATTAGTCATTAGTCTGTTGACTGACATGGTCCTTCTAGTGTGTGAGGGAAATTACTTTATTATTATTATTTTTAAATGAATAAAATAAAAATAAAAAAGTTCTTAAAAAACATAGCCCGCTCAACATTTAAAGGACAATATTGGTCACTTAAGGATGGGGATGTGTCTGATGAAAACAATGTCAAATATCTAAATATTGAATCAAGCAACCTAAAAACTGTCTCGGGTGCACACAAAAGTCAGATTAGAGCAGATGTTATAATGACCCTAGAAAAGTGAAAAAAAAGTTTTATCTATACTTTTTATTATTATTGTTTATTTTTGATTGCTTAAAATGTTCCCAAATAGAAATCTTACAGTTTTTCAAATTGATTTCAAGATTATATAGTCAATGAGCTGCATAGATTAATCAAAACAAAACAATAGACAGATTAATTGATTGTTAAATTAATTTGTTATTTTAGTAATAGTTCTTCTAATTTCAGTCCTATTCTGAAAGTATGCAGTTAGCCAGAGTGAGAGCCATGTGCTCCTGCCTTTCATTGCATGGTGATAACAGAATTGTCCTGTGTTCTGTCCAGGTTCATGATCTGCTGTGACCGCTGTGAGGAATGGTTCCACGGAGACTGTGTGGGCATCACAGAGGCCCGCGGACGCCTCATGGAGAGGAACGGGGAAGACTATGTCTGTCCCAACTGCACTGTGAAGAAAAGCCAGGTGGTCAAGCCAGCCACAGCATCCCTGGCTTCAAGCACAGAGAACGGGAAGCCCAGAGCAGATGGTGCTTCAACAGCTCCTGCTGGTGCGACACTCACTGCTGTGACAACAACTGAGCCCGGTAAAGTGGACCCTGTCCCTACGGCTGCCAGCCAAGTGGTGGCAGGTGCCTCTGCAGCCGCTGCATCAGATGAGAGGGTACTAGTAGAGGACCCGGGCATCAAAGGGAGAATAGAGAAAGCCATCAACCCAACTGGGAAAAAGAGGATAAAGATCTTTCAGCCGGTATGTCGAAGTGGTTTTGGCTGACATGATTTTCTTTAAGCCTGATACTATGGTAGCATATTTAGACTTTGCACAGTTGTGTTGTGCACGTTGTTGAATAAATCTTTCTCTCTACTGACTTTTAGCAGGCCACACAGCAGACACTGGGGCCGAAGGCAAAATCAACGGCAGAGCCGAAAGCAGTACCAGTTGCAGAGCAGGTAGTGGCCTCAAATGTGGAGCTGAACACAATACCAGTAGCGGTGGTGGTTCCCAAGGCAGAGCAGACATCGATTCCCAAGGCAGAGCCGACATCGATTCCCAAGGCAGAGCCGACATCGGTTCCCAAGGCAGAGCCGACATCGGTTCCCAAGGCAGAGCCGGCATCGGTTCCCAAGGCAGAGCCGTCATCGGTTCCCAAGGCAGAGCAGACATCGGTTCCCAAGGCAGAGCAGACATCGGTTCCCAAGGCAGAGCAGACATCGGTATCCAAGGCAGAGCAGACGGCAGAGGAATCTTCTCTTCCCAAATGTATCGGGCCTGGTTGTGAGAAAGATGCCCAGCCGGACTCTGTCTACTGTGGCAGCGACTGTATTCTGAGGCACGCCGCTGCCGCCATGAAGTCCATCACTGACGTCAAGGAACCCAAGGCCAAGGCTCAGAAGAAAGCTGGCACCAAGTCTGCACCCAAGGTAACTCGGGGCAGACACACTAACTGTGGCTTTTAACTGTCCCTATCACAAAGATGTTTACGTTAGCACATTGATTTAATGAAGGTTTTGCAGCATATTGGACATAGACATTTATAGAATAGAAACGTATTGTCATGAGAAATGTTACTTTTGTCTCCACTGTAGTTGATTTGGAAATTAAAGTTGAAAATATAATCAATTAAACTACAGTTTTAGTAATCAAATTATTGGTTTAGTGATGTGTCATGTAAATGATTCTTATATGTGCCATTTGCAACTTAGTTAGAATGCCTGTCTTTTTTTCCATATTGTGAAATGATAAACTATGTTTTTGACCACTGGGTAAAAATTAAGCAAATTGAGGTCTGTTTGGGGTCTGTTTGGAGTCACCCCAACTAATGATGAGAATTTCTCATAAATGATAGCTTTATTATTTATTTTACCACCATTTCATGTTCTGAAATAATGGCATAGATTACTATGATCAAGAAAATTATACAGATGCAAAGAAATATGGTAATTGTGAGTTGCAGCCCTGTTAGAAATAGGTAGGATGCAGTAAATGCTCAATTAATCATCACACAACAATATGTCCGGATAACTGATGCCAGCACATGATGATCATTAACGATAATATAATAATCCTAATGGCATGGTCTTATACTTTAAGTTGGTTGTGTAAAACACAATGTGTATTATATTGGATTTATGATCAAATTTTTGATGAAAGAAGTTTACTTAAATGTGTGCCTGCTGGATTCTTGTTCTTGAGAATTGACGAATGACCTTTCTGAATGACCTTGATAACAAGTTATAACACAATTTATTAAGATGTACGGTTGAGGCAGGGCATGGAATTTTATGTACTTTGTCATCTTTAATGTATACAATATTTTCTAGTGTATATATTTTATTTGGCTATTGACAATGAACCAGCCTTCTTAAATAAATATAATTTTGTCAATTACTGTATGAAATAAATTAGCCATCTGCTCTAAGCACAAGGCCAGGATTTTCAACTGATTTGTTTGATGGGATCATGCATGTCGTTGGGAAGACATGCAATATGCCCTAAAAAGAGTGCATATCATGTATTGGCACAATATGAAGATGGTAGAAAAGTAAGCGATGAGTAATCGTGGTGCTGGATAGTGAGAAGGTGTGAGTCTTGCCCTGGAGCTGGGTATTCAACATTTGTGACAAGCATCAGGTAGAAACGTATGGCTGCTGAATCCTCTTCAGAAGCCCCTATGCAAAGAAAAGGCACTGTTGTTGAATGTGATTCTAATGCCTCATGAGGGAAACTTGACAAACCAAGTCTTCTAATCAAATAATAGACAAAAAAAATGATAGATTATGAGAACAATATTTAGTGGCATCCCTATTAGATATGGGCATGGTGCAGTAAATGTGCAATTAAAATGCTAGTCTCATTTGGATAGCCTGGGAAAAAATAGACTTTATGTGCATTTGATGTAATTATGACTAACATAGGCTTGGTTTTCAAATAATGCAATGTAACCGGCCTCTTAACCCATTGAGACCTGAAGCCGGTTCTACATGTCTCCTAAATCTCAACAGTATTCTGAAAAACATATGTTTCTATATCAGTTGTGCTCAAACGTTTTTATGTCAAGAACCCCCAAAATTATATGTATTTGGCCGTGGACCCCCATCAAAATATTTTGTTCCAGGGACCCCCCCAGAAGCAAAGATTTGAGTTAAAAATGTTCGCTTTAAATATATATATATTCAAAGATTTGCACACATTTTCACGATTTTTCAAAAATAGATTTTTCAAAAATAGATTTTTCAAAAATATCTACAAGCTCGTAGCGCGGCACTCTGTGCCGCGCTATGAGCTTGTATATCTGCTATTTTTGAATAGCCCAAAGTGTAACATAATGCTTTTTAGCTCAAATCTAAAAATGACACACTTCCAGGTCTTAATGGGTTAATATCAGGACCCTGCCCTTTAACCAAATGATCCTCAGTTGAGGAATCCTTCCTTTATGCTGCCATTGAACTGACTCAGTGTGTCTGTGCATCCAACCAGAGGACAGCCGCTGGCAGGAGGAAGGCGAGGAAGAAGTCCACCACAGAGGAGGAGGTGTCAGACAGCGAGGAAGACGCCGATCCTGAACCGGGTCACGACGGTGAAGATGAGACCGCAGTCGAAGAACCGCCAACATCGGCCACAGCATCCTGGTCCTGCGACCATAATTACAATGCAGTAACGCCAGAAAAGACTTCGCCAATAGCACCAACAGTGTTAAACAAAAAGTGTATGTATCTCTTTGAAGGTTTTGACAAGTCAATCCTAACCATCTGTCTCTCTTCACATTAGGGGATTGTCAATTGATACAGGGCAAATCTGTTGTATGCATTTGGCCGTTGCTGCAAAACCACATTGTCTTTTTCCATTATCATTTGTAAATGTGGTCCCTGTAATTCATTAGAGATAGTCCACACACATGGTGGAGAACCACCAAATTGTTTTGTAGAAGAACACACCCTGATATAGGGTTTTATTGATTTACAGAGTGTTATGATTGGTTAATGTAAAAGTTGCTTGATAAATTATGCACATCAGCATAAAAAGGTAAGTGCCAAATGTTGCTATAGGTAAGTATTATTCAGTAATCGAGAAGAGGTTTGTTTAGAATATCATGGTTAAAATGTGAAGGTTTGGATGAAGACCTGTGAAAGTAACATGTCACAGATGAATACGCAGCTTGTCGTCAGTTACTATCAGTTTAACAGTATACCTTTTCCATAAAATGTATGAACATAGTGGAGGAAAGGGTGATTCTGATGTAAGGGTGTCAAATTACCTATTTTATTTGCCTGTGCAAGTCTCTCTGCACCCTGATTCTTCAGCTATATTGTCGGTCTCAAAACAAGTCCATCCCGTCTCTCCAGCAGGTAGGTTTCAGTGACTTTTTCACCCTGATTTTTCAGGGACTCATACAATTTAAAGCTCATATTGAGCTGATAACATCAGGCAAAACCTGGTGTTCCACCCTCTATTCTGAGGGTAACATGGCTGGCTTTTTTCATACTTTTTTATGCTTGTTTAATGTCATGCATCACAACGTGGGAAACTGGCTATAAAATAAAAGGTATTATGACAGATTTTGGATGCCTGGCTTGATTATGTGAGCAGTGTCGGATTGCTGTACGATGTCCTGACCAGTTCAGCTCAGAGAAGCATATGCCACTCATCCACACACACACACCACGCCAAGGAGATGTGACGAGCCCACAGATGTTGTGAAGTTGGGATTGGGAAGAATTTGATTCTGCCAGAGACCAGACCGTCATGGGATACTGCATGAAGTTCAGAAAGCCGGCTGCAGCAGAAGATGGCACTTGAAGATGAGGCCATTGTGCTCACAATTATTGGCGAGATTTATATTTAAACCTTTTGCACTCAACTGCATTTGATATTTGTTTGGATCGTGCTGAGAGTTTGCTTTTTGCTAAGAAATGAGGACATTGTAGTTTATCTTTGTCATTTACAAGGACTCTATGAAGGCAGTGTTAATGATTTGACCTGACAAATCAAGTGTTTATAAAGAAATCAATGCCCAAAGAGCCTAGAATATCCATTATGGTACAAGGTGTGCAACACATGTTTTATAGTTTAACATGGTTAAGTACTTGGCTTATTTATGGCCCCATGCTAGTTTGAACTTGGTGACTGATATTTTGAATGGGGGAGCAGATTTATTTGACATTCAGTAGATGCATGTTCTACTGCTTTGGGTCTCTATACAATGTGGCTCTGCTAAAAAAAATATCTGAATTCACATTGTAGGAAAGCATGTGCACTTTAAGTGTGGGTTATACTTTTCAACCATTTTGAAATGGGACATGTTGACAGCTGAATGGTGTACATTGAATGAAAACAAAAAGCTCATAGAAGATAATTCTATTATGGCCATATTATTATAGAGTTGGTTAAGGTAGGCAAATGAATTGCTCCACAGTGATGCTTGAAAGAGAGCAGTGCTTGGGGATTGTGGATTTGAGTGGAGAAAAACACAAGTGGCTAGTAGTGTAAAAAGTGGTTACTGCACCAATGGCTCATCAATGGCTGGTGTTAAAAGTATGTTGATGCGTTTTATATGAGACGTGGTAAGTTGTCTTGGTATTCAGGAAAGCTCAATCACTTTTTTCTCTGATAATTTATTTTGTACATAACCACTCTACATGATGAGACTTTTACTATTTTGGTTAAAAGATGTCTTCTCGGAAATTCAAACATTGAATCAACTTTAACCCTGGTTGCCGCAGCATGTCCACATGAGAAATGTTCACTGTAAGAAGGACTTGCTTGTAGGTTAATGCAGCTGAGCTGACAAAGGAATGTTGGTCATCAGCATTATTATTAGGTAAATGTTTGCACATATAAGGGCTGCAACTAGACATTTGTTGAGCAACTTATTCCTCAGCTTCACAATCAAACATGGGCATTGAATCTTAGGAAACTATGTAACATCTGTCTATTAGGGTTACATTGATCGCCATGAAGATTATCACCACCATTTTAACTGTTGGTGGAAAATTAAAGGCACTTCCTCAGAAACTGTATCAGCCATCCTCTTCAAATAAAGAGGGCATTAAGAACAAGCTCGATGTCAGTTTTTTTTAAATTTAACAATATTTGGTTTATAGTGCTGGGATTGTTTGTAAAATGTGTTCATTTCATTGTTTTTATTGATTTTCTCAAGAAAGTCTTAGAAGTTCATACGATCCATTATGAACCTAAAATGGATCATGGCATTTCGCAAAATTAACCTCGAATGTGATATATAATCCTAGCATTTCTTTCTGCAATCTATGACTCAATGACGCCTAGCAGTTGGTACACTCATTCCTTGTCTTGCAGCCATTGATGAAGTGTAAGTGGTTATGGCATTCATATGTTTTAACACTTTGCTATTGTGCTTGCTTTTCAGCCCCTCTCGATGAGGAGAAGCAGACCGAAAAGGAGCACAACGATCCAGCACCTGCTGAGAAGTCCTCCACTATTTCCACGACTCAATCGCCGGCTGAGAAGTCCCCCACCACGACTCCAGTCAAAGCAAGTAAGAAGTCTCCAGCCGCCAAAGGCGGTAAGAAGTCCCCAGGCGCCAAAGGAAAGAAGCGGTCCCCACGTGGCAAAGGGGCTAAGAAGTCCCCAGGGGTCAAAGGAGGGAAGAGTACCCCAAAGGGCAAGAAGTCTTCCCCTCAAGCCAGCGGCTCCAAGTCGTCCAAGAAACCAGTGACACCGCCCAGTAAGATGGCACAGTCCAAGAAACCGGGGCCATCACCTGGCCCATCTCCCTACCCCTCCGGTCCCATTCACATCACGGGGGCGCTCCGAGTCACAAAGTCCAACTTCACCATTCCTAAGAAGCAACCCCAGCAAAAAGACTCCCACTTGGACAGTCAGTCATCCTCCAGAGTCTCATCTTCTCTGACCTCAGCCCCCTCCAACCACAGTCAGTCATCGTCCAGACCTCCCCAGCCAGTGGCTTCAGCACCCCCCCTGTCCCCTGCGCCTCCACCCAATACTCAGATGAGACAGAACATCCGCCGCTCGCTCACAGACATTCTCTACAAGAGGTGAGTGTCCTGCCAAGATTGAGTTAAAATGTATTGTCATTATGTAAAATTCAGGGAATCCTACACTGGTCCCTTGAATAAAATGGAAATTGTGTTCATATGTAAAGACTTGCATATAAATACTATTGGCATTTTTGTATTACCAGAGTGAGTGACAGTGATGATCTGAACATGACTGAGAATGAGGTGGCAAGGCTGGCCGTTGCCATTGAGAAGGAAATGTTCAACCTGTGCCTTAACACGGACAGCAAGTACAAGAACAAGTACCGGTCGCTCATGTTCAACCTGAAGGATCCCAAAAACAAAGTGAGTCAATAATTTGTATGGTTAGCCTTTCACACATGAGTGCTGAATCAGTCCATTTTGTGTTAATTCAGTTGAATCGCATTTAGGGAAGGTAAAGATTATAGCTTGTCTTATTTATAATCAGCTGTGCTTAGTTGATTACCGTATTTAATTGGGAATACCTTGCACTGCCTAATTTTTATGACGGTATAATGTTTTCTCAGGGCTTGTTCTACAGAGTGGTGTGGGGTGAGGTCTCCCCGTTCAGGCTTGTGAGACTCAGTGCTGAAGAATTGCTCTCCAAAGAAATCTCTGAATGGAGGAAACCTGACCCTCCTGAGGTAATTATAAACGTTTTGCACAGAATAATTATTGGAACCATAGTATGAAGAGTTTCCTATTGATCTGAAGATTGCTAAAGCAAGTGTGATCCATAGATCCCTATTTACACTCTAATTTGTTTTTGTTACAAAATGGTCACCTGCCATGTGCCAAAGTGCTCCACATGTGTAAAGCACTTGGGTCAAAAACGTTGTGCTCATATCACTTCATTGTCACTAGGTCCAGACTGCCAGTGCTCGACCGCATTCAGGTCAGTCCAAATCCAGCCAGAGGCGTGACTCTGGCCCCCACAATGTTGACGTGGAGGATGCTCCACCAACGTCTGATGCAGATGTATGTATCTCTGCAACCTCTTCGTCTGCTCGCATGGCTACTGCTGCAGTAAGTGGCAGCATGCACTCCTTTCCTTTCCACTCACATTTCCTATTTCATTCTGCTTGGGTTTGTCACTGCAGTTGTCTTACCAACTTTACAGGGAGCTGATGAAATTATGCCAGAGATTGACTGATTAGTTGATTTTCACACTGTCCCGTTCCTTAACATGCTTTTCTCTACTTAAATCGACTGCGCCCCAAAACATCTTTGATGCACCTAGAATTTCCTCCTGAATTTCCATCTCAGTCTGCTGTCATTCATTGTTTATTATTAGTTCAGTAATGCCAATTAGATTTGAAGGAGGTTTCTCGTTCCAATGTCCACAGGACCAAGAGGACTCCAGCACCACTGCTTCAGTGTCTGCTCAAGGGTCTGCTGTAGAGGGGAACAGTGCCAGCAGTATGCCAGACATCTTCAGTACAATGCTCAAGGACACCACGGCTGAACACAGGACTCATCTCTTTGATCTCAACTGCAAAATCTGTACAGGTAAACCGGAATATTACATTATGTCTTGGTTACACTAAGACGGTTTCCATTTCAACACCAGAGAGACATGTTAATATCCTCATCTTAATCTCTTTCCAGGCCAGAAGTCAGAAGATGAGCCCGCGTCTAAGAAAGCAAAGCTGACCAAGAAACCAGACGCTAAGCCACTTAGCCACTCGTCAAGGTCGTCATCGACTGACGTCCCTCCGGTGTACCAACCACAGGGCCCCTCAGCTTATCAACATCAGGTGCCTCAAGTTTATCAGCAACAGGATACACTGGGCTACCAGCCCGGCCATGAGATTCCTGCAGTAGACCCACTGGCCCAGCCGCATTACCAGGACATTACCAGCATGATACCTCCACCTCAGGCCCCCACGCCTGTCAACATCCCCGCCGTCTCCTCTGTCACTATCACCCGCAGAGACCCTCGTATGAACCGGCACAGCTCTAGTGTGACGGCCACTGTCGCCGTCCCTGAAACACCCACAGTGATGCCTGCCTCTACAGAGCCCGCCATCGTGGCGGTTGCTGCTCCAGTGGAGTTGGCACCTAAGGGGCCCCTACCGATGCCGCCAGCTGCGCCGCCTTTGCTGACTGTGCCTAAAGCAGCTAAAACCAGGTGATCTATAAATCAATACAGCAGACACTGTTGTATGTGTCTGATTTGATTGGCTTTGGCTGTAAAACTACTACTTGCGTTGTTTCCAGTATTTTTTGCCATTTAATTAGCCCAAAAATATCAACTGTTTTTGTCTTGAGTACATCCACACAGAATGTGAATATTACGTGGTGATAAAGCATAAATAAATATTTTTTTAACCGGAACAAGGTAACATTTTCACTGTAAATATGAATAAAGGTATGTATGAATAATGAATCAACAAAATGACTATAGTGATGCAAAATACTTTATTGTAATTTTCGTATTCTGTATGCAAAGACCTTTTAGATGTATTAGCCCTCAGATCATACACAGAGCAATATCGCTAAAAGTTTTTTGTTTTTTGTTTTTTGTTTTTCAGCACATCAGCGCCACCTCTTGAGGGTGAAACCGCCATCTTCCTCCATGGTCAGGAGAAGATTTGGAAAGGTCTTGTCAACATGCAGTCTGTGGCTAAGTTTGTCACCAAGGCCTATCTGGTCTCTGGATCCTTTGAACACTTGAAAGAGGTTGGTGATTTTGCATTTAAATATACAGATAGATACTCTGCCCCTGGTGTGTGTGTGTGTGTGTGTGAGAGAGAGAGAGAGAGAGAGAATTCAATTATCATAAAAAGCAAAATCGCAAATTCGATTTTGCGCTTAGTAATGTCATTGACTTTGCAGGATTTACCAGACACCATCCACGTGGGAGGACGCATATCTCCCAGCACTGTGTGGGATTATGTCGGAAAGCTGAAGACCTCTCTCTCAAAGGTTTGTTTGACAAAGCTTTGTTTTAAAGTGCTGTTCTTAGGCTATCAAGGGCTGCACCAAATGATTATATGCATCTTTTTATCCCTTGAAAATGTTTTTGATGATCTGATTAATCCAAGCAATTAATTAATTTACACCACAAAGTGACAGTGAAATAAGGTAATGTGTAAGATGTTTGTGTGTGTTGTTCCAGCAGTCAAAAACAACTTCAACTATTCACATTTTGGTTAAGTGTGATACATCACTAAACCAATTATTTGATTAACATTTTGTTTTTTGATGAATTCTCTGTTGATCGACTAATCGATTATTCAATTAGTCCTGACACCCCTAATACTAATTATATAATATTGTTGAAAGGCCTGGGGTCACAACGTCTCTCTCACCGTCTACCTTTCTCTCTTTTCCGCCTGTTCTCAGGAGCTATG